>NW_012119376.1:3576228-3646695 GCF_000951035.1 Colobus angolensis palliatus | reverse complement strand
ATATATTTTTTATCTAGAAAAGTAGGTAACAATAGAAATGTTTAAGTGGTGTTTATTTCCACAGTAATTCAATTCTATCAATAATTTGGGTTAGCTTAAGATCTTTTCCTTCATGTCATGAAGGAAAACTGTAATGTGAATACTAAGTTTTAATATTCAGGAAAGATTGTCCTTGTCTTTATTGAAATTATATTGATTGGTATTTCTCTCAAACTACTTTAGCTGTGCTTACCATTGTTAAAATTAAGTGACATTCACTTGGATTAAGTAGCAGTTAAAAAAAAAAGTTGTTCTAGTGATTTTTGAACCCAAGCTTTTATCAAATATGAGATAGTCTATTGATGTTTGGACCCAAGTCTTCTATCACTGTTGGGTTTTCATGTGTGTACCTGAAAACACATGTTGTGCTGGTTTAAAGATTCTAGTGGTAAAAGTTACCTAATCAGCTATCAGTACTATATGTGGAAACCAATCTTAGAAATGTGTAACAATACTTTTTTAAGATAGCTGAACAGAAATTATTGTGTGCTTGTTTTTACTTTGCCCTTGTTTTGTTACGTTATGTACTATTGAAGTGAAAGTAGATTATTCATCTTCATACTGAACTTCCAAAGCTGATATTTGCATTTCCCATTTTTTTTATGGAGAGAAGTTAATGATCTTACTTTGATAAGTTGGCCATAGAACCTATCACATTTTTAATGCTTTTGATATAGTTCTGTAACTAGAATGCCAGCAATTAGATATATGCAAAGAGTAACCTAACCACTTTAATATAATAGTTTGAAGTGCTGTAACTGGACACCAAATGACAGTATTTTAATTTGTGACATTGTTGGAGAGAATGATAGGACATTCTGCAGTAAAAATGTCCTATTAACTAATCCTTATGCTGCTAAGTTACAAGGCTTTGATGTCTAGGTTTGAAAAAGGCATCAACTCCTGATAAATTTTGAACATTGATGCCAATCAAACCTTTGTCTTTAGATGTGGGAGAAGATGATAATAAAAATGAACTGCTTTCATGAGACACAAAGCCAGAAGTGAAAACTATTCAATCCTTCTAGGTTCAGGAACTATTGCAGAAGAGGTGGGTGTATGAGATTTTAAGGGCCGACTTTGAGGGACAAAATTAGTTCAGAATAATATCTCAAACACACTGATTTAAGACCAGCCTCTAGGCCTGTATGTCAGAATAACAATATTTTCTGAGAGCATTGATCTTCTCTGTAACAGAAAATTATAAAATTACAAAAATTATAAAAATATTTTAAAAGTGTAGTCAGAGGCTTACTTCATGGTCAAACTACTATAAAATATGAGGTGATGTTTACTTTTATTTGGATTATATTTAAATAAATGTATTTTTAATGTTTGTCTCAGTATTATATGTGATCCCAGAAATTATCATATGTATTAATGTATGTTGTCAGTTATTATTATGGTTATTATGTTAAATTTTTGCATGCCACAGAAATAACTAAATTTCCTTGTCAATTGTGTCTGTCCTAAGACTTTTGTCATCCACAATTCTTTTGCTTTGATTATTCTCAAAAAGCAACTTATAAGCAGCTATAGTCCAAGACTTTCTTCTTTGGGGAATTTCATGAAGAGGACCCTTGAATGCAGGTTTCTGATAACTTTGGAGATTGTGCCACTGGACTAGAGAGAAAAATTCCAGGACTTGAATTAAAAGGCCAATGTGTTTATAAAGATTGCTAACCCAATATAAACAGAGCAGGAGTTGATTGTGTGGAATAAACTAATGGAGGAAAGAAATAATTTTTATAGCTTTTTTTTTGAAACATTGCTGAGTCTGTTTTGTTTTTCAGAGCCTGGAGAAAATTTTCTTTTCAGTTATTTATAGTCTTTAACAGCCGAGGAGAGTACACTCTTGTTAGCAGAATTTTAGACATATTTCTTTCTCTCTGCCTGATTTATCCAGAATTCAGAAACTATTTGTGAATATTCTGAATTCATGGAACTGCAGTTGTTTGCACAAGTTCAATAAAAATCTATTTTATTTTATACCGAGATACAATTGAAGGAAATGGTCATTTTCCCTGGGCTTTGGTTGAAAAGACATGTTTTCAGATATAAGCAGACTGCTTTGAGAAATTAACATTAACATTATACAGCCAATGAGAACCCCTTAGGATTGGCCTGGCATTTTGTCTACACAGTTCCTCTGCAGGGTTCCTTGTCTGTGGTTAGTGGAGAGCATCACTTTCTGACAGGGCCAAGGAATCTCAAGTTGTTGAGGCCTGAAGAAAAGAGTTCACCCAATTCATACAGGTATCTGAAGGTGCAGAGGGATTGTTGCCTGTGCTCAAGATGCCTATGGAGGTCAAGTCTGATCCTTGGTTCCAGTAAAGCCAATTTAGGAGAGCCTATTTGGACAACGATTATTACTGAACTTTTTGTGGGTAATCGGGCCAAGTATAGTGGGACTGAAGCTTATTTTGCAGGTACACTGGTCCTGCTATGATTTATCTTTGGTGGAAATGGGGGACTGGAGAAAGAGCAATTATGTTTTAGAAAATTATAGTATAAGATTAACCTCTGATTGTTTATTGCCCATATTCACCCATGATATGTAGAGCTGTCCATACTGCCCTTCCCAAGCATGAGGCAGACAGAAATATTGATGAACAGATTCTCCATGATTCAGGAATTGATAAATAGAAAGGGGGACACTGAAACCAGCTCAATTGTCCCATGGGACTAATGTTTATGGTCTCCTTTTAATAAACATAGAAGTCGATTACCAGTCTTGAAACTTGAGAAAGTTAAATTTTTCTCATCTGGGTTCCTTTCTCAGGAAACCAACTATCAGGCCCCTCGATAGTATCAAAGAACTAAAATTTACCAGATCACCACACTTGGACAATAAGATGCAGACCCGTCATCCATCACGACTACCTCATCTAACTACCTGCATCCTGTTGACCAAACTCTCTTCTTTTCTCTTCCCTAATTCCTGTTCTCCAGCACATGGATTCATTTCTTCTCTGCCATGTAAAACCCCAATTTCAGTTAGTTGTGGAAACGAATTTCAGACTAATCTCCCATCTCCTTGGCTGCAGTGCCAGATTAAAGCAGTCTTCTCTGGCAATAGTTGTCTCAGTGATTGGCTTTCCGTGTGGTGAGCAGCAGGACTTAGACCAAACTCCTGGTGTTTCAGTAACATTACTACCTTCAATGTATAGTCAACACATATTAAATATGGAGAGATCGCACAATAGATGACAAAACTAGCATTAAATCAAGCTCTTTTTGATTCCACAGATGGTGCATGTTCATCCCATAACTTTATACTGCTTGTTAATTATTCGAACCACCTTAATCAGAAACTTCCAGTTTCCAAAAATTGTCTTATACTCAGGTTGGCGCTAGGTTTATGAATCATTTGCTTCTTTGCATATGTCCTTAGGGTAGCCTTCAGTCCTTTTGTAGAGCCCTAATATGACTAACCCCTCAAGAATCTATGCCATCTTGGTTCTAATTAGTTTAGTGAACTTTTAGTTTCTCCAAAAGCAAATTCTTTGTATAAGCAGATAAAGGCGTGAGCAAAAGTTTCCTGTTTGGAGATTGCAGACAGAGTGGCACCCAAGTAATGAAAATAACAGTTAACCAAAAGTATAGGTACAAAACCAAACCAAAACACCACAGAGAAAAACTAATATTGCATTGACTCTTGTAGTTACAGCTAAACTTTTAAAAGAATAATATCACTTCATAGTAACTAAAACACTAGTTTTAAAAAATTAAAAGTAACCACCACGGGCTGAGTACCCGGGCTCACCCCTGTAATCCCAGCATATGCTTGTAATCCTACTTACTCAGGAGACTGAGGCAGAAGTAGTGCCTGAGCCCAGGTTTTCAAAACCTCAGTGAGCTATTATTGTGCCACTGCACTCCAGAATGAGACTCCATTTCTTTAAATAAAAAAATTAATTCAATCAATCAATAAAAGTGATCTCCAACAGGATCAAGGTGGATGATAATGAGAAATGAGAAAAATCCACTTACCTTTTTAATTGAAAAAATATTCAGCATTACTGTATTTAGTGTTTCTTTTTAAATTAATTGAGAGAAAATGTAGTCAGAGGCTCTAAACATATTCTGCAGGGAGCAAAACCATAATCTATATAAAGATTTTTATTGATATATTATTTACATTTAATAAAAGGTACACATCTTAAATAACATATACCGTGTTTTCACAAGTGTATACACCTGTATACTCACCCTATAAACCAAGATATATCACTTTTCCTTGGCCACAGGAAGTTTCCTAATCTCCCTTCCCCGGAAATTTCCACCGTTATCAGGAGAGATCAGTTTTTGTATCTTCCATAATAAATTAGCTTTGACTGTTCTTGATTATAATATATAGACAGTCAAACTTTGTTGTAACTGTTGGGAACACTAGTATCATGCCCCATTTTATACCAGATTTATTCATTTATTCATTCTTTATCAAAATGTATCTGTCCTTGTTACTGTAACGCCAGGGGTTCAGTGTAAGTCTGGCTGCTCATGCATAGTGAACCAATCACTGAGACAAGGAAGACGGCTTTAATTGGGTGCTGCAGCCAAGGAAGATGAGATCTGTCTCTAATCTGTCTCTCTGACTAAAACTAGGGGTTTATATAGCAGAGAAGAAATATAATAATGTGTAAGAAAACAGGGCCAAGCAGGAACCAGGAAGCAATCATGATGAATAATGGGTCCAACATCTTACTGTCTAGATGTAGTGATCTGATGAGTTTCAGTTTTTTTTGATACTTTTTTTGAGAGGCCTGAAAATCTGTCCCTGAGGAAGGAATTCAGATAAAACAAATAGCATGTTCAAGCTTTAAGATCAGAATGGTCAATTTCTGTTTATTGAAAAACAACTATCTATAGGACTATTGGGTTGGAATCATCCATCTTCAAGTTTATGGACATTTAATGTTTTTCTGCTTTGGCATTATGAATGAGGAATCTATAAACATTTTTGTATGTGTCTTTCTGTAGATATCACCTTTTATTTCTCTTCATTTAAGTAAGCAGCTATAAAATTTCTAGGTCATATGATAAGTGTATGTTTGATGTTACAAAAATCTTTGAAACAGTTTTCCATACTCATGATTTTTACAGCAATTTGTTAAAAAATATTCAATTGGTTTGCAATCTTTCTAATGTACTGTCAAACTTTTTAGCTGTGGCCCTTCTAGAAGATGTGAAATGCTTTTTCATTGGTTTCCCTAATGATTAATGGTGTTGAGCACCTTTTCATGTGTTCATTAACCACTGAATTATGTTGCTTTGTGTTTTTTTCATGTCTTTTCTCACCCTTTTTTATCGGGCTGTTTTATTTTATTATTAAGTTGTAGGAAGCAGTCAGATATTCTGGGTATACAAATGCTCTGCCAGATATATCTGTCTCAAATCCATCTCCATGACTATATACACACACACACACGCACACACACACACACACATATCTGGCAGAGTTTATATAGTATATCATAGCATATATAGAAATATAAAATATATATGAGAAAATATATATAGAAATATACATATATATCTATATATTTTATATATAGATTATATATAAGATCATATTTATATATATCTGATATATATATCTGTTTTCTACCCAAAGGACATATATATATCAGAGAAAATGTTCATTTTACATATAGATATATTTTACATACAGATATGTTTTATATATATAATGGACATTTCCTTATATATAAGATATATATTATTATATATACTTTATATACATAAAATATTTGACATATGCAATATCTGACAGATAATATATACACGTATATATACATACACACACATACGCACACACACATATATAACGGAAATTTTCTTCCAGCCTCTGAAACCCTTTTCATTTTTCTAATGATGTCCTTTGATGAGCAGAAAATTTTAGTGTTTATGAACCTCAATTTAGCTTTTTTCTTTTGTATCTAATACTATATTTTATATTGTATAAGCAACCCTTGCCTAGTCCAAGTTACTAAGGATATTTGTCTACGTTTTCCTCTTAAATGTTTCTGTGTCTTGTTTTTAAATTCAGGTTGGAATTATTCTTTGTGTATCAAATGAAGTAGTTTTTGAAGTTCATGCCCTTTCATACAGATACTCAAATGATTCCATGGCACTTATTCAAAATACAGTATGTTCACTCCTCTTCTAAATTCCCATTATGCCTTTGTTCAAATATCTATCCATCATATATATGTGTTTTTTCCATCAACTATCTATTCCTATTCCTTGGTCTATTTGACTATTCTTACTCCACTACTACATGTTCTTAATCACTGTATCTTCATAGTACATTTTTAAAATCACATGTGTGAGTCCAGAAATTTAATTTTTTAAACACTGTTTTGATTATTCTTGATCTCTTGTGTTTTCATATGTATTTTGGAATAAGCTTCTCCAGTACTCCATAATAAGCACGCTTGGATATTATTTTCACTTTTGGAATCTAGGTACAGTTTACATATATTGCATTGAATAGACATTAAAGTCACCAAAAATGAGTTTTGACAAATGCATATGTAACCCACAGCCCTCTCAAAATACAAAACATTTTAATTACCTCAAAAAGTTTGCTAGTCTCTTTCCCAGACAATTCCTATCTCTAATCCAGGAGGTTATCAATGTTCTGATTTATTTCACCATAGATTTTTTGTCTAGATATTTATATAAATATATGCATGTAGGATGTACCCTTTTTGTCAGTTTCTCTTGCTCACATTATGTTTTGAAGATTTCCCTGTGTTTTTCCTGTGTTATGATTTGTTCCTTTTACTGATGGCTCAGGTGTCATTTTATGAATATAACCAATTTTTAAATCAATTCTTCTGTTAATGAATATTGGATTATTTTCTATTTAATTTTTAACTACTATAGATAAGTTTGGGATGAACATTTAAATAAATTGTATGGATACATGTTTATTAATTCATTAAGTTTTTCAAGTAATCACTTTGATTCATCGGTTTCTATTTTTCTCTGGTAGTCTGGGCATTGACAAAATTGCAGGGGTGTGATACACTGTGAGGTTAGCTAACTATAAGGATTTCAAAAGAATTTTTCCAGGAATGGCCTGATGATAAGGCTAGGAGAACAGAAGTGATCTCCTGTCTTTTTTTGGTGTGTTCCAACATCACTCAGAAGTGCAGTGGCAGTAGCAGCTTTGCTTGCCAAAAGTCTGGCACTAGCTTGGAGAGGCCAGCACTGGCAAAACTGTGGTTTATTGAATAGATTAATCGCCAAGATGCTGAGTATCATGTCAGGCATTTTGTAATACAACAGGGTTATAAGCATGGAAAAGGCAATTACAGCCTTCGGGAAAATAATATTCTAGAGACAAGGAAGACTTTACATGAATAATCACCATGCAATGTGACAAGTATAATGATAAATTCTTTACCAGGTATAGTAGTAGAAAATGAATAAGTGTTTCAGAAATAGTGATTGATTCCTAAAATAGGTCTTAATGTGTAAGTGGGAATTTTCTAAGCTGAAAGTAGTACCAGTTGCAGGATTCCAAATGTAATGAAATTAAAACCAAAGAAATGGAGGCTAGAATTAGCATGTTGTGTGCAAACACAATATATATATTTTTATTTCACTTAACATAATTTCATTAACATTCTTCATATTTTTGCATAATCTGCATAATCAACACGTTTAAGAGCTGCATAATAGTCTACCAAGTTATCATTTAAAACATTTTGAGGATAGTGCATTGTTTCTTTCAAAAGTTATTTCAAGTTTTAGCAATAAAAGATTATTAAAGTTAAATCATATAATGGATATAAAAGACTTACACTTTTAGGATTATGCATTTTATTATGTTATTTCTTATTATTTCTTCTCACTATAAAAGGTTTTGTGTATTTATTCTTTATAAATATATAATAGGCAATATTATCCTTACTCAGCAGAATCTTGGTATTTTAAACTGTAGAGGTCATATCAAATATGTTATCCATAAATACATCATTTTTGTGATCCAGTCATTGCTAAAGTGAGAAAAGATTGAAATGAAATTTATACCCTACAAAACCCCCTTCCAAAAAGTACATCTGCTTGTCAAAAAACATGCATTAGTTTTTAACCATTTTTTTTTGTGGTTCAGATACAACAAATAGTGTCATATGTCTATCTACCTAACTATCCTCCTCCATCTACCTTCGAACTATCCTCTATCAATCTATTTATAGACCATATATACATACTGTATTGAGGTCTTTAATTAAGCAGATTCTCAACTGAAGTTGAAAATATGAATAACCTTATATCCATTCAGCCAATGTGCTCTATAGACTAAGAAGTTTAAGGTGAATGAATGTTTTCTAGAGGTGATATAGTAACTGGAGACAAGAGTATTCAAAAACATAGAACAAGTATGCTTATTCCAGCATACTTGAGAGTTTGTGTTTACCGCCAAGTATTTGTTGTTGTTTGATTACATAACTTCATCGAGATAGTTTAAATTGAATGGCATCTATTTCTTGTGGAATGAGTTCTTTACACAACTAGAAACTTAATTTTGCGTGCATCACCTATAACTAATATACCATATGAAAGTTCATTTTTAGATATCTATGTGGGCCATTGAAATATCAAGTAATTTTAATCATTGTCTTGAGATTTCTCTGTTATTTGAAGCCCAAACAAAATTAAATTGTACTTTCTCATTTTGGAGAAGAGGATAAGGGAATGGTCAAGATTATCTTTTGAAAACATAATAAGTTAATTAGAAAATGAAGGGTTTGTATTTATTTATTATTTTTATAATATCTCTTAAGATACTAGGATATACATAAAGATGATACAAAGCAAATGAAGTTAGAACATGAAACTTAGAACTTACAAGAAAATGGTAGGAAGGCCACTTAATGCTAAAAACAAAGTGGGCATATATTAGTGCTTTGTTTCTCAAAAAAAATTTATTTTATTTTGTATTTTTATTTATTTATTTATTTGGAGACAGAGTCTCTCTCTGTCACCCAGGATGGAATAGAGTGGCATGATCTCGCCCCACTGCAACCTCGGCCTTCCAGTTTCAAGCAATTCTCCTGCTTCAGCCTTCTGAGTAGTGGGGATTGTAGGCACGCCCCATCACACTTGGCTAATTTTTGTGTTTTTAATAGAGACAGTATTTCACCATTTTGGCCAGGCAGGTCTCAAAGTCCTCTCCTCAAGTGATCCTCCTACCTCAACCTCTCAAAGTGTTGGGATTACAGGCATGAACCACTGCGCCTGGGCTCAAAAAGCAAGTGTAATTGACATGCCATCTTATTTCAGTCGTAAAACAATCAAATGTCTCCTCTTTTCTGAGTGATTAATGCAAAAGATTGGCTATTATTAAAGTCTTATTAGCTTAGTTTTCTGGAATTAAACTTCGAATTCAGATTTTATTTTCTCATTCTTTAATGCATCTTTAATTTTAGTATCAGGATATTTATATCATTTATGATTTTAAAATATTAAGGTAGTTCTGGACTTCTTTTTTTTTTTTTTTTTTTGAGATGGAGTCTTGCTCTGTCTCCCGGGCTGCTGGAGTGCAGTGGCCGGTTCTCAGCTCACTGCAAGCTGCCCCTCCCGGATTTATGCCACTCTCCTGCTAGCTGGGACTACAGGCACCCGCCACTTCGCCTGGCTAGTTTTTTGTATTTTTTAGTAGAGACGGGGTTTCATCGTGTTAGCCAGGATGGTCTCGATCTCCTGACCTCGTGATCCGCCCGTCTCGGCCTCCCAAAGTGCTGAGATTACAGGCTTGAGCCACCGGGCCCAGCCAGTTCTGGACTTCTATATGCCTACATGATTCAAAGTTCTTTGTGAAAAAAATTCCCATTTATTGTTAATTATTCTTTTGGTTTGTTTGTTTTGTTTTTGAGACAGGGTCTGGCTCTGTCGCCCTGGCTGGAGTGCAGTGGTGCAACTGATTCCCTGCAACTCCTGCCTCCAGGGCTCAAGTGATCCTCCCGCCTCATCTTCCCACATCAGCCTCCTGAGTAGCTGGGACTACAGGTGCAAGCCACCACACTCGAATAATGTTTGTATTTTTGTGTATAGACAGGGTTTCACCATATTGCCCAGGCTGATCTCCAACTCCTGAGCTCAAGTGAGCTGGCTGCCTCAAACTCCCAAAGTGCTGAGAATATAGGCATGAGCCACCATGCCAGAACAATTATTCTTAATTCTAGAAGAAATGTGGTCCCACTCACTCTGTAATACTGCTATATAAAAATTTAACTCTCTGATACCAGAAAGCTGATGAGGATTTTATGACAACTAAAAATCATCAACAGGTAACTCTTCTTTCCCAAAACTATTATAACATGCTATAAATTATTAATAAGTTGAGCAAGCAGCCCTGGATTTGAGGAAATTATCTGTGATTCTTAGCAATAAAAGAAAGTCACAGAGAGTTTTCAGTAAATGTGTACTGCTATGGATTTTAGTAGTCCACAGTGTTTTTGTTTATTTTTTTGATCATTTGTTTGGTGCCTACCTTATGCTGATTTGTGCATGGTACACAGATGATGAATATGTCCACCCTGACACCAGCACTGGAAGATCTTCATTTCAAGTGGTCACAGACCCTCCTTTTAAGATCTTGAAGCTTAGATAAAATGTACTTTAGAAATGGAGTCTGACTGGCATAATATGGGTCATCATTGGATCCAATTAACTATGGGCAGGAGGAAGCATCCAAAATGGTATGATGCTTTTTTGGAAGTTGGAGCATATTAAAATAAATGAAAACATAGAGTGTGGTAGGGAACTGATTGTTTATTCAGAAGTATTAGCGTTTATATTGGAGTTTATCATTCTATATGCCTTTCACTTTTGATTCATATTTTCAGCAATAATATAGATAAAAGTAAAATATTTGCATAAACTCAGCTTTTCTTTTAGATCCATTCTGTTAGAACTTTTCTCTCCCAGCAAGTAAAGAAACACGACAGTAAGCCTTTGCTTGGCCTAGCACATGATGCCTCCCTACATGCAGAGTGAAGCAGGGCATTGGATGTGCTAACACCATTCAGAATAATGTTTAAAAATACTCATCATTTATTTTACCCTATAAGAAAAAAGCATGTGTATGTATACTTGACCACATGCTGTTTTGTAATAATTTTCTCATTTCATTTTTCCTCTTAATAACTCAGAAGCTTTGGTTTCAAGTGCTACCTTCCATGTTTTAACAAATCTTACATAAAATTCTGAGTCACATTTATTCTTAAAAGAGGAATCAATAATAGTTTATGCTTGCCTATATTACATTTTATGAAGTTTGTGTTAGGTAATAAACATAAATGTACATTTGTTAATAATATTATATTTCATGTGAACATATTTCGTTTTAATTATAATGTAGCAATAATACTCATGAGAACTCTCAAAGATACACCTACACAATTGGAAATGCACTCTTTAGGACTGCTAAAGGTTGTTTCCCTGACAAAAAGAATGATCCTGAAAGTAAAAATAAAGAAAAATAAAACTATACAATATCAAAGCTGCACTGGACATTGTAGTTCCCAAGCATGAATGTAATTAGTCATACATGATCTATTTTATACAACTTGATATACTCTTCTACTAATTTGGAAGATTGGAGGTTCATGCATCTTCTCTTATCTTGCTATTTATTTTTATACTCCGATTTAAACATAATGCATGGCAAACTGTCACCATGGCCTGTAAAAAGCATCAGATATCTGAAATAAAACAAATAGTTATTTATTGAATTCCAAAATGACCACAATAAAAGAGGAATATTTTCTTTACAAGTATCACAGTAAACTGTCCCCTCTCTAGTGTCACTTGTTTACATTATTTAAGAGAGCTTTCAAGGATTCTCAAGGTTAAAAACAATAAATAAGCCAGTACCATAAATAAATAAAGCCAAAAAGAAACAATTTTAAAACAACGTAAAAATCCAAATCTAAGATATGTATTTGGGTGTATTAAGTAGAGGACTATTACAATTACTCATTTTTTGTTGTTGTTGTTCACATTAAAACAGTTGCCGGTATAGAAACTATGAACGGATTTTTATGAACACCAGTAATTATTCTCATATCTGTACTATCTGTTTTAAAACTACTCATTGATAGAGTCCCACTTCAAATGATGATGGAATACCTTGTAGAAGAGCAGTGTTTCCTCTAAGAACAACTAGATGTCTGTATTAATTTTTTAAAGGTGTTTACAGCTTTGGAGAGCTGAGACAGCCAGGACTTG
The DNA here is from genome assembly GCF_000951035.1 of Colobus angolensis palliatus. NCBI lineage: Eukaryota > Metazoa > Chordata > Mammalia > Primates > Cercopithecidae > Colobus > Colobus angolensis. Next base: position 3,634,407 of record NW_012119376.1, on the reverse strand, counting down.
AGGGGACAGAAGAGCATAAAATGGGAAGCTCATTAAAGTGAGTTAAACCTCTGTGCTACGTTTTTGTCCCTGAACCAATTGGTAACATTAAAGTTTTTCAGGACAAGATGAATTCAGCAGAAAGCATCTTAGATGGAGAAAAGCTATCTGGGTAGAGAACAATGGGAGTTTAGAGATGTCAAGGCAAGACGAACTTGAGGTGCTAAGATGCCAGAGATGAGGGAAACCTAATGAAGTGAGTCTAACACTGTCCTAGTTTTCAGCATGAAGCATTTGCCTTTTGAAGCTATGCAGTGTGAATTTTAGAAAGCAGCTGAAAACCCGGTTGCAGTACTTGAATTACCAGAAAGACAAAAACTGTAGTTCACAATCCACCTGCTTAAACACCACAACAGACTCAATGCAGAACTTAGAAGGATACACCAAAGACATGGTTGTAAACTAGAGGTAGAACATGCAAAGTCAAAAGACCCCTTAAGAGAATGACAAGGCACATCACAGAAGGGGAGAAGATATTTGCTATACCTGTATGCAACAAAGATACTACATTCCGAATGTATATATGTTCCTGTAAATCAATAACAAGATAGCCTAACAGATAAAACAGTCAAGAAACATAATTCCACATTACAAAACAGCAAAAAATTTTTTAACTACTCAATAAATACCGAAATAGGTGTTAAAGTTTGTTAGTCATTAGGCAAATGAAAATTAAAACTATAACAAGATTTTGTTAAACATCTCCTTCAGGAATATTAAAAAATAACAAATGTTGATGAGGATGTAAAGCAGTTAGGAAGTTTCAGAAAGGATTTAAACTGGGATAATCAATCTAAAAAATGCTTGGCATTATCTCCTAAAGATAAACATACTTATTTCTTATGAACCAGCAATGTAGATCCTAAATGTGTACTCAACAAATATAAGTGCATATGAACAAGAAAATATACAAGACTTTCATAACATCACTGTATATGAAAGTCCTAAACCAGAAACTATCTAGAAGTCTATCAACAGGTGATTGTATAAATACTTTGGTATATCTATATCCGTGGTTCTCAACTGAGAGTGATTTAGTCCTACAGGAGGCATCTGGTGATGTGAGAGATATTTTTCATTATCACAATTATTGAAGAGGTGGGAGGAGAACAGTGTTACAGGCATCTAAGGACTAGAGACTAGGGATGTTGGGATGTTAAACATTCTAAAAGGTACAAAATAGGCCCCAAATGACGAATTATCTGGTCAAAATATCAATAACACCAAAATTAAGAAACCGTGATTTATACAATAAAATATTATATTGTCCTGAGTATTGACAAATTGATGAGACACGTGAAACACCAACTCTTCAAACATACTGCTGAGGAAAACAAGACAGCGACAAAGCACATATTTTATAAGACTACTTATGTTCTACTAAAAACCTCTCAAAACCAATCAATTCTGATAGAAAGCAAAATGCTGGTTCCCTCTGTGGTGGTGTAGTGATTGAAAGGGTATAGGTATTCTATTACGGATTGATTTGAGTGTTGAGTCCCTGGGCATATTTGCTTTTTGAAAATTGCTTGAGTTGAATAATTATGATATGTATTTATATAATATTTCCATGTAAATGTAACTAAACTTTGTCTTTGAAACTCTAGCCTGTAAGATGTCATGGGATGTTTAATATCGTTCAGATTGCATGTGTATATATGCAGTTTGGAATAACCAACAATTTCAATTTTGGAAAAGACAGAATGTTATTTAAGTTGAAATAGAATCATCAAAACACATGACATTTTTATTTCTCAGGGGGGTGTGTACGTGTTTGTGTGTGTAAGACATTGTCAAGGAGGTGTTTTAGCACAATATTTTCAAAAAATCATTTTAACTGCCTTACCTACTTCTTCTTTCAAAGCCAGTATCCTTCAAAACGTTTTTCATTTCTTGAAAAGTAACTTAGCTTCCACAAGAATAATAAAAGAGACAGTATATCAGGATACCCTACAGTGAAACACCATGGCAACAGATACTTGGGCTGAATCTTTCTGACCATGGGCAAATCTGCCCAAGACTGTCAAACCCAGTATCTCCAAATTGCCATTCAAAATACGAACGTTGCAAGAGGAATAACTTTCTGTCGTGGTCACACATTTACTTAAGATAAATAACCAGCTATCGTGAATCACAGAGAAATCACCAGATCAAGGACTGTATGTACATTGAAGTAAATATTAAATATAAAGCATTTGTAATTTTATTAAATTACTATACGGTAAAACACATCAGTTAAGTGAATCAGTATGAGATTTTTATCTAGTTATATTAGTTTACAAAGCTCTGACAGAACAAAGATTAGAGAATTAAATACTAGGTAGTAATTGACTCTATATGGTAATAAATCTACCAGTATAAAATGTGTTTATATACATTGTTTAACTTTAATACTCATCTTCTTCAGTTAAATATACTGAGATACGTCTTCCTGTTGATTGGCATCACTTATGTTTCACTACCCCAGGAAGATTTAGGACAGATGGTCGGGCAGACTGGAGGGATTTGGTGAAGAAAAACTGAAGAGGGGAAAATGTAGAAGGAGAGACTAGGGAAAGGAAAAGGAAGTGTGATGGTTAATTTTGGGGATCAACTTGACTGTTTTAGGGAATGCCTAGAGAACTATTAATGCATTAATTACTTCTGGATGTATCTGTGAGGGTGATGGAGTCTGTGGACTGAGTGAAGATCTGCTCTCAATGTGGGAAGCACCATCTGATTGGATGGTGGCTTGGAGAGGACAAAATAGGAAAAAAGGGTCTCTGCTGACACTGTCATGGAGCTGGGACTCTGTCTTCCTCTTGCCCTTGGGCATGAGAATTTCAGGTTCTCTTGCCTTGGGAATCCTGGACTTACAGCTGACCCCCCATCTCCCTGCTCCCCCTCCCACCCAAGTTTCTCAGGCCTTCAGCTTCTCTGCTTCTGAGGCTTTGAGATTTGGACTGAGGTTGGCGACCCGCATCCCAGGGTCACCAGCTTGCAAACAGCTTGTCGCGAGACTCCAGTCTCCATAATCCTATGAACCAATTCCCCTAATAAATCACTTCACATTTATCTTTGTATCTACGTATCTATCTATCTATCTATCTATCTATCTATCTATCTATCTATCTATCTATCTACCTACCTACCATCTATCTATCCTGTTGGTTCTGTCTCTCAGGAGAACCCTGACTAATACCCAAAGTCAGTTCAATTGTAAGAAGGAGAAAGAGGAGATGTGGAAGAGGGTGCAGTTGAGGAAGGGCAGGGAGGAGACCCAGGATGGTCAGCACTGTATTCCTAGCTTCCCTTATGAATGAGACAGTCCCCATGGAAGGAAATTCTGACAAATGGAGTTTTAATGAAAACGCTCTGTGAGGATGTGATATTTTCCTTTAAATGTAATTTAAAAAGCCTTCTTCTGTTTTCCTGAATCCTGGAATAATTTTGTGAATGGGAGTCACATACAATAGAGAAGATACAAGGGGTTGAGAAGACAAAGGACTAAGCAGCTGTCACAGCAACCGCCATTGCTCTCCTTCAAATGTTTTACATCAGGAAGAAGAAAAGTCTATACTGTTTATGCCACAGTTTTGAGGTCTTTCTCACAGCCAAACGTATCCTAACTAAAATGAGGCACATTTCACCTCCCTTGTGCCAGATATAGAGCTGGAAACTCAGGATACAAAGGGGACTGTTGAAATCTGGAGACTGAGAATTAAATATTAAATCTAGTGGAATGAATAGTCATCAATATTGCAGTATTACCTGCAATGTGGGGTGCTGTAACATGAGGTCTGGTAAAGCTTTGTCAGGAAGATGAGCCTTGAATCGACACTTGTCTCAAAACAGGCTTCATGTCAGAAAACACAAACTCATTGAATACATAATTTATCTAAATGTAAGCAGTTCTTATGCCAAATTCATGGAATCTGTATATGAGAGCAATATAGGACAAGCAGTAAGTCTACCTAGTTTAGTAAAGGCCAAATACTGAAACACTTCTAGAATTGATCTAAGGGATTTTAATTTGTACTCTGTCCTATATGCAACAGAGAAATATTTGAAGAGTTTTGAGTATTGGCAATGAGTTGATTATGTATTTGTTTTTATATAATATCTGGAAAGGTGGATTGGAATAATGAGATGGGAAATAGGAAACCCAATTAATTCTGAAATAAGACATGAAAGATAGAGAAGGCTGCATAGAAACTGAAGATGATAATTGTAGAATTAAGAAGTTCCTTTTCCTTTCTCTAACTTATTGGAATATGCTTACTGAAGCTTCTCATTGTTACCTGAGTATGGCCTGTCTCTGTTTGATGTTGCTGTCTCTTTTCAAAGCACTAGCTATAGTTACGGATTAAATTCTAGCCTCCCTGCTCTTTCTAAGGAATTAATTCTTGAGCTTCTTGTTTTACATTATTATTCCTTTCTGGGTGATTCCTATCACCTCAAAGATTGCAACCACCATCTATATATTACAGTATTAGAAGTCTATGAGCGTGTACATATCAACCATAATAGAGATATTAATAGAAATGATTTAATATTTCCATATTTAATATTTGGGCAAAACCAATAATGAAAGAACACTGTACCAGGACAGAGATAACTTAATTTGCCAAGCTATTAAATTGAAAGTGTCTGCATCATAAATGAATAACTCAGCACACCTGGGTATGTATCAATTAGCTTAAGAATCAGGATGTTGGCAAATTCCCAGAAGACTATTTTGTGCTCTTCCACTCACCATTCACTTCTCCACACCAACAAAGATAAACACTATCCTGACTTTTGAAGATAGGTTTATTATTCTAGTTTGAATATTTTATGTAAACAGAATAATACAAAATATACTCCTTTGTGTCTAGCAACTTTGCGCAATATTTTCTTTGAGAGATTCGTTTATATTTTGTTTACTCATAAAACACATATTGTTATTTTTGGATAGTATTTTGTTGAATGAACATACATTTATTATTCAGTCTGTTATTAATAGGATTTTGGACTAGCCTAAGTAATGCCATAAAAATCATTTTAGCAGGCGTGTGCTGGATATGTCTTTGGTGATGTCCCCAGGAGTGAGTCACAAGTTATGCATGTGTTCAGCATTAGTAAATACTGCCTAAGGGTTTTGTGAATTGTACAAATACTTCTATATACCCCTTCACTTGAAGTCTCTGACACTAATTTCTTACCAATTTGGCATTATCTATTTCTTCATTTCAGCCACTCTGGTGGATGTATATAAGTACAGCATGTTACTTTTGATTTGCATTTTTTGATGACTAATGATGAGTTGTGTTAATTTTCTTATTAATTTGAAAGAGATCTTTATACGTGGTAATAAGAATTCTGTATCATATATATGAATATGTAGTGAATAGCACCTCCCACTCTATGGGTTGCCCTTTCACCATGAAGTATATCTTGATGAACAAAAGTTCTGCGTGTATAATATAGTTCATTTTATTAATTATTTTTCTTTTGGTCAGCACTTGTATGTCTGGTTTAAGAAACATTTGCCTACCTCAAGTTCATCTAGAAAATCTTCTATGGTTTTTCTCAATGTGTTACTGTTTCATATGTTAAATCTTGATCTACATTCTGTTGAAAGTTGATTTTCACGTAAGCAATGAGAATAATACACTGCATTGTCACTGTTATCACACTCTATGGAGTTGTATATGATTAGGTCTGTTTCTGGCCTCTATTCAACTTTATAGTTCATTTTATCTATACTTTTCTAATTAGTATTGCTTTATAATAGATCTTCATATCTGGAAGTGGTCCATTTTTACTTTTTCTTTTCATGATTGCTCTGGGTATTCAAGACTTGATATTTCCTAGTACATTTTATTTTCCCCTGGTCAGTTTTCTCACACACACACACACACACACACACACACACACACAAATACACACACTGAACTGGCAGGGATTTTGAACTATGTTGAATATATTCATTCATATTGGGAGAAATTACATCCTCATAATATTGTGTTTCATCATCAGTGAACATGGCATATTATAATTATTTTGTTCCTTAAAATATCTTCCTAATGTCTAGAGCTTTCAGAACAGTCTTCTCTTATGTGTTTTACCAGATTTATTTCTAGGAATGTAATGTTTCTTTGATGTTATTATAATTGATTTTGTATGTTGAAATGCATTTTCCACTTGCTATTATTTTTCTGGAATATGCAAATAAAATTGATTTATGTACATTTACCTTCTATCCTTGAACTTTGGTAAATGTACTTCTTAATTCAATTTGTCTGATATTTCTGAATATTTTACATATATTGCATCATTCATAAATAATGCAAGTTTTGTTTCCTTCTCAATGTCATGTATTTTATTTAATTTTGTTGCTTTTAACCTCCAATATAATCATAAATAGAAATGGAGATAATGACATCTCAATTGCAATTCCAAATTGGATGATGGAGAGGAGATGGAATATTTTATCATTTACTACATTAGGTATCAGTGTTTTGCAGATTAAGATATTTTCTTTATCAGATTAAGAAAATTCCTTTTGGTCTTTGTACAATTGAAAGTTATGATTTTTTTCAAATATTGTTGCTATCTTTAATTTAGCCAGTCTGCTGAATTGTAGTAGATGATATTCAATTTTTGTTAAACCAAAGTGGCACTGCTGGATTAGGCATTACTTTGTGTCATGACGTGTTATCCTTTTTACTTATCACTAAATTCAATATGCTAATAATATGTTTAGGAATTTTGTATCTTTGTTCATAAGAAATATTGACCTACAATTTTACTTTTAAAAATATTATTTTAGTATTATTGTATCAGGATAATACTTTTCTGATAATATGAGTTAGGAAGATTATACTCAATTTCTGAAAAAAATGTAATATTGGTTTTTCATTCAATATTTATCAAAATTATCTTACGATACTCGCTGTACATGGAGTTTTCTTCAAAACAATTTTGAAAGTTTTTGAAAACAACTTCGGAAGTTTTTATTTGTGGATTATAACATTGCTATATAAAGGGCTATTCTGTTTTTTTATGTTGTATAATTTATGTGTTCAAAAGGTTTTTTCATTTTGAGTAACTTGTCAAATTTATCAGCACATAATATTGATAGTGAGATTTTCTTTTTTACTTCTGATATTGGTCTATTTTTTTTTATGTTTTCTCTCTCTCTCTCTCTCTCTCTCTCTCTCTTCTCTTCTGTCTCTTGGTCACTGATGCCAGAAATTTAGCAATTTAATATTTTCAAAGAACCAACTTATAGCTTTGTTAACTATGTCTATTATATGTCTATTTTCCATTTCACTAATTTCTGGCATTTATTTTGATTATTTCTTCCCAGTTTATTTGAGCTTACTTATTCTTTTTGTTAGCTCTTATAGTGACAACATAGGTGATTTATTCTTTTAAGTATTCTAATTAAATCTTACAGGCTTTGATTGATCATATTGTTAATAATCACTTCAAATTATTTACTAATTTTCACTGTAATTTCTTCTTGGACTAATGAGTTATGTTAAGTGTTTCATGCAAATACTCAAATACTTACCTTTTTTGTCTTTCAATAATAGAACCATAATTTAATCCACAGTTTTCAGATAACCTATACTACATTAATTTAAAATTTTTATTATTTTGCAGACATTTATGACCTAATATATAGTGAATCTCGAAAGATGTACTATATGCATTTCTAGTTATTGATTGTAGTGGTCAATATATGTTACTGGATCAAACTGGTTAATTTTTCTTGTTCAATTGTTTTTTTTTTTTTTTTTTTTTTTTTTTTACTAGAGATGGGGTTTCACCTTGTTAGCCAGGATGGTTTCGATCTCCTGACCTCGTGATCCGCCAGTCTCGGCCTCCCAAAGTGCTGGGATTACAGGCTTGAGCCACCGCACCCGGCCTCTTGTTCAATTCTTATGTACAGCTAATGAGTTTTTGATAGGTGGTCTATGACTTATGGAATGAGATGTATTGAAATTTCCAGACATTATCATGGATTTGTCTATTTGTGCTTTTCTTTCAGTCAACTTTTAAAAAAATATATGTAATTGAAGCCAAGTTATAAGCAGTATATAAATTTACAATTGCATAACTTCCCATTAATTTGTTATATTTTTATGCAATGTCTGTCTTCAATAATAGCTTCTGTATATCTTTTCCAATCATTTTATTCTAAATGTATCTGAATTTTTAATTATAAAAATCCAATTATACATGACTGGCTGTAGAGTCTTGTTTATTTTAATCCAATAAGTAATTATTTTTCCCTTTTAATTACCATATTATGTCCATTTATTTCTAATGTGAATACATGCAATTAGGTTCAATTTCAATACCTTGTACTTGTTTTATCTTTTCCAAATCTATTTTGTTTCCTTATTTGCATTTTTTTAATTTTGTATGATCAAGTGTCTATATTATATTTTATCTTCAGTTTGCAATGTTTTACTTATGTTTTTTACCAGCTTTATTTTTTTGGTTACCTTGAAATTACAAAACAAACAAATCAAAATTAACAAAGAACATTACCTCGTATTTGTCTGTATTTAAATTAGTATGTCTTTTATGATGTGTGCAGTTTTTAAAACTCAGAATTATTTAACTTCACTTGCTGAATATATATAAATGCCCTACAAAATTGTTTTGATTTTCATACCACCAGTGAATTAAAACCAAAGGTTTCCTACACCCTCCAAAATATAGTACTGTACAATTTTTTATTTTGTGTCAGTTTAATAATGAAATGAGTTTATTACAATTTTAATTTGTGTTTCTCAGTGACTTACAAATTTTCTCAGCTTTTCATATGATGAATGTTTGTGTTTTCTCTATTGTGAGTTTCCTATTTTTTAAATTATTTCCTTTTATAATTTTTAACATTGTTACAAGATGATAGAACTTATTTATGTACTGTTCAACATATGTATTGTTGAATCAATGATTATCAAATAATATATGAGATACAGATATTATTCAGTATCCATCTTATAAAGCATAATATTAGCAATGCTATTGAAACTGTTTAAGTTTTTTCCATATGCCCTTTCTTTTACTCTGCTTAGAGTTAATGGTAATTTTGATTTTTTTCTCTACCATTTCTTTGCTTTTTTAAAAAATGTGTATCATGGTGTGTATCTCTTTGAATATACCCCTATTCAGAGTTCACTGAGGTTTTTTTTGGATATGTAGATTCAGAATTTTCACCAAATGGAAAGTTTTTAGCCACTATTTTTTCAGACATTCTTTTTACCATTTTCTTTCTCTCCTTTCCTTCTGAGACTACCTTACACATATAGTAGTATCTTTGATGGTGTCCCCCACAGTTCCCTTAAGCTTTGTTAATTTATTTTAGTCAATCTTTTCTGTTGCTACTTTTCAGATGGGATACTTTTAACTACTAATCTTCAAATTTGTTGATTGTCTCTTACGCCTGCTCAAATCTGCTGCTGAAGAATTTTAGTAAAATTTTTATTTCAGCTATTGTACTTTTCAGTTCCAGAATTTCTATTTGCTTTATTTTTATTTTTTTTCTCTTGACTGATATTCTAGACTTGTTGGAATATAATTCTCCTGGTTTTATTTAGTTCTTTGTCTGTGGTTTTCTTTAGTATTTTTAGCATATGTAAGACTGTGGATTAAAGCTTTTATCTAGTAAGCCCGACGTCTGGGGTACCTCAGGAATGATTTTGGTCAATTTATTCTTGTCCTGTGAGTGGGCCATACTTTTTGTTTCTCACCATTACCGATATTTTTGTTGTTGTTGAAAATTGGATATTTTGAATTTGACAGTGTAGTAACTCTATAAATCTAAATCTCCCCTTCCCAGAATTTGCTGTTGCTTGTGGATTACAGTTGTCTGTTATTTTGTAACTTTTATAAACCATCTTTGCAAAGACTTTTCATTCCAGTATCTCAGTGGTCATCCAGTGACCTGACAGAAATTTTCTTGAATGCCTGCAGCTAAAAAGAAAAATAAATGAAAAACAAGCAAAACAAAACACAACAAAATTCTCCCGGTCCTTGCTGATTGGCTCTGAGCTAGAACAAGTTGAATACACCTCTGGTTTAATCCTCATTTTCTGCTTATGCAGGTCCCAAAGATTAGTATTTTCCAAGTATGCTTCCAGTCCTGGGTATGCACGTGGTCTCCAGGATTCTCCAGTGTATGTGGGAGTCCTTTGAATTTTGATTCCTCCATGTGTCTTCTTTTCCAGCCTCCTGTTTCCCAAGCTTTTTGTCTGTCTGTTGCTTGCCCCATTTGCTATCCCTTGCACCTAGTAGTTATGCATAGTATACGCCTTTAAATGCTTTTGACCAGTGCTGTCCAAAAGGGTGCTCCAGCCTTAAGAGTTGTCTAAGAGAATCCCTCATAGAGCTGCTGTCAAAATGAATAATCACAATTTTTTGAGAACAGAGTCTTTATTGTTCCCTCTGGCACCAACAAGCCACACCAAAAATATGCATCATAAATTCCACAGCCACTATTGAGCTGGGAAGCAGGGAATAGTAAATGAGTAAAATTACACACCACTATGTTACAAAAATTTAGCATTTGTTTTCTTCATTAAACACTCCTTTGGTTGTTCTAAGTTTTTGGCTAGATTCCCACATTCTGAAAAAGTTTATTCTGACAGCTTTCGCCAGGCTAATCGTTGCCGAAACAGAAGAGCAGATCCTTGGAGCTCCAGACTCCACCATTTTCAATGTGGTCCTCCCATTCCTTTGCTTACCATTGTTCTATTTTGTGTGCGTGTGTGTGTGTGTGTATGTGTGTGTATGTATCACTACTTGCTGTGTAATATTTCCAAGGTGCAGATGTATTCTTTTTTACTCAATATTATGGTTTGTGTGATGGCATCTGGGTTGTTTGTAATTTTTATTTATTGTTCAGTTACATTATATTACATTGTGTGACTATTCCACAGTTTATTAGTCTATCCTTCTCTCAACTGGCATTTGTGTTGTTTTCAGTGTTTTGCTATAACAAATTGCTACTATGAATATTCCTATCTTCTGAAGCACTTTTTCACTAGCAGTTCTCTAAATGTTATATCAAGCTGTTGAATTTCTGAGTTATAGTGTATGCACATTTTTAAATTTGCATGATCATCTCATAATGCACCTCAAAAGTATTGTGCCAAATATTCTGATTAGCAGTATTTACCTGGGGAGTAGTAGTTATGGAACAACCGCAATTCTTAGTTATGGAGTGTCTTCTCAGGGATCTGACACACACTCTAGTCACCCTGTATTTTCTCCCATATAATTCATTTAATATCTTCATAGAAAATAAATTATTTGTTCAATTGTTCCTTGACAGGCAAAGACAAATGCCAGACATTCCACAGGTAGTAATGGGATCAATTTTTACTCATAAGGATGGCTATAAATGAATGAAAAAGCATGGAAAAATAGATTCTAACCAATTATATCTATGTGTTGCTATATTCCTGAGAAATGAGGATCTTAACTTACAAAATAATAAAAATAATCTATTAAGGTTATTTTATTTACTGAACATAATTGGCTTTCATAAAACAGCTAATAGATTTGATACTTTCAATCTGACAAATAATCCTTTAAGCTATACATACTATTTTTAGTTTAAATTAGGAAATGTACAATAACAAATCACAGGTATGTGAACTAAGTACCTCGAATCACCTTGATTATGGTTTACCTAAATTATTTGTTCATTACCAATTGAAATATGTACCCAATGAAATACTAATTTCCTAATATTTATTATAAAAGCATTATCTGGTTTATTCATTCATTTAACAAACACTTTTCTTATTTGGCACCTACTTTATGCCAATGAGAATTCTAGGCACTTGGGAAATGCACTGAGCTGAAATAATCAGATAATTATTTCCTGTGGAGTTTACCTTGTAGTTGAGAGATATAGACACTAAGAACTAATATAATATATTGGGGTTAAGTGCTATGGAAAGTGAATAGTCAGTGGCAGTAAAGAGAGATATTTCAGGGAGGTTCGTTATGAAAGGCCACACTGATAAAATGATTTTTGAGCATAAACATGCATCATGAAAAGGACAAGATATGACACGATCTCGTGGAAGATTCTTCAAGGACATGGAAACAGTAAAGGCACAGTACCTGAAGTGGAAACACACTTGGAATAAGTGAGAAATAGCAAAGAGGTGAAAGAATGAGTAAATTATAAAACTCATTGTAGATTTTTATGCAGCTGAATCACATAATTTTACTTATCAAAAAAGATCACTGTCTGTTCTGTGAATATTAATCCTACTGGGAACAAGGACAGAAATAGTCCAGTTAGGAGCGTACTATTGTTTTCTAATTATTTTCCTTTGTGGTGGTAGACGTGGAGATAATGAAAAAATGAGAAAATGTTCGATTTGGAATATTTTCAGATTACAATGCTGAATTGATTGGCTGATGAATTTTATGTGCTGTGTACTACAGAGAAAGGATTCAGGGAAGTTATCTGAATATTTGGCCTCAAAAGACAAAATAAAAAATATTAACTATGACTTGCTGAGTTTGAAAAGACTTATAGAGAAGAACTTTAAAAAGAGAATCAAGACATTTGCTTTCAGAAGTGTTAAGTTTGAGTTGTCTGTTTTACATGTAGAAAATGTAAATTGGTAGCTGGATATATATTTTTGAGTTTAGAAAAGTTTAGACCTGGAGAAAACATAGAGTCATAATTTGAAGTAAGTTCACAGAATGCAGTCATATTAAAAGACTTCATTTTAAACTATGATTGGGATACAAAGTAGGTGTATGATTTTGGAGTTAACTAAACAGCTCCCAGTGGCCAAAGTTGTAGCAATTTGAGCAGTAATATAGTACTGACTATATCCCAGAATATAAAGTAAATAACCTTGAGATAATATATGTGTTAGTCTGTTTTCATGCTGCTGATAAAAACTTAACTGAAACTGGGAAAAAAAAAAGAGGTTTAATTGGATTTACAGTTCCACATGGCTGGAGATGCTTCGGAATCATGGTGGGAGGCAAAAGGCACTTTTACATGGCAGCAGCAAGAGAAAAATGAGGAAGAAGCAAAAGTGGAAACCCCTGATAAACCCATCATATCTCATGAGACTTACTATCATGAGAATAGGAGGGAAAAGACTGGCCTCCATGATTCAATTACCTCCCTCTAGGTCCCTTCCATCATGAGTGTGAATTCCGGAAGACACAATTCAGTTGAGATTTGAATGGGGACGCAACCAAACCATGTCATTCTGCCTGTAGCCCCTCCAAATCTCATTTCAAAACAAATGCGATTTCAAAATCACATTTCAAAACCGATCGTGCCTTCCCAACAGCCCCCCAGAGTCTTAACTCATTTCAGCAGTAACCCAAAAGTCCACAGTCCAAAGTCTTATCTGAGACAAGGCAAGTCCCTTCTGCCTATAAGCCCATAAAATCAAAAGCAAGCTAATTCCTTCCTAGATAAAATGGGGGTACAGGTATTGGGTAAATACGGCCATTCCAAATGGGAGAAATTGGCCAAAACAATGGGGTTACAGGGCTCATGCAAGCCCAAAATCCAGTAGGGCAGTCAAATTTTTAAGCTCCAAAATGATCTCCTTTGATTCCAGGTCTCACATCCAGGTCACACTGATGCAAGAGGTGGATTCCCATGGTCTTGGCAGCTCCGCCCTGTGACTTTTCAGGGTATAGCTTCCCTCCCAGCTGTTTTCATGGGCTGGCATTAAGTGTCTATGACTTTTCCAGGTGTATGGTGCAAGCTGTCAGTGGATCTACCATTCTGAGGGATCTGGATGATGGTGGCCCTCTTCTCACAATTCCACTAGGCGATCTCCCAGTAGGAAATCTGTGTGGGAGGCTCCAACCCCACATTTCCCTTCTGCACTGCCCTGGCAGTAGTTCGCCCATAAGCACCCCACCATATCGCTGAAGCAAATTTCTGCCTGGGCATCCGGGCATTCCCATACATCCTTTGAAATCTAGGCGGAAGTTCCCAAACCTCAATTATTGACTTCTGTGCACCCACAGGCTCAACACCACATGGAAGCTGCTAAGGTTTGGGGTTCCACCCTCTGAAGCCACAACCCGAACTGAACATTGACCTCTTCAGCCACGGCTGGAGTGGCTGGGACACGACACCGGGCACTAAGTCCTCAGGATGCACACAGCACGGGGCCTCGGGGCTCGGCCCACGAAACCATTTTTTCCTTGTGGGCCTCTAGGCCTGTGAGGGGTCTCTGACATAGCCTGGAGACATTTTCACCATGGTCATGGGGATTAACATTAGGCTCCTAGCTACTTATGCAAATTTCTGCAATCAGCTTCAATTTCTCCTCAAAAAATTGTTTTTCTTTGCTGCTGCATCACCAGGCTGCAGATTTTCCAAACTTTTACGCTCTGTTTCCCTTTTAAAATGGAATGCTTTTAAGAGTACCCAAGACACCTCTTGAATGTTTTTCTGCTTAGAAATTTTTTCTGCCACATAGCCTAAATCGTCTCTCTCAAGTCCAAAGTTCCACAAATCTCTAGGATAGAGGTAAAATGGCACCAGTCTCTTTCCCAAAACGTAACAAGAATCACCTTTGTTCCAGTTCCCAACAAGTTCCTATTTTCCATCTGAGATCACTGCAGTAGCCTGGACCTTATTTTTCATATCACTATCAGCATTTTTGTTAAAGCCATTCAACAAATCTCTAGGAGGTTCCAAACTTTCCCATATCTTCCTGTCTTCTTCTGAGCCCTCCAAAGTGTTCCACCTCTGCCTGTTACCCAGTTCCAAAGTCACTTCCACATTTTCAGGTATCTTTTCAGCAACTCCCCACACTACTAGTATCAATTTACTGTATTAGTCTATTTTCATTCTGCTGATAAAGACATACACAAAACTGGGAATAAAAAGATGTTTAATTGGACTTTCAATACCACATGCCTAGGGAGGCCTCAGAATCATGGCAGGAAGTGAAAGGCAGGTGGTGGTGGCACGAGAAAAATGAGAAAGAAGCAAAAGCGGAAATCCCTAATAAACCCATCAGATCTCACGAGACTTATCCATTATCATGAGAATAGCATGGGAAAGACTGGTCCCCATGATTCAATTATCTCCCCCTAAGTCCCTCCCATAACAAATGCGAATTCTAGGAGATAGAGTTCAGTTGAGATTTGAATGGGGACAGAGCCAAACCATATCAATATATAAGTAGATGATTGAATAAACAAGTAAACAGGCAAATCTGTGCAGAGAAATTCCAAATAATTTATGCAGATACTCCTTTGTTAAGAAGATGGAACATAACTCATCTTTCATTGTAGGTTGTTTTTAAATAGTGACATTCTTCCAAATGATACAGAATGGAAAGGTAGAGAATAGCTTTAGAATAGAGAAAACTGGCAAATACTATTTTAGCCAGGTAAGCTTAACATCACAATTGACAAATCATATTTGCCAAAAAGTACCACTGATTTATAGCAATAGTGGCACCTTCATCCCCCAAATCCATAAGCCCAGTCTAGAAATGAGAAATACATCTGAATAACCCAAATGTAGGGGCACTCTACAAAACACTTTGCAAAAAATCCTCAAAACTGTTAGTTATCAAAAAAAAAAACAAAGAAAGAAAGAAAAAAAGTCTAAGAAATTGTCACAATAAGGAGAAGCATAGGGAGGCATGATGACTAAATGTAGTTCGGTGACCTGTATGGGTTAAGATAAAGGACATTAAGTAGAAACTGATGAAACCTGAAAAAAGTATAAATTTAGATAATACTTTATCAATATTGGTTCATCAATTGAGAGAAATGTAAAATGGCAATGGAAGACATTAATAGTAAGGAAACTGGGTGTGAGATATATGTAAGTTCTTAGTAATATCTTTGTAATTTTTTCCATAAACATAAAACTACTCTGAAAAGTTTATTTAAAAAATAAACACTACTCAGGATTGTTCTTTTCTCTTAGTCACAAACATGGGAGAATTCAGTATATATATATGGCATATATATGTTGTATATATATGAATAGTGTACATATGATATATACATATAATTCTATGTATATACTACCCATATATATACACACCATATATATGCTGTGTGTGTGTGTGTGCGCGCGCGTACAAATGCCTGAGTATCCAGACATTTCCATACATCTTCCAAAATCTAGGCGGAGGTCCCCAAACCCCAATTCTTAACTTCTATGCACCCACAGGCACATATAATGCTATATATATTTGTAAAGTAACAACTTGTGTTTGTCTTTTGTTTACTCTTTCATTATTCATGAGATATTTTTAATTTTTTCTTTTTTCTTTTTTTTTTTTTTTTTTTTTTTGAGACAGAGTCTCACTCTGTCGCCCATGCTGGAGTGCAGTGGCACAATCTCGGCTCACTGCAAGCTCTGCCTCCTGGGTTCACGCCATTCTCCTGCCTCAGCCTCCCGAGTAGCTGGGATTACAGGCGCCCGCCACCACGCCTGGCTAATTGTTTCGTATTTTTAGTAGAGACGGGCTTTCACTATGTTAGCCAGATGGTCTCCATCTCCTGACCTTGTGATCCAGCCGCCTCAGCCTCCCAAAGTGCTGGGATTACAGACATGAGCCACAGTTACTGGTCTAATTTTCTCCTTTTAAACTCTTGCTGCATTTCAAATTTGTATTCCTATCTCAGTGTATACATGGATAAAGTTGTATGTATATGTGTTGATAGAATTTTTTCCTTGAGGATTTTGGATTTTGTGACTTCAAGTACTGTAACTATTTTGTAGGTAGAAAAATACATCCTATCATGGAATTCTAGTAATTTAGTGATTTCATTGTTTTGTACATTGAACTCATTGTTCCAAGTAGAACTTACTTTTAAATGTAAAATAGGAAAGAAAGGCATTGTTTTTTCTGTTACTGACTAAGCAGTTGTTGGAAAGCCATTGACTGAATATAAAAATAATTTCATCATTAATTTTAAAAGTCATATTTACAAAATACTAAATTGCAATTTTTTTAAGTAAATTTTGTCTTTGAACTGCACCTGCTCTCTTTCAAGTAAGCATTAAGTATGTAATTGCTTTTGAAAAATAGGCGAAATTTTTTAAAAGAATGAATAGCATCTGTATTTACAGAGATACTGAAATGAAATCTACCAAAGATTGACAAGATATTAAAGAAAATATTTTTTTAAAGACTAGACACTGCTAGTGTCTAAAGCACTAGCAGGATGAACAGCAGGCAATTAAATTTTTAATTTTAATGGATTGGCCTATTCTTTGCCTCCTCCTACAGACTGGTGCTTTTTGAATGAAACTGTTTCTCCTTTTCCGTTATGTGGGACTATGTTTAATAATGGAAGTCAAACATGAGAAGAGGGGGTAAACAATTACATATACATGTGTGTATATATAAAATAAATTTGATTTCAAGCATATGTTAATCCCAAGAACATATTTTAAATCACCTGCATGTTCCAATACTTACTTGAACTAGTGAATATACACAGTAATTAGGCTACTTTAATTCATCATAATTATAGTTTTAGACTTCTAATTTTTAATATTCATAAATAAAAACTAAAACTTATCAAACTTATGACTATAATTAATGCCATTTTTCCTTAAGAGTTAACAAAAGAGCTTCTGCACAGTAAAATAAACTATCATCAGAGTGAACAGGCAACCTACAGAATGGGTGAAAATTTTTGCAATCTACCCATCTGACAACTGTCTTATAACCAGAATTTGCAAGGGACTTAAACATATTGACAAGAAAAAAACAACCCCATTGAAAAGTGGGAAAAGAATATGAACAGACACTTCTCAATAGAAGACATTTACGTGGCCAAAAAACATGAAAAAAGCTCAACATCTCTGGTCAGCAGAGAAATGTAAATCAAATCCACAATGAGAGACCATCTCAAGACAGTCAGAATGGTGATTATTAAAAAGTCAGCACTTTCGGGGGCCGAGGTGGGCAGACCACAAGGTCAGGAGATTGAGACCAACTTGGCTGTGAAACACCGTCTCTACTAAAAATATGAAAAATCAGCCAGGTGTGGTGGCACACTTCCAGCTACCTGGGAAGCTGAGGCAGGAGAATCGCTTGAACCCTGGAGGTGTAGGTAACAATGAGCCGAGATCATGCCACTGTGCTCCAGCCTTGTGACAGAGCAGGACTCTGTCTCAAAAAAAAAAAAAAAAAAAAAAAAGGCGGGAAACAATGAATGCTGGCAAGGCTGTGGAGAAATAGGAATGCTTTTACACTGCTAGTGGTAGTTCAACCATAGTGGAAGACAGCATGGCAATTCCTCAAGGATCTAGGACCAGAAATAACACTTGATGCAGCAATCTCATTGCTGTTTATATATCCAAAGGAATATAAATCATTCTTCTATAAAGACACATGCACACGTATGTTTATTTCAGCACTGTTTACAACAGCAAAGATGTGGAACCAACCCAAATGTCCATCAGTGATAGACTGGATAAAGAAAATGTGATGCATATACATCATGGAATACTATGCAGTCATGAAAAGGAATGAGATCATGTCCTTTGCAGGGACATGGATGAAGCTAGAAGCCATCACCCTCAACAAACTAACACAGGAACAGAAGACCAAACACCGCATATTCTTGGTCATAAGTGGGGAGCTGAACATTGAGAGCACATGGACACAGAGAGGGGAACAACATACACCAGGGTCTGTTGAAGCATGGGAAGTGGGGTATGAGGGGAGGGAACTTAGAGAATGGGTCAATAGGTGCAGCAAACCACGATGGCACACATATACCTATGTAATAAACCTGCACGTTCTGCAAATGTATCCCATTTTGTTTTTTGTTTCTTGTTTCTTTTTTTTTTTTTTTAGAAGAAATAAAGAAAAAAAAGTTAAATCTTCTGCCAATAATTTTGGAAGAATCTTAAAGGTAAACCTTGTTTAGTTTTCTATGCCAGAATTTATCTGTCTTCCCTTTGTTTTAACATAAATCTTCCAAAATTTCTTTTAACAAAATGAAAGATGATAGAATTGTTATATACAAATCTCCTTAAAGTACTACATTAATTAACTTAGCTATTTCATCCATCAATGCTGGGAATTTACACATAAGAAAACATTTCCAAATGCCTTTTCATGTGAAGCATAGAAGATTAGCTACATGCCTGAAAGACACACAGGCTAAAAATCCTGTGTATATAACAATATTATATGGGAACATCCTGCACTATATATTGATCATGATTACAGTTAGATCATTCAGGATACTCTATGAATATACAGTTAAAAGGTAGAAGTAATAGGTATTTGATATTTTGATATGGTACTATTATTTTGAAAGTGGCTCTGTAATGATCAAATCTTTTCACATTTATCAACAAAATCCTTTTTTATCACAAGTTGAGAAAGGAAAGCAAATACATACATTAAGAAAATAACATGCACTCAATTTCTTTTTAAGTTGGATTCTTCACAGAACTTTAGAGTACTAAATTGGAGGAATGCTTTCTCTCATATATCACCAGGATCATTTAATAGAGGAATAATACACATGTAACATATTCAAATAAAAGGAATAAATATACAATTCATAAAAAATATATCTAAAACTCAACTGCCTAAACTCAAGTGTGTTTTCTAAGACCATTATATTAAAGCTTCATTGAATTAAAATTAAGGCTGACTCTTAGCTTCTGATTGATATTTAACTCTCAGGGATATTTTTTTTTTGAATTATTGATTTGTTTGTCACACATTGTCTCTCTCTAATTCTCATTCTTTCTTTATGATAAAAAGCAATATTTATATTAAAAAATAAACTAAGGGAATATGTATTGAAAAGGCTCATCAGTGAGTCTTTTGTCTTGAATAATTAATCTAGTAATCTTTGATCAGGATGAGCTAAATTATGCCACAATAAAAAACTGTCTCAAAATCTTAGTAGTTTAACACAACAATATTTCTTGTTTGTCCTTTATGTCCAAAGCAGGTTTAACAGGCTGCTTATTCAAGCAACTTATTCAAGTTACCCAAGGATAAATATTAATGGAGCCTCCGGTTTCACATAAGCATCCAGAGTATTTTGTTTAAGATAAAAGAAAATACGATGAATCGTATACTAGCTTTGGAACCTTTAACCAAAATTGAGATATAACACCTTTGTTCATACTGTATTGAGCAAAATAAGAGATGCCATGACAAAAACTTCAAGCAGGCAGTTAAATGTAATCCTACCATATGCTTCAAAGTGGGAGAAGCAGAAATATTTCGTAAAAAATCGTAAATAAGTAGCAGAGTCTCCATTTCTGGGCTCCAAGTATTCACTGTACTTTCTATCCCTCAAACAGAATCATTAGTATCTTTCCACATTAAGAAACCTCAAGTTTTGTCCAATCACCAAATCAAGTCAAAGTCCATTAATCCTTGGGGGTCTGTGGTAGTGACTTTTCTTGATTAACTAAGCCAACAAAAAAATGAATAAACATTCATTTTCAGTTAGCAATAATCACATCTTGGAGAAACTTCATTGACTACAATACTGCCAATGTACAAAGAGGTATGCAGCCTTTTCAGATTGGCTTCTTTCACTTAGCAATATTCATTTAAAATTCCCCATGTCTTTTTCTGGTTAAACAGCTCATTTATTTTGACTATGTAATTATATTACAACATATTAATGTATCACAGTTGGTTTATCCATTTCCCTGCTTAAGGACATCTTGATTGCTTCCAAGTTTGGGCAATTAAGAATAAAGCTGCTACAAACAGTCATTGCAGGGTTTTGTGTAGAGATAAACATTCAACATATTTAAGAAATAGCAAGGAGCATGATTGGTGGTGGATCACATGGTAAGAGTGCATTTACTATTGTAAGAAACTGCTGGAGGGTCTTCCAAAAACATTGTACCATTTTGCGTTGCCAGTAGCAATGAACGAGAATTTCCTGCTCCCCAGCATTTGGGATATTCAGTGTGTTTTCTTTTTTTTTTTTTTAACATTCTAATAGGTATATAATGGTATCTCATTGTTACTTTATTTTGCAATTCCCATAATGACATATGATGTTGAGTATTTTTTCATACGCTTATTTATCACCTGCATATCTTCTTGGGTGAGGTGCCTGTCATGGTATTTTGACCATTTTTTAAATCGGGTTATTTGTTTCCTTTTTGTTGAGTATTAAGAGTTCTTTGTGTATTTTGAATATCAATTCTTTATTGAATATGCATTTTCAGATATTTTCTCCCAGTTTGAGTTGTCTTTTAGAATGGTTTTTAATTGTGTGTGGGATAGGTACAATAATGGACTTCCAAAAATGTCCATCTAATCTCCGCAACAAGTAACTATGTTATCTTATATGGTAGGCCTATAGACACCTGATTTTAGCATAGGGAAATTCATTTCAGATTTCTAATTCCAGAATTATTAGGTAATAAATAATAAGCCTATATTTTTTAAACCACTTAGCTTATAGTAATTTGTTATGGTAGCAGTAGAAAACAAATACAGTATGTGAAACTAGAATTGTAAGATGTGATAAGAAAATAATTTACTTTTAGCTTGTCAAAAAACTCAGTTCTAGGAGTTAAAAAAAGAAGTCTGTAAACCAGATAATCTGCTGAAAATTGATTTACATGCTTATGAATATGCATGGTAGTTAAACACAGGTACAAAAAATTTTAAATAGTAGCTAGGGATTAGATACAGTTTCAAATGTTATAAGTGATAGATTACTGACAAATAATCTAAAACTATGACATTCAATCCCTTAAGCTTTTTTTACTTTTGGGTGAAATATTTATGGTAATTTTCGTAAATAACATAGACCAGGGTCTTTCTTCCATCTTTGTAAACATAAAGTTTTGATATTTTATAAGTATGTTTTAACATATATTTAACATGTGTGTTTTTTCAAAATAGAATAGTGAAAATATTTAATTAATTTGAATAATAGAACAAATAAGAAGATAAATGAGACCAAATTATTTAAGGAAATTTTCTTCTATCTTACACACATTACACTTAACATTTAATCAAATAGAGATGTGGCAACAGATTAAGACTTTAAAATGTATTATTTAGCCCTTGGAATAAACCAGAGTTTTACCTATGCTTATATAAGAAATAAATTCAGGAAGATTTTTCACATCTGAGAGCTTAGAACATAGCAGGAACTCAATAAATGCTTACTAAATCAATGTGTTCTCTTCTGGAGTGGTAGATATTAACCGTAGGCCAAAATCTCTTCTACTTACTAAACCATATGCCTAATCTTTTGTTAATCATAGAAAAAATTATGGTTATACATTTTATATTCAATGGATTTTATGCATTGAACACTTGAATGCCTTGCATTTCAAGAAAAAAATAGCAAGTATTGTTTTCTTGAAAATTTTCATAATAAATAGCAAAAGGTTAATTTCTTTATAAAAGTACATAAATATGGCTGAGTATATAGAAAATATAGATAATTTCAAATTTAACAGTATAAATCAAGGGTCCCCATCCTCCGGTCCATGAGCCATTAGGAATTCAGCCACACAGCAGCAAGTGAGCGGTGGGCAAGTGAGCAAAACTTCATCTGTATTTACAGCTGCTCACCGTCACTGGCATTACCACCTGAGCTCTGCCTCCTGTCTGATCAGCAGTGGCATTAGATTCTCATAGGAATACAATCCCTATTGTGAACTGCACATCCAAGGAATCTAGGTTGCATGTGCCTTATGGGAATCTATGCCTGATGATCTGCCACTGTCTCGCATCACCTGTAGACGGAATCATCTAGTTGCAGGAAAACAAGCTCAGAGCTGCCACTGAAACTACATTAAAGTGAGTTGTATAATGATTTCATTATATATTAAAGTGTACTAATAATAGAAATAAAGTACACAATATATGTAATATGCTTGAATCATCCTGAAACCATTTCCCCCCACCCAGAGTCCATGGAAAAACTGTTTTCCAAGAAATTGGTCCCAAAAGATTGGGGACCACTGATGTAAATTACCCAGAATCCCAGCAATACAATATTGTACGAAATCATCATCCCTCATTTTTAAATCTTATTTTATTTTATTTTTTATTTTTATTTAAAAAAATAAATGATTTTCTACTTTGGTAGTAAAGCTGGGGAAAACTCAACTTCTTCCCATTTAATTTGCATATAGATAATACTATTGCCATTGATTTCTTTTTTTTTTCAAATCCAGTTTAGACTAAATGAAATGGATTTATACTGTATCCTATGGATAATGAAAGCTATGACATTCAGGATGAAGAATGTTTTCCTAAGTCTCTCAGCTCCCATTTCTGTTTGAATTAGTTCAATTTACAAATGATGCCTCTAACTTCCATATACTGTCCTTGTTAGCACAGTGTGGCCACCAATGCATAAATCTGGTTCTTTCTTTAATGTCTTCAAAATTAGTGCCCTTCCCAAAAAAACTAATGTGAATTATTTTGATGTGTTGCACAATTTATTATAGTGATTTTTAAAACAATAAAACCTAATACAAACAAATCTAAAATTAAACATAAAAATGTATATGATGTGATTGATTAAATTCATTAATGAAATAATAAATTAAACTGATTACATCTCTATAACCTCACATAACTCCACAATACAGAAATTCATTTTCTAGGCCCTAGCAAGCACTGATCTACTTTCTGCCACTATATAGTAAATTAGTCATTTCTAGACTTGCATATAATGTAATGTCACATATTTAATATAAGTTTAATCATGTATCATGTCCTTTTCTGCTTGGTTTCACTCAGAATAATCTTTTGGATAGCTATACTTTGCACGGATCCATCTATATTTGTCATCTATATGTTACAGATTTATTTATTTTGATTGCTGAATAGTATTCTATTTGATGGATATACTACAATTTGTTTATTCTTCAGTTGATGGACAATTGAGGTGTTTCCTGTTTTCAACTACTATGTTAAAGGTTTTCTACATTTAGGCACAAATCCAGGTGCACACTTATATTTCATTTATCGTGGGTAAATGCCTAGGATTGGAAATGCTGAGTCATATGGTAACTATATGTTTATCATTGTAAGAATTGTCAAACTATTTCCAACAGTGCTTTTCTTCCAGAAGTTTTAAGGTTAACTTTCACATTTATGTCTATGTTGCATTTGAAGTCAGCTTAAGAATATGCTATGAGGTCATAATTCAGTTTTATTCATTTTTCACATGGATGTACAATTGTTCCATTATTTTATTTTGGAAAGACTATCCTTTGTCCCTTTGAATTGGATACTTTCATCAAAATCAATTAATTACATCTGTGTCGTCTGTTTCTTGACTCTACTAAGTACCATGGTGTCTTGATAAGTCTTCTAGAAGCTATTGGTTTTGCTGATTTTTTCAAAGGTTTTATTGCTATGGTATAGTTTTTTTTTTTTATTTTCTAAATCATTGATTTTTAGTCTCTGCTTATTTACTTTCATTTATTTTTATTTAATTTCCAGTCTTTTTTTCTAATTTCTAATTTGAGCGTCGATTTGTATAATTTTATCTCACTGCTTCACAAATTTATTATTTTAAGTTATCTTTGTATTTTGGAATAATTCTCTCCACATATAAAAGTTGCAGTTAGTGCAGAATTGCCATATGTACTTCACCCAGTTTCTCCTATTGTTGGCATCTTATTTGATCATGGTACATTTGTCAAAATTATAAAACCAATATATTTATATTATAGTTAACTATACTCCAGAGTTTATTGATATATTATCAGTTTGCCAGGAATATCCTCTTTCTGTTCCATGATCCAGACCAGGTTACTACATTACATTTAAATGTTGTGTCACCTTAGTCTCCTCTGGTTTGGGATGGTATATCAGCCTTTCTTCATTTTTTACAACCTTAACAACTTTGAGAAGTTATAGGAAGGTTTTTGTTTGTTTGTTTGTTTTTTGTTTGTTTTGCTTTGTTTTTGTATTTGTTTTTTTGAGACAGAGTCACTCTATGGCTCAGCCTGTAGTGCAGTGGTGCGATCTTGGCTCACTGCAACTTCCGCCTCCTGGGCTCTAGTGATTCTCCTACGTTAGCCTCATGAGTAGCTGGGATTACAGGCACCCGCCACCGCTCCTGGCTAATTTTTGTATTTTTACTAGAGACAGGGTTTCACCATGTTGGCGAGGCTGATCTCCATCTCCTATCTCAGGTGATCCTCTTGCCTCGGCTTCCCAAAGTGCTGGGATTACAGGCGTGAGCGACTGGCGCCCTGCCAAGGACGGTATTTTGAAATTGTCCTTCAGTTAAGGTCTGTCCGCTGTTTTTCTCATGACTGGCCGAGGTTATGGGTTTTTAGAAAGAAGAGCACAGAGGCAATGTTTCGTTGTTATATCAGGGGTTAAATGACATTCACGTGGTATCACTGGTGATGCTAACCTTCATCATTGGGTTCAGGTAATGTTTTCTAGGTTTCTTTACTAGAAAGTAACTGTTTCATATTTCTACATTCTTAGGAAGCTGATAAATAAGTTTAACCCTATTACCCCCTACACACACCTTGGGGATTGATTAAGCTCTACCCGCTAAAGAGGGACCACATAGATATATTATTTGGAATTATTTTGTAAGAAAAATTTTTCTCTTCTCCCATAATTATTTATTCAGTCATATATTTATGTCAGTATAGATTTATTTATTTTAATGTCATACATTGGGTTATAATCTAATCTATATTATGTATTGTTGTTCAATTTGGTTTTTCAGTTTTGGCCAGAGGGAAATTTTTTATGTTGCCTACTCTGTCCCTTTTCTCCCACCACACTGTTGTTGGTATTATTGTTGTTTGAACACTCCCTTCCTTTCTGGTACATGAAATGCTCAAAGTTTCTCTTATGTTTTTCCTGTTTTAGCCCTAAAATTTGCCATTTTTTCCAAGGAGCTCTCAGTTCTTTTGTTGGAGAATGTATTTTAGATCCCACCATCTAGGCACAGGAGTGCCATTGTTTCTAGCCTTCTTAGTTGTCAGTGAATATATATGTATACTAATCGATGTATACACACATATTCATAACTGTTTTAGTATCTATCCATCTATGAATGCTTATTAAGCTAAACATAAATATATTAGAGTTCTCCAACTCTAATACAGTACATTGGGATCCGTTCTAGACTTCCTTTCTTGCTTATGTGTAACTTTCCCTTCTGACAGTAAGAAACCTGGCTCCCACCAACACTGTCTACTTATTTGTTCCACCATCATATACAAGCGCAATGGTTCTATAATCATTAACCTCTAGCTCTAAGGTACCAAATATAGTATTTATATTCCCTTTCAGAACTTTAGCCTTACAGTTTTCAGTCAGAACACTGTTTTCCAAAGTTACATTAGATAAGCTCCTTATATTCTTTGCTGGTTTCTTTTTTCCTATCTCTGTCAGTGTGGTTATATCAAACACCTGTAGAAGAGTTTGATTAATTTGTTATCCTCTGTGTACCATCCTGGTATTCCTCAACATTCTGGCTGATTTTTTTCAATTATATATTTTGTAAAATATTGCCTTAGTTCTTTTTGAATTGTCTAAGTGTAAAATTTTAAACATGAATTAACTGATACAGTTTTGCTAAAATATGTCAATATCCTAGCACATAAATTCTTGTAGAAAGATGTAAGAAGTAAACACAAAAACAAAACAATTTTAAAAAAATACGATAGAGATTGCTTTCTAGGATGAAAATAAATATATAGCAAGGTATGTAGACAGAGTAATCTGTCAGGAATGATCTTTTTGATAGAGTTATTAAGGAAGGCCTTTCTGATAAGAAAATTGTTTAACAGGAATAGAAGCAAGTGATGGTGTGGGCTGCAGAGATTTCTGCTAGAGATGTTTTCCATATAGGATGAATAGTAAGTGAAATGACTGGAATTGTAGCCAACTTGTAGATGTATTCTGGGAACAGCAAGGAGGCCAGGTCCTATAGGACACTGTAAACCACTGGGGAAGGATAAAAGAGATGTAAGGACAGCAAATTATCAGAGTGATCAAATCTTATAGTGATTAGCAATTATAATGAAATTGGATGATTTTTCTAATTTAAATGGATCTATTAAATGATTTCCCATAAGTTTTGTTGTGAAGGCCAAGTGAAGGATGGACTTCAAAGAGGAGTGAGGAATCAACTTTGGCCAATGTTGCTGGTAGGACTACTAAGATGTGGCTTACAATTGGAGAATAGCAATGTCAGTCCAGTGTCAGAATAAATGTATTAATAAGTTAGATTCAAGAGATGCTGTAAAAATCAGAATTGGATGTAGAAAATATGGACAACAGTTTCAAAGAGTTTTGCTCTAATGTGAAATAAAAAAACAGAGAGGCCATTGGAGGGATATGTGAACACAAGGAAATGTTTTATTTTAAGATAAGAGATATACTTGGTTTCCATGGTGATAGAAGTGATTCAGTACAGAACAAAATATGTTTGTAGGAGAGAAGGAATAATTTCGTAAATGAGTAAGCAGGAAAGGATAGAATTGTGTGTCCAAGTGGAGGAGTTTACCTTAATTCACTTAAAAAATAAAACCCAGAAGGGAAAGCAGTGCATTTGGGTGTAGATGAATATTTGTTGTTATGGTAAGTGCATAAGTGGGTGGGAGAAGAATGTAAAAAGTCTACCCTGAATATTCCTCACAGTGTAATAAAAATAAAGATCATCAGTTGATGATCATAAGAAGAGACATGGAGCTGAAGGGAAAAAGAAGGCATGACAGAGGTATCAATGGGGGTAGCTAGTGACTTAACAATGGAACCCAAATGTAATTATTTGTCAGAACTGAAAATTTGCTTAATGATTAATGTGAAGCAAATCAACATGGATTTCTTATTTTCTCCACTACATTCAACTCCTTGACTACTGGTATGAGGTGTGCAGAGTTTTATTTAAATAGGATTGAGTGTACTGGGCACATATGACAAAGAGAAGAAGGTGTAAACAATTGATAATATATAGAGATATTGTGCTGGGAGTGTTTTTTGCTAAAATACAATATTAAACAATGGAATATAAGCAAGAAATAAGACTATGAGTGCATGAGGATAAAAAATATAATCAGTAAGAACTAATATGGTTGGGAAAATATTACAGTTGAATAACTGGATGAAATCGATTGAAATTTTAAAATATTGTATCTGGTGCTAAATGTAAGATTGTGGAAGGAATTCAAATCTAGGATATGATTCTCCACACAGTGACTGAGATAGAGTGAAAAACAAGATCATCCAAGATGGGAAACTGAAAGAGCGAGTAAGATCCTTTATATCAATATGAAATTCCTAAGAGTTGTGACAAATTGTAATGGAGAAAAATGAACCAATTTCTGGAAACCTTGAGAAGTGAGAGTATACCAGGTGGCAATAGAATTCCAAAAGAAAGAGTAGTAAATAATGTAGCTGAATATCATGAGGTGTTTCTTTTTATTGTTTGTTTTTGGAGAGGCATGTAGAAGAGAATAAAGTCCTAACTTCTTGAAGTACTTGAAGTGTGGGAGAGAAATAGTCTGAATGTACTACAAAGAAGGTGTGTTCTCTGGGGTTAGCCAGAATTCAGTCTAACCGCTAAGGTGAAAGTAGTTCTATCACTAATTTTATGGTAGCAGAAAAAGAGTGCAGTTGGAAGTCTTCATCTCATAATCTGAATATTTTCCATGTTTAAATAAAGCTCACAAATCATTAAATATATGAATTGATATTAAATAAATTGAATTATATCCTTCTACTTGATAAATATATTTTTAATTTGATAAAATATTTATTTTAAAGTGATAAAAAATTAGTACAAATCAAAGATGATTAAACTTAATCATCATTCTGTGTGTATATGCTCTGTTGATGGGACAGAAATATTTGCATGAGTGATAAAATGAAGATACTCATCACTTTTGCATTATTATATATTTAATTCAATTTATTTTTCTCATTTTAGTAAAATCATTACTTCCACCGTTCTAATATTTTCACACAAGTTGTGTACCTATTAACAAGAATAATTGAAGCAATACTTTTATAAAAGTATAAACTGACAATGTAAATCTTTAGAAATAAACTTCATGTCTTCAAAAACTTTTTTCTAAAGGACAAAAATAAGAAACCAAAATAACAAATCAAAGTTATTTTAAAAGTGCAGATTGTTTTAATTTAAAAATTAATTCAACTGAATTGAGTATATTTGGCAAACTTCATTTCTAGCAGGCAACAATCATCTAGTTACCTATGGGAAGAGTCAGAATCATGCCTTACAGATGTTTTTTTCTGTAGTCACATGTAGAAATCTTATGTATGGTATTAAATACTTAATATTGTGAAGAATTCATACCCCACGTAATTAGAAATCATTTACTATGTTGCAAATGTTTTACTAATTTGTGACTACCTCTATAATCATAATTGAAACAAAAATAAATATAGGAAAATAGATGTTGAGCACTACTTGGAAATAACACTTACATATGTAAGAATTTATTGTATTCTTGTTGAATGGAGGATCTGAAAGACAATTAATCTGTCTTTTTCCTTCCTTAAGCATTTCTGCTGTTCAAATTCTCTCTGCACTTCATGACAGCATCTATATTCAAGATTCCCAGAGGCACCATCCACAAAGCTCTATAGCATTTAGATGGAGTTGCAATTTGTTTCTAAGATAAAGGACAAGAAATAAGAAGAAGTCTTTCCCTGGAGCGTGATCCACATGATTCAGGAGAGGAAATGTTTAGAGTTAGAAAGACACCATACAGTGCCTAGCTCCAGATAAGGCTCATGGTTCTTTCACAGTTATGTGTGAATATGAATGTGGCTTTGATATATGTGGGTTGCTTTTTAAATGAAAGATAATTTTCTTTTTTATCAGTCTGGGAGAAAAAAACTAATGGATGTGTGAAGTCTTGGAGTGATGTTAACGGGAGCCCTGAGTGCACTGACTGTCCACCTGGCGGTCCCACACTGTCAGCTTAGAGACCAGAGGAAGGATCTAGGAGCAGGGAGAGATCTGTGTATCCTCTTTGTATTCCTTCTAATGAAGGTGTGAAGGTTAGAGGAAAAAGGCTGTTACCCAGATCATTCAAAATACCATGAGCAATTTTAATTTCTACTGGATTACTGTAATTTTGTTTTCTCTTTTAGTTTTTAGATTTTTTTATCATTGACTCTTGCTTTTTTATTATTAACAGTTATATTGGCTACATAAAATACATAACCAACATTATATTATTTAGTATAATCTCTAATAAGCTATGTAAAATGACAACTGCATGTCCCTTAAGAGTTTAAAAGAACTTTGAGTAAAACTGCAGTTCTTTGAAAATATTAAGGAAAAAAAAAGATATTTTAAAGTTTTAAAAAGTGAAGTACCTCTAATACCAAACTTTCTTTGCAGTCCCTTAGTCAAGATAGAGTTACCAAGCCTCTATTTCAGCATTCTAGATCCAAACAAAAAATGGCAATCACCTCTTTGGCTGATGATTTATTGTATTGAATGACTTTGAGAATTTATTTATTTTAAAATTAAGTATATCCAAAAAATAATTTTATTTATAAGAACCATAAATATCTGCAGACATTTTGTTTCCTATTCTAAAACTTACTAAAATTTTAGAAACAGGAATTCCCTGTTGAAAATATATATATATATAGATAGATAGATAGATAAATAGATAGATAGACACATATATATATGAAATGTGAGAAGAAAACATATATATATTCCTTTGATGGTCTTTAATATTTAGTTTAAAAACATTAAGGAAATCATAAAACTTTTAAATTTCAACTTTCCTTAAGATTATATAAGCAGGTAAGTTTAAATATAAAGCATATATTTCTTCAGTTAAAAGGAAGTGTGTATTTACTGCTGATCAATTAGAAAAAGCAATTGACACTTGCCTAATGATAAGCTACACTGTTTATTTTATTTTTAGATTTTCAAAATAGAGCTTGCCCATAAAGACATCTACTTACTGGGGAACACAGAATTATTTTGAAAAGTTTGTTTAGAATTGGCTGATTACTTGACCTAAGGATTTAATTCAGCATGAATAAACAAAGAAATAAAATGTATATTTGCTTGTGTTCAAGTCAGAAATTAAGCTTTGTTCTACAGTTAAATTAATACAGCCCTGAGAACACCTTGTCTTAATTTCCTAAAAACTAACTTTGAGAAATAGATTTAACAGTATCAAGGTACATTGTTGTTATAATGAAGAAGGCGAGAATAGTTTTTATTACCTCAATTGATGCACTTTTATAAAACATCATTTGCATCTGGATTCTAAAGGAAATGTGAATTATTTTTGCACGATTATGATTTGGAGTCATATTGAAATATTAAAAAATATTCATCCCTTTACTCTTAATTGAATTCCAATGGAATAACTTCAAAACAATGGAAATAGCATGAGGCCAGAAAGGGGAAAGGGAGTAGTTGACACTTTGCATACCACAATTTAATCCTTGGTAAGGGGGAATAGGAGGGATGCTACAATTATAGTATGCTGCTAAACATGAAAATTTATTCATTAATTCAATATTTGTACACGGAGCATCTACTATGTGCAGCTATCAAGTATGTAATGATGAGCAAAGAAAAACAACAAAAAACAATAATCAACCCAAAAAGAAATAATACTGTCATGTAGATTATAGAATTAAGATTATCCAAAACTTAACAAACATTCTACAAATAGATGCAAAATTAATTACAAGTGTTAAAGTGTTATTAGTGCTACAAAAGAAAGGTAATATTTTGTGAGATAATAGAATAATCAACTTAACCTTGTAGAAAGATCAAGGAACTCTTCCCAAGGATTTAAATTACACTTTCACTATATTTGTTTTACCTGTGAAGAGCTGAAGTACAGTTAAATAACTTGCAAAAGTTTTCACAACTGCTAAATGATAAAGACAGGACTGGGATCCATGCACTGGATTAACCCCTCTAATACACTGTCCCCCACTGAATTCCGAACTATAACGTCAAGAGGAGTTTATTAGGCAAGCCTCATCAGGTTGACTAAGCAACAGTCATCAAGGGAACAGTAAAGAGAGTTTAGGAGAGAAGAATAATTAGAATTATAGTAACTCAAATATTCAGCAACCTCACGAATTAGGAAAGGCAAAAGAAAAAGAAAAAGAAATAAATATATAACTAGTCTTGAATCTAGTTTATGGAAATAAATAGTTTTCATCTAACAGTCTGCATAGGAAACTACATAAGCTCAATTCACAAAATGAAGATAAATGATTATTAAAAATGATCCTCGTCTATGACGGAATACTTGGTGCCCACTCCCTATCATACCACTTAAAGCTAAATTAGTGAAAGCATGTCATTTGTCTTTGAATTTCTGTTTTATTAACTGTATAATGGCAACTGAATTACCTTTCCTGGAATCAAAGGTAAACAGTCTTTTCCCCACATTATTCTGAAATTGATTTTGCTTTGAAGATAACACATACACTTACTTTGTGTTTCTGTTTCGTGAAAATCTATTGTTAATGCTAAATTTTTAAAATAATGTTTTCATTCATTAATTCAATTAATACTTATAAAATTCTATTGAAGATACTGGACAAAAATAAGAGAGGCATAACTTTGGAGCTTACATTCCACAGGAGGAGAAAAAAATTAACAAGTAGACCAAGCCATGTATAAATAAAATTTATGTTTATAATTGAATATGGAACATGCAGAAGCCATTCTCAAATGAGTAACTCTAGTCTGGGTGGAAATCAAACATTTCTTGCCCCAATGTATCAATGAGAGTGTACCATAACACTGTGTAAATATTCCTAATAAAATATAAATCATAGTATAAGTAATATTTGCTTCAATGCTTCAATTTCTTAATCGAATACACCAAAGAATAATTGTGTATCCTTAATTTCTACATTTTACATTTACTTTGCTGAATAATTATTATATTTATAATATTACCAATATTTAGTAACCTACTCTACCATAGTGGAGCTTCTACAGTAGGAAAGCTAAGATTGTAAATCCTATTATAAAATTTTATTTTTCCCTTAAGCAAAACAACTCCTATATTTTTTGTGTAAACTCATTTTTCTACAATAATTGTATGTTTTAAAGAGACATACTTATTTTTCTGGTATTTTCTATTTTTTTTGACTGCAAATTCGTCACCTCATTCTGTTGACTGGATCAAATGTATTATTAATGTATCACCTGGGCTCTCAGTAATTTTTAACATGTCAATATTTTCCAGTATTTCTAGTAAGTATGCTTTACCACAAATATACATATTTTACAGTTTTTCTTTGCTTCTTAAATTTTCCTTTATTTATTTTCAGAAGTCTTTGTCTTTCTTTTCACTGAAAAAGTCAACCATGCTTTATGGGTCTCCTTACATTTTTATTTAAAGGAGGTCTTTCCTAATTAGCTAATTTAAATTGAAATCCACTCAGATTGTTCTGCTTTGTTGTATCCTAATGTTTTCCATCGTCTATCACATTCCAAAAGCGGTGCTTATGTAAGTCCTCAACTTTTTAGCATACACTTTTCCTACCACATGGAGTCTCATGGGTTTTGTTCACTGGGTTTTGTTCACTGATACATGCCTAGTTTTTAACACAGTGTCTTGTACAGAGTATGAAATATTTTTCCTGTAAAGAAATGAGTGTTGGATGTTACAGCCTGTGATAATAAGGAAAATCCTACCCTTCATGTGTTACTTTCTCTTGCATAAGAAACACTTCACAATTATTTACCTTAATTCTTATCTCAATTTTAATATGCATGCTGGTTTGTGTCATTGCTAAGCTCTTTTAATTGCAAAAGACAAGAATATTTGTTTTTAACAGAGTAATTTGTTATGATTCCATATGCTCCAACAGTGTCATGGTACAAATATAAAATACAATAGAGAACAATGACCAACTTTTATTTTCTTATTCTAGTTTTTATCTCCTTGTGAATTAATTTTAGAACTCAAAACTTAGATAAAATCTCTATGGAGATTTCTTTCTTTTCATTTTACTTTATCTCATTTTTTTTGGCTTGAAAGACCTCAATGTGCTTAATATCAGTGATCAAATCTATTATGTTCACTTTCACTATGTAGGTCTTTAAGGGGTACCAACCACTCAAATAGTCAAAAAGTCTGTGTATAACTTTTGACTACCCCCAAAAGAAAACTGTTAATAGCCTGTTGTTGACTGGAAGCCTTACCAATAACATAAACAGTCAATCAACACATATTTTGTATGTGACATGGATTAGATACAGTACTCTTACAATAAAGTAGAGAAAGGAACATATTATTAAGAAAGTCATATGAAAGAGAAAATGTTTACTATTCATTAAGTAGAAGTGGATCATTACAAAAGTCTTCATCTTTATCATCATGTTGAGTTGGCTGAGGACTAGAGAAAGAGGAAGGATTGGTGTTGCTGTCTCAGGGGTGGCAGAGGGGGAAGGAAATCTGCATACGAATGGACTCATGCCATTCAAACCTATGTTGCTCAAGAGACCACTATAAATTAAAAAGGTAACAGATTTTTTTCCCCTTGTTTCAATCTTTCCTCCTACACCTACAAATATGATGTAATAAATGTTAGACCAAGCGATTTAAATAACCTGAGCATAGGCCAAGGATATTACTTATACCATGTGATGAACTTACACACATTTAAAAATTATTTTGTTTTACTCCGTCTGAGATTTGATTGCCACTTCACACTACCCCCTCACCTTAAAATGCTTGTACCAAGGGAACTGGAGTCAGGGAACTGAAAAGAGTAAAGCATAGAAGGAAGAAAAGCCACTCGAAGAGTTGTTGTTGTTGTTTGCTTATTTGTTTGTTTAGAGACAGGGTGTTGCTCTGTCACCCAGGCTAGAGTACAGCTGTGGGATCATGAATCACTGCAGTCTTGAATTCCTGGGTGTAATTGATCCTCCCACCTCAGCCTCTTGATTAACTGGGACTACAGGCACACATCATCATGCTCAGCAAATTAAATTTTTTTTTTGTTTTTTGAAGAGATGAGATCTTGCTATGTTGCTCAGGCTAGTCTCAAACTCCTGGCTCCAAGCAAACCTCCTTTGTTAGTTTCTCAAAGTACTAGGATTACAGGCATGAGTCGTCATGACTGGCCCTAACTAAGAGTATTTTTTAGCACTGATTTCTGTGCCACTGGGTCTTGATCCTTCTAAAAACAGTGTAGAATCCACTTGAGAATGGAATGGAATGGAATGGAATGGAATTCAATGGGACAGAATGAATCACATAAATGCAACTGAGAATTTTCTGTCTGAAAAAATGGAAGGTGGAGATTTTATAGCCATCAGATCCTGTCCCTTGTTCTTTAAAGGTGTGTAAGAGTGTGCATGTGAGCAAGCTTGACAGGCATCCAGGGCACAAAAGCATAGGAGCCCGAAGAAAGAAAGAAAGAAAAACTTAGGCTTTGTGAATCTGTCCCCATGTGCAGCTGGAGGCCACAGAAACATTCAAGACACAAAGATGAGCTAAGACATTGTCATGCGTAGTATAAGATGTCAGGCCAACATTATGATAGGAGAAGTAATAGATCTAATTATGGTTTATTATTAAGATTCAAGAAAAATGATAAAAAGGGACAAGAAAGAAAAAAAGCACTGATAAGATAAAAATCTGCTCAGATAAAAATCATTTGTAACTGGGACATTTTACAGAATACCAGACCAGCATTCTTTCAAATTTCAAAGTAATGAAAAACAATAAATAAGTAAGCAACTGTCAAAGACCAAAGGAGGTTGAGGAGAAATGACTAAATATAATGTAATATCCTGTATTAGATCTTGGACCAGAGAAAGAATTTTAAGAAACTGGTAAAATGTAAATAAAGCCTTTTGTTTAGTTGATAGAAATGTACCAACTGATGCAGGGCAGGCAAGCCCTAAAGTGGAGATTAGCCCAGAAGGGGGTCCTTGGCCTTGCCCAGGAAAGAATTCAAGGGCAAGTCACAGGTAGAAGTAAACAACTTTATTGAAGAGGCAGTGGTACAGCCCTGTGATTGCTATTGCAGAGCAGGTCTAACACATAGGCAGAGAGTAGCAGCTCAGTGCTGTTTTGCAGTCACATTTATACCTACTTTTAATAACATCCAGATTAAAGTGTGGTTGATGCAGAAATTTCTAGGGAAGGGGTAGTAACTCTTGGATCACTTGTCATTGCCAAGGAAAGGGGTGGTAATTCCCAAGTATTGCCATGCCAACTGACATGGCACACTGGTGGACATGTGTGATGGAAAGCTGCTTCCACCCCAGTCCTGTTTTAGCTAGTTCTCAATTTGGTCCAGTGCCCAAGCCCTGGCCCTAGCAGCAAGTCCTGCCTCCTACCTCAGAATGTTACTTTTAAATTTCAACAAACATATCATTGTTAGTTTTTAAAGTTAACACTAGCGAAACTGGGTGAATGGAATATGAAAACTGTATCTTTGCAAGTTTTCCCTAAATCTAAAATTATTCCAGATTTTTTTTTAAATGACACACAAACATGGATTTTTTTTTTTGCAGTATCATCTTTACACATACACACATAAAATATTTTTTGTGTTTACCAATTATCATGGTGTAAATATCAGATGAGTGGCGCATACATATTTGTAGACTTACACATGGGTATGTATTTCCTGCTGACCTGAGTGTACAAAGTTTTTAGCAAAGAATTATCTATATAAATTAACAATTGATTTTTAGGTAAATTTCAAAAGTAAAAAGCTAAATTTGAAATTGTTTCTTTGGCATAATTAGAAACAATTCATATATTTTCTATCTCGACTAGCCCCTCTTTCAATAAAGTAAATATTTAGAGTCTGAATCACAGGGAAGTTATGATTTTATTTTATTAGGCCTCATATGTTTATCCTAAAAAATCTCAAGTGCTTTTGAAGGGAACACCTGGAGCTTGAGGAAGTACATTAGCACAACATCAGCCAGCATGATCATAGCTGACCCATATGGTGTTGGCTTGTGTCACATATTCTTCCATAAAGTTCTCATATACTAACTCATTTCACCTAGATAAGAACCATATGAAATAGTAGCTATTATTATACTCTGTTACTGATGAGAAAATCGAAAAATAAAAATTTGCACAACTTCACATAGTTAACAAGAGGTGGATCTAGGATTTAAAGCAAGCCAGCCTGGCTCTTAAATTACTCCCCAGTTTGGGAGTTTGGCAATATTTATAATGTAAGAAACAGTTCAAATTTGACATGTGAATAATTACAGGAGCTACTGATTTTTTTAAATGGATTGCAATATGGAAGGACACAATTACTTTCCTTTACTTGCTACTTGAGTATTATTAGGTTTTGCATATTGAAACATGGTCCTATTGAGGTTAGTCTTTTAAAGGAGAAAGAACTTTAGCCTGGATTAATTAACTAATTAGTTCAGCAATAAAACCCCATTAATATACTTTAAAATATTAAATAGGTGATGGATTTAAGGAGGATCAATCAGCAAGAATTTGAGTCTGATGTCCTTAGGTGACTTAAGAAATAAGAATTTTGCCCAAGTTAGAAGTACAGGAGCAGCATTTGACAATACAATATCCTTTAACATTAACTAAAGAAGTAGGATTGTTAAATTTGAAAATATTACCACAATACAAAAGTGTCTCCTATGAAGTACCTCAACAATTATGGCAAACATTCTTCAAAACAATTCAGAAGGGATGTATTGTTATTATATTCCTGTTTTTCTTCAAAATAATGAAAAACATGAAAGTAATCCTGGGATACA
This sequence comes from Colobus angolensis palliatus, assembly GCF_000951035.1. NCBI lineage: Eukaryota > Metazoa > Chordata > Mammalia > Primates > Cercopithecidae > Colobus > Colobus angolensis. The sequence continues at coordinate 3,596,634 of NW_012119376.1, read as the reverse complement.
AAAGGCTATGAAAAATTGCACTTATAATGTTATAGGAATAAACAACAGTAGATTAAGTAATTATCTTAATCTCTGCCAAGCAAGTCTGGCATCTTAATAGTTAAATTTGCCTCCCCAGACAATTTCAATGCAGAGTTTTAAAATATAATTACAGGGTTAGTGAATATTTTTCAAATTCATTAATTTGATAAATGTATCCAAGCAAATATCATTTCTGATAATGCACTTCTTATGATAAACAGCCCACCCAGAGTTCCCTTGAACCTGGGTAGGGCAAGGCTATTACAAACACCACACTTGTATTAGTCTGTTTTCACACTGCTGATAAAGATATAGCCAAGACTGGGGAATTTACATAAGAAAGAGGATTAATGGACTTATGGTTCCACATGACTAGGGAGGCCTCACAATCATGGTGGAAGGCGAAAAGCACTTCTTACATGGAAGTGGCAAGAGAGAGCTTATGCAGGGAAATTCCCAGTTTTAAAACCATCAGATTTTGTGAGACTCATTCATGATCATCATGAAAACAGCACAGGAAAGACCCAGCCCCATAATTCAATCACCTCCCACCGGGTTCCTCTCATGACACGTGGGAATTGTGAGAGTTATAATTCAAAATGAGATTTGGGTGGGGACACAGCCAAACCATATCAACAACCTTTCCCAAAATTATCTTGGCAGTTAGTGATCATTTCCTCTTCCACATGATTTGGTAACATCAGCTTGTCAAGTTTCATAAGAAAACCTATTGAGAGTTTGATTTAAATTCCATTTAACTTATAGCTAATTTGGTGGGAAAAATTGGTGTCTTTATAATATTGTCTACTTTATATAAAATCATACTTTTTATCCATGTATTTATGACTTCTTTAATAATCTTCAGTAATGTTTAATCATTTTCTTAATATAGGGTTGAAAACATTTTGGTATATTCATTTCCATAATCATTGTGCTTTATATTGAGAAGTATATGACTTCTATTTCAATTTGTAAATTTAAAATTGTGTTACATGGAAACAATTAAATTTTATTTATTAATGTTTCATCTTTTAACTTTGTTTAACTTATTATTTCTAAAAGCTTTTTTTTTTTTTAAGTAGACTTACTCTGTGGATAATGAAAGCCATAGTCACAGGCAGTGGTTTCTGCCTTCTTTCTTGTGAGAAGAGCCCCAACATATTCCTTGATTCCAAACACACAGCTTGGCTCCAAATGACTATCTAATATAGAATAATTATATTTGTCATTGCTCTGCAGAATCCAGGCTTTCAGCCATACCTGCCTGTTCCCAAACTTGGAATTCAGAAGTCAAAACACTCAGCATGACTCACTGATTTATGTTTCACTGCCAGTTAGTGTCAATGGAATATCTTGTGTTTGAACAAGAATACGATATTCTTAATATCTTAAATTTATATGTCTTATAATTGTTTTATGTGTTTTATGAAAACAAAGTGTAATGCATGAGTTTAGAAAACTAAAATGAGCAGAAATTCCCATGAAACTTATCAATTATCATCCTATAATAATAAAATATTCCCAAAATTCTAAAATCTTTATTAGAATAGGCTAAATTTAGCATCATCACACACAAGGGAAAGAGCTCTGGAATAGGAAGCGGATTAGATATGCTACTTTAGGAATTGTAGTCTCTGCCTTAGTTAAGGCTTTTGTGGTTTTTCTGTTTCCCATGTGTAAAATGAAAGTAGAAATGGTCTTACAGACTCTTCTAGTTATTACACATTTTATTTAAATGCTCTAAATACAAAATATCTTCATATTCTTATTTTAATGGTGCTTCAACTGAATGTCTAAAAAAACAAATTCACTTGACTGACCAGAAAAGCTTGATTTAGGTGACATTGTTGGAAATGTTTCCTTTCTACCTCTGTCAGTACTGAGGTTTACACTGGTTCTACAGGTCATTAAGTGCTGGCATCTAATAAACTATCTGAAAATAAGAACTGAATTATTTACTGTTGATTTTATAAATAGAATAAGTCTTTGAAATATGTGGACTAGGTATATATATTTGTATTGTTATTATTGAAAACATTTATACAACAAGATTCAGGAAGGTCTTCAAGGGTGATTCCTGTTAATCTAAAATAAATAATTATAAGATGATCAGCTTCTGAAAATCAATGTTAGTTAATTAGAAACCTGAAAAGATTCATGCACAATGACCATTATATAGCACTTTATATTTAACTGGATATATAGAGTTTAGATTGAATTTGAAATTATAAAAAAGACATCACTTTTGAAATGTAGAAATCAAAATCAAATATTAGTAATTAGTTAAAATTATCAACAATTTTTTGAGCCAACATGCTTGGGGAATTGCAGGAAAATGCAAAAGAGAAGAAATATCCCTTATCAGAGCCAAAGATTAGTAAAGTGAAAGATACAGTTATTTTATTTTTGTCTTTTTGTAATTTACACCTCTAACATTAGATTGAAAAGCTGCATTACAGACACCTGCTTCAGTAGAGTCATTGTTTCCATGGTGCCATTTTCCATCACCTATTTTTAATAGTTTACACAACAAGATCAAGGGTGTCCCAGCTGTTACTGCCACTGTTGCTTAGCAACCTTTAAATCAGAGTTCAAGAAGACAAAGAATCATGCTTGAAAAATTTCTCAAGTGTCTGTTTTATGCACCCACGCCCCTGCTTTCTTCATTTTGCACCATTTTTCACTGTTTATACTTGGATGCTCTGTTTTTTTTTTTTTTTTTCCCATTAATTCAAGATTCCATATATGAATCCACTACTCCAAGTGCTACTGGAATCAACTAAATATTTTTGTTGATTTTCAAAAGGTAATATACATGTTCAGCTACAGGCTACCTCTAATAGAAAATAAACAGATTTAGAATATTTACTTTATTTTATTCATCAGAATGGAAGGTTGTTTCAGGTCTTCATGATCTGCTCCCAGACTATAACATTGCTGTGCCTGAGAGTCTGGTGAAATGACACACAGATCGATGGCTAGAGATTCACTGCCTGCAGAGAATTACAATACCCTTTTGTGCATTCTGAAATATAAATATTATCATCCACAAAGGACAGAGAAGTCAAAAATCTGTAAGAAAACAGGAGAAGTTAGTGAACTTTGAACTTGGAATTCCTGACTGAGGCAGGTTGATATCAATTAACAGAAATAGAAAATATTTTCTAACATTTCTGTAAACAATGAGGGTTTTTTTCTTCAATAGTAATTGTTCAGAAACCAATGGCCCATCTGTCTAATTAATAGATTAGTAAGCACAAATCAGCAATGTGGAATATAAATTAAAAAAAAAAAAACTTAGCTTTGCATTTAATATCTGTAATATGATAGTAATTATAGGGGCTCTCAAATCATAACCAAATATTCCTGAATAATCCATATAATAAAAAGGAATAGAGTGATAGGATTCAAGACTGGAGATTTTATTAACCTGTATATGTGTGAGCAACTGTTTACAATACATCTCTCACACAGTTGATCCAGGTGGAGTTTACCCCTTTGGTTAGAATGAAGGTTCGAACGTTCCATACCATACACACCCAATGATATGGTCTATACTGACTCAATTATTCAAACTGTTGGATTTTCCTTTGACCCTCTTTTAAATAAACACAAACCTATCACATTATTGTTTTTTAAATTTTCATGTTTGATCATTACATTATTATTTTCTGGCCCTTTTTTAAATTCTGTTAAATACTTAGGTATCTGTTTATTGTTTGATGTTGTTTCCAAATCACTAAACCTCATTAAATTCATCTAAATTGCATACTTTTTATCCTTCTGATTTCTTTGTTATGTCTCACTTCTGTTATCTTTTGATTTTTATTTTCTCCTGCAAATATAAATACATGTAACTGTTTAAACATTTATTCACTATTTTTGGTCATTTCTTACTGAAAACTAAGTATGTAATGACAATACATTTGAGTTAGATAACTGAAAAAGTAACCAGTATGTTCTCCAGGAAAAAAGAAGTGCTCTCGTGGGTGATGGAGAATACAAAGTTCAAAGTCCCTAATAACTGTAAATTGTGGAGTGTTTAAATTTACCTGAGACATTCAAGATCCTTAGGTAGAAACTGAAGTTTAATCTGTGTGCTGATATGGCTATTAAGTACTGATGCAGGATTTTTCTCAACTCCTTCACTGGATTAGTGGCAAGGGTGCCCCATCCACTTGGTCCACTGAGCTCAACCCCTTGTAGGAGAGAGTACATGAGCAAGCGAGTGTGGGATCCAGCAAACATAGAAGCAAGTTCTGTGTATGGCCCACAGTCAGACTAGTCATGTTGCCTTAAGGAGAATGCAGTGGCACCCAGGTGAGGATGCCAATGACCTCAACGAGACTGGAGAGGTTGTTACAGTGTTCATTTACTTTCACTGTCCACAGTCCAACAGATGGCAGTGTGTTAGCAGCTTTGTTGGCCCCTTGTCTCATCCCATGGGGCAGCTGCCCTCCACTGGCAAGGGCAGAGGATCAGTGTGACAACCCTATCTGAGTGCCTACACTCTGGGGTCCCAAGCTCTCCTCCTGTATCCAAGAAGACTAAGGTTATGTGGATGATTAAGCCACATGGATGAAGGCAGATAAATTTCTTGAGTGATGAAAATGACTGTCAGTGGAGAGAGGAGCTGGAGAGGAGATGTGAAGGGCAGTTCATCTTCTCCAAAGTTAGGCTATCTCCTCCTCTACTGACTGAGTCTTGGGTCTTTAAAGGTGCAGAATGAGAAATGCATGTTGATTGGTTTTTGAGTATGCAAAAAAGGTTAAAGTGAAGAACACTGAAAGCTAGGCACAACAGTATAGAAAACCAATTTGGAAAGTGTAAGTCTATGTAAAATAGGTGGAGAGTAAGGATCAATCAGATGAAAGTGTGCCAAATGGGAAGACAGGTTCTTAATCCTGTCTGAGGATTTAACTTGTAGCTTGGCTTTCAGGCTTTAAACTGTCTTTGGCTTGGAGGTGGAGTTTCACCAGATACCTGCCCCTATCTGCCTAGACATTTGTCTGCTTCCTGCCTGTGTCATTTTCCCCTCTGAAGAAGTACATCTAACTTCCATTAGAATAGGGACAAAGACCATTCTTAATGGCTTCCTGTTGACAGGGGTCGCTGTTTTGGAAATACAGCAGTCAGATTTCCCTCAGAAGCCCATCTAAGGTTCCCTGGTAAAAGGGAGCCATCGTTTGAGCTTCTGGTTTCATGACTGTTTGGAGTATAACTGTCTGAAGGTCAGAAGAGACTAACCAGGTTATTAGAAGATATGTATCAAAACGAAACAAGGCAGGGATAGGGACAGCTCAAAAATCCCGAGACTGCTTTTACGCCCAGATAACTGGTGGCTATAATTATTCCTACTAAGATTTGGGTGCATCAGACTTGGCTTTGGTTAGCTCTCTTGGTCTTATTGCCCCAAAGAAAGAAACCTCCAGGTGGTGGGCACCCTATTTACTTCTATTACCTGGCAAAATTTGCAGGATAATTGCTCAGAACTAGAATATTGATCCAGGTTTTTACATTACACATCCCTTTCGTTTCTCCTGAGCTGCAGCTGTAGATCACTGGTTGGGTCACAGAAATAAGCATGATTAGTGTAAAATGTAGGCAAAAACTTAAAAACAAATAGTGAGACTAGAATTTAATGACAAGCATATAATAAGTTTTGAAACATAATTTTCTCTCTCCAATCTTCATTTTTGTTAAAAACAAATCATGATAGGACTGTGTTGTTTGCAAAATAAACTTCAGTCTTATACTTGACCTGATTATTTGCATAAAGTGTGGCAAGAATAACTCTTTCACATAGACTTTTTAAATTGGCTTTGATCAAACTCTGTTCCACAAGCAGTCTCCGACAGAACTTTTTAAAGCTGAGCCCAGCCGAAGCTTTGTACCCTAAAATAAATATGAGTTGGGTAAATCCCTCTTTTCTTGAGGTTTGAAGATAACACGGGGCTCCTCGGTCTGTTAGAAAGTGACATTCTTTACTCACCACAGGCTTGCAACCCTATACCAGAACTGTGAAGACAAGGTGTGAGGCCAATTTTCCCAAAGGGTTTTTATTGACTCTGCAAGTCAAGCTCGATTCTTTAAAGGAAAGTACACCCTTCCAGTCAGAGCCTTGGTAAAACTACGAGTTTCTCCAATTGTGTCCTGCTGCAGAAGAAAATAGATTTTTATTGCACTGATGCAAATAACTATATTGTCATGAGTTAAGAATACTCACAAATAGATTTGAAATTCTGGAGAAGCCAGGCCAAGAGAAACAAATATGCTCCAAATTTTGTTCACAGGAAAACAACTTACTCAAGTGTTAAAAGCTGTAGATAGTTCAAAAGAAAAATTTCCTTGACTCTGAAAAATGAAACAAGAATCAGCAACATTTTAAGAAAAAGTTAAAAAAGATTATTTCAGTTTTATATTAGTTCAGTCCATTCCATTAACTCTTGTTCTGGTTGATATTCATGAACATTTTAGCTCTTCATTAGTACAATAGGTTTTTCCTCTATTCCATTGTCACAATATCCAAAGTTATTAGAATCCTGGATTTGAGAGCACCAGTCAAAGTTTGATAGCCCATTATAAACTATCTTTTGAAAAGGTTCAAAACAACACAACAATTGTCTGTGAATGACATAATGTCTATGGGTGGTCACAGTCAAAAACATGATTGACAAAGAAATTTGGTTATCTCTGTGGTTTACAATAACTTAACACAAGAACCTAAATTATGGTTGATACTATATACTAAGACATTAGAATTTTAGAAATTTTATACAATTTTGGAACATATGTTAATATTATTATTATATAAATGAATGAATATTAAACTTTATTTTTATTTTGGCAATCCCATGTAACTAAACATATCAAATAATCCTGTTTACTTCTCTTTTGGATGCTCCAAGGGCCCTCTGTAGAATTCAAAAGTTAGGGGTCAGAGAAGACAATTTTTGAAGCTGAATTTTTATTTTGAGAAGGCTACCAAACAGGTTAAAATTTTAAAACACTTGATATTATGAAATGGAATTCTACATTACCATAAGTCATTTATTTTAGCCAAAATATTGACTCAAAAATTTTGAAACAAGGCATAACTTGTATTCATTAGGAGGAAAGACTTGATTCCAAATAATCTGTCTTTAAAATTAGATGAAAATTCTGTTCAAGAGAGAGAAGGCCAACTTTCACTCTTGCATTAGTCTACTATTAATGTCAACCCCATTTTTTAAATGAGACTTTATAGATAATTTTATCCAATCTTAATCTGTTTGGCCATGAGGTGAGAGTCTTATAAACCTTTTATAATCCTTTACAGATTTTTGTTATATGCTCACACACAGAATTTCTTTTACAACATTAATTTTTGCAAAGTTTTCCAACTTATTTAAACATTTAGCTTTATTGTATCTAATTTAAAACAATTCTTTAACCCTCCAAACTAGATAAAAATTTACATTCCCAGGCCTTTTTATAATCTTTATCTAAAAACACATTTTACTTTTCTTACACAACTTGCATGTAAATCTATTTTCAGTAGTCTCAATTACATGTTATAATGGTAATTCTTAGCAATTTTTAATTCTAATGTAAAACCTGATAAGTTATTTCAATTATATACTAAGTGCAGATAAAGTCTGACTCTGCAGCATAGTTGGGGGTGTGGTTAATTCCATATGTCCCTAAGCCTTACCAAATTGTGAGGCAAGTAAATTGATCAGTTCTGAAAAACTAAAAAAGCAGTTTACAACCTCAAAACATTTAGCAAACTTAGTATCTGACCTGCATAATTTAGATCACATATTAACATTTTGAAGACATTTGTATCTTACCAATAATCTTTAGCACCGTTTTTTTTCTCAAAGATTAAATTCACATGAACTAAAAGGTATTACAGCTCTTATTTTCCTTCAAAAAAAATTGATTTTAGTGCTTATTTTTCTCTAAGTCAATTAATTAGAGCTCTTTTGTATATACCGATCACACACATGACACATATATAACTACAAAGATAGACATAAGAAGATCCAGTAGTTGAAATTTTTTTCATTTGCCAATCTCCTAATAGGATTACAGGCCTCAGGGTGGAGGCTTTCAAGAAGCAGGGTTAAGAAAACATGCAGTTTCTAGGGCTTAATAAACAGGCATAGCTGGAAGACAAAAAAAGATTTTGAGAGAGGTCTATCTGCTTTTAATTCCTGGGATTCCATGAGGTAGAAAAAAAATAAAAAATATTTTTTTTTCCCTCCAAAATGGGGTTCATGGCACCTTCTCTGTTTTTCCCAAGGAATCCTATTCTCTCAGAAGTTATCTTAGGGCCTATTGGGTGTGCACTAAGAGTAAAAAGACAAAATGGAGAAAAATAATTCAGTTGACTGCAAAAACAAACAAACAAACAAACAAAAACCTTTTTCCAAAAAAGCAAGGTCTACGAAAAGAAAAATACAAAGGTCTTTTAAATATATTAAATACCTATGACTTTGATATTCGCTTGTACTTAAGGTGACTTTTAACCATAGTGCTCTTTAAGAAAATTATTTTAAATCCCTTGTTATCTGACTTTAACCATGCCAAGCAGCCCATATTTCTGGCTTTAGAAATTTACCAAATGCAGCCTCACCGGTGAAACCAGCAAGCCTCAGTTAAGGTTATGACTTAACCACAAGTGTATGAGGTATTTTCAAAGAAGTGACAAGCAATTTTTACAAAATCTAGAATCTTTATAGGTAGCTCAGAGAAAGGAAGATTTAAGAAAGGAAGCTAGAAGTTCATGGAGGGGAAGAGAATCAGCAAATGGTAAAAGTCACACAGATATTAACCAAAAAGTACTCATTTCCTAGCCAGAATTGAACCCAGGCCGCTATTTTAAAATGGCAGAGACCAAAAGAAAGTACTGTCATGTGGTTACAAGATCAGGCTCTCAAGGAGCAAAAACAAGATAGCCCTCATCCAGTTTTTTCAGAACTTTACAGTGATCCTTACCTTTTTGTAAGTTTGCACACGGAGAGAGAGGCCAGAAGTCTGACTAGTAAAAAACGTTTACTGTTTGGCTGCTACATCAGGCCTCTGCATTCTTCCTCCAAGCTCAATTTTAAGCCAAGCAATTTAAGGTTTGTGAAATTAACTTTTCCCAGTTTGGAGGATGCATCTGAGGAGATTGTCCTCGTACAGGGACACAATTACCCATCCACAAAGAGAGGACAGAGGAAAAGTCTTTGTTTTGTTTTGTTTTGTTTTGTTTTTTTCCCAAAGGAGTCCCAGTGATTCAGAAGTATTGACTGAAGATGATTGGTTATCTATGTGGAAATAGGGGAAAAGAGGTCTCTCAGTTCCTTTCTCTTCCCAGTGAATACATTGGGTATGTGAGGGAGAGAAGGAAATGGTGTCCCCCACCCTTCTTCCATCCTTAAATCCTTGGATCCCAGCGACCTTGGCAGGGTGCCATGGGTGCCAATGCAGCTTTCATCCACATTAACAAGGAGGCCTACAGGGTGGAAATGATTGACACTCACCCACATGCTGCTTGTCCCCACTGCTGTCGGTAAATTTTGAGTTCCCCAGACCTCATTTATGCCATGGATACTAGTATAACCTCTACTCATGAAATGTGTATTTTGGGGGGCTAATGAGCAGGAATTAGTCATGCTCACCTGCACTGTGTCCCTTGACTTCTCTGGTTGCCTGCCTTTGGATCCCTCAGATCTAGTTTTCCTTTCTATGGCTTCAACCCAAAACTTGTAATTGAGTTTTGGACAAAAAGTTGTCTCAGGGAGTGCATGGATTTCTTTAAATTAAGTCCCAGGTGGCCCTTGCCAAATTTGCAGCCAGCAGACAGAATGGTCACTCCTTCATTGCTTCCCTATCATAAGCAGAGTTCTAAGGTAGGAGAAAAAAAAAAAAAAAAACCTTCTCCCCTAGAAGAGCTCCCTGCATTTGCAGGGTCATGTGAACCCCTGAGAAGGTGGATAAAAGGTGGGGGGGGAGAAGCTTAATTGTAGGGGGAGGGACAGGTGCCTGACAGAAAAAGCCTCTTGATCTATGCAAATGAGTTCCTTCAACAAGGGAAATATTCTTAATCACTGTATCCTCTTTGCCTCTAATAGCAGATGGGAATTGCATTGCTCTGAATTGCATATTTGATAGTTAAGACAAATGCATATTCCACCCAGTAATATCTCTGCAGTTGCAGCAATACCCTTAACATTATAAGAGATAGGAGCAATTTCAAACCATGAAAGAAGGAATGAAAAATACCATAGAGAAGTCTGGGGGTCTTGGCCGATGCTCTGATGGGAGTTTTGGGACAGAGCCAGTCTAGGGGCCTTCCAGAAACCCTGAGGAGGGACCTTGGCCAGATGTCTTCAGTTGCCTCAGGACCTTATTCTGGTTCAACACAATGGCTAGACCTCTGTGAAGAGAAACAAAGCCAACATTCCTTTCATCTGAAAGAGAGGTGGCAGGGTCACATCCTGTCCTCTCTAGATGTGCCATTTGCTCTTAACTGGCCACCAGAGGTTTGGTGTTTCATCTCCCTTCAGAGGAATGTTTGAGGATAAGAAGTCTTGGGAAAAAGTGAAGAGTCAGATTCGTATTCACTCACCCTTCTAGTCCTGGATGAGCCCCCAGATGATGCAGGATTTTCTTGGCCCCTTCACCAGACTTGCAGCAGAGATGTCCCATCTACTTGGTCCATTGCACTCAGCCCCTTACAGAAAGGAGCACATGACCAAGCAAATGCAGGACCCAGCCAGCCACTCCAGGCACTGACACAGGAACAATTGCCTTATTGGGCCCATGGTCTGGACATGTTTATGTTAAATTATAAAATTTAATTAAGCAGATATCTAGAAAAATACAATTTTATGTAATTAACAAAAGAGATACATAAAATCTGAAGTGACATTATGTATTAAAGAAATTGTATCTTTCAGCCTTCTGAGAATGTAATCTTAAAAAAACACTTATTTTTGCTGGAGAATGCTTCCATATTTAAAGATGAAGTGACAGTAATCTTAAATAAACTACTGGGATTAATTAGAAAAGAAGAAAGGATTTCCCAAGTCGGTAGTTGAAACTGAATACATTTGTTGGTCCAATGTCATAAAATATATTATTAAAAAAGAGGAAGGCACAGACCAATCTTCTTATAAATGCAAAAATCCTAAACAAATAGCAAATCAAACCCAGCCACTTATAAAACTGAAAATACCAAGTTGTGTGTATTCCAGGAGTATAAATTTTATTTAAAATAGTCTAATTTAATCAATATAACTTTCCATTCAAAAGTAAACTTTAAAAGTCCCATTCCCCTTTTAATAGCTGCACATAAAAAGGATTTTGTAAAATTCAATGTGAATTCAGTTTAAAACTCTTAGTAATCAGATAACAAAAGGTACTTTAAAAATATTGCAATCCGACATAACTACAGAAAACATATTTCAAACATTATACTTAATAATAAATACTTTAAGCATTTTCCTTGAGGTCAAAAATGCAAGAGGATAGTTTCTATGACCATTGCCCAGTAACAATGTACTGAAAGTTCTTTTCAGTACAATAGGGCAATTAAAATAAATGAAATATATGAGTTATAAAGGAAGAAATAATACCAATTTTCACACAGAAATGGTTGTAAATATAGAAATCCCTAGTTTACAAATATTAAAATAAATAAGTGAATTTAGCAGGTTGTTAGGATAATTTACATGTTATTGATATAGTGTAAATGAATTCAAGGCAAAAAAAATTAAAAATGAATCAATTTATAAAGGTCTTATCAATTATTTAATATGTAGCAATAAATTTAATGAAGATGAATCAATATCTGGATATCTACACTAAAACTGCAAAATATTATTGAGCTAAATTATATAACCTAAAGCAAAGAAGGAATAAAATGTCCATGGGATTGAATATTTAATGGTATTAATATTTCCATTCTTCTTAAATCATTGCAAGTCCAACCAAAATTCAATCACATGCAAAGAAATTGACATTAATCCCTACTCTCGACCCATACAGAAAAAAAAATTCTAAATAAACGGTAGATCCATATGTAAAAAGTTAAAACAATAAAGGTACTAAACAAACATAAGTGGATCTTATTTTGACTTTGGAGTAGGCAAATTTGTTAATCAAGGCACAAATATCGATAACAATGACAAAAAATATGATTTTGACTATATCCATTAGAATGTGACGAGAAGCCATATAAAAAAAGAGAAAATGTTTCCCATATATAATTCTGATAAAGGACTCACATCCAGATTTTTTTTTTTTAAACCCTGCAGAATAATGGGCAATTCTATAGAAATTGGGCCAAAGTCTGGAACAAGCTCTTAAAATAAAGGGAGGTACCATATGACTAATGATGTGTAAAGATGTCTAATTTCAATTGTAATGAGGGAAATGTACATTAAATGACAACTTGGTACTACTAATCACTGTTAATAGAAAAAATTTAAAAGGCAAAGTACCAAGTTTAGGCCAGGATATGCCTCAAGTGAGAAGCTCATACACTGCTAATAGACATGTGGGCATGTACACCACTCAAGAAATATTTTGGGCCTTCTTCACTAAAGCTAATTTTAAGCATACTCAGCAATTCTATTTCAAGATACATACTTACGATAAAAACATGTATGTTTACCAAAGATGTGTAAAAGTGTTCATCCTAGCACTATTCCTAAGAGTTCCAACCTGGGAAAAGTCAAATGTGCACCAATAAAGAAACTGTTATACAAATGTGGTATACTGATACACTGGAATACTGTATTGCAATGAGAACATTAAAATTTTTAGAAAACTTTTGGAGGAAATGTAGGGGAAGAAAATAGAGTTTGAATTTGGACATGGTAACATTAATAAATTCACTACATATCTAAGTAAACTTTAAGTGTCTTTAGCGAGATTAAGTGTTTCAGGCTGGACTTCAGGAGAAATATTGATAATTAAGACTTAAATTTGGAAGTCAACACTTTTTGTATGGTGTTAGTCATAAGACTAGACAAAATTAGCTAGAGAATAAGTATAGAAAGAGAGGATGGCTTAGGATCCAGCTTGGGGCATTCCTAAAATCACATTCAATGTGATCAGATGAAATAAAGGCAAAGAAGCATTAGAAAATATGGTCAATCAAGAAAGAGTGATGTCCTAAAGCCCTATGAGGGAAGCATTTCAAGAAGAGGTGAGCACTCAAATATTTCAAATGTATCAGTTAAGTTTCTAGGATGAGGACTGAGAATTAAGTATCAAATTTGGCAATGCAGATAGGTCTCTTGGTGATTTTAACAAAATTCATATCTGTTGAGTAGTGGGAATAAAACCTGAGTTGGAGAGAGTGCAAGAGAGAATGAGAGAAAAGGAAGTAAAGATACTGAGTAAGACAACTCTTTCGATCATTAGCTATAAACAGAAGCTAAGGGGCTGGGCACTGTGGCTCACACCTGTAATCCCAGCAAATTGGGAGGCCGAGGTGGGTGGATCACCTGAGGTCAAGAGTTCGAGACCAGCCTGGCAAACATGGTGAAACTCCTTCTGTACTAAAAAAAACACAAATTAGCTGGGCATGGTGGCGGGTGCCTGTAATCTCAGCTACTCGGGAGGCTGAGGCAGGAGAATCACTTGAACCTGGAGGCAGAGGTTGCAGTGAGCTGAGATCATGCCATTGCACTCCAGCCTGGGTGACAGAGCGAGACTCCATCTAAAAACAAAATAAAACAGAACAAAAGCAGAAGCTAAGAATCAACATTGATCTGCGCATATATGGCATAATTTATTTTTGTTTTTTAAGATTGGAAATGTTTACGGGTGACAGAAATGATCCAGTACACAGGAGCCCTCAGTGATGAAGGGGTGCAGAGGAGAATTACAGGAGCAACATCCTTAATTAGATGAGAGGAAATCAAGAATACATAAGGAAGGTTTGATCTTAGGTAACATCAGAGACATTTTAACTATATGACAGGAAGGAAGCTAAATCCATCCATATATGGGTACGGATTCAGGAACTGGATATACACCAGGTAGACTATGTAGAAGACAAAATTAATTCAACATCCTTATTTGATACTCTCATTACCCTTCCTTACCTATATTACATGGAGAATTTTAAATTGTTAAATATGTAAAATAGTTTAGATCAATCTTTATTACAGTTTATTTTAGCTACATAGATAATTCAAATTTCTACAATTGTTTATGTATACAATTCTCCTTCCCAAGTCAGTTATGTATCTTATTTTTATGGCCTTGTTGAAATTGGATTTTGTTAACCCAGCAAAGATAGCATCAGTAAGGGATGTAGTCCTGGATGTGGGACGTCAGAGAAAATTTTTTATCTCATTCCACCATAGAATTACATCTTCTGGGAGAAAAGAAGATAAAATAGAAACTTTATCAGCTGGAGAATAGAGATTATTGGAAGTGAGGAACATAGCAGATTGTTTGCATATTCCAAGATATCCCCAATGCAGTTGGCTGATAGTGTATTTTAATCAACACCCTAACTTTTGCATAACAAATTTTGTTGAGTCATGTACTATGTCAAACTCTGCAATATTTCAGTAACATTTAGAATTAATATCTGATATTTTATTCCTATTATTACTATTGCAAGAAGAAATTAGTTTTTTTTAACTCTGGAGTCCAACTGAAGTTTTATTTTATTATTTGGTGCAATAACTTCAAAATTTGAGTTTGTTTTTCTTTATGTTATATATTCCAATGTATCCAACACAAAGATTTCTCTCCATGGTTCTGTCATTGCTTATACCCTATAAAAATCAGTGTATGGGAGTAGCTACCTTTTCCACAGAGATTTTGCCAATGGGAATATAGTCTTAGGGGATTTGAAATAAAGATTGTGCTGGATATTTTACCACTGCCAAAGATGATTTTCACATTACCATTCAGATGGTAGTCTCATCATGATCTGCTGAATGATTCCACAACCACACTTTTACTCAGGGTCAGCTTCCTGCAAGCCACACTCAGGTACTAACTTCTGTATTACTTTATTTATTACTTTAATTTATTTGAATACCATGCACCAGAAAACAATTGTGAATAAAATAAGGGGAAAATTTCCGTGAAGAGAACTTCTTGGAAAAGTTTTTGGGTTGATCAGAAAATCAAAGAAAGAGCTAAAGAATTAATCCTGAGCAAGGAAAAGGAGAGATCTTGGAATCTCAGCAGCAAGTGTTTGACTTTCATCTCCTTTTTAGATTGTCATGAACTGACTCAACTCTAACAGCCTTCTATACACTCCTTGTGTGCAGTACCACAATTTTCAAATTTCTGGAAGACAATATGTATTTGACACAACATCAGCCATATGTTTGTACTTGCAGGAAGCATGTTGTAGAGATAAAATATTACTACCAACTTGGAGAATTTACAGAACTCCACCGTCCTTCTGTCTCCCTTCTTCATTTCAGTTGGCTGTCAGGTCTTATACTATACATTTTAATTATACCATCTAACTACCTTTTAATTACATTATCTCTTCTTATAGTCATGGGATGAGAAGTGTCATCCATCTTTTATCATTTCATCTTCCAGCCAAATTTCCATTGGCTTTCTTGGCACAACGTCTACAACAGTATGTATTAACATCATGATCTCAAAAACAAACAACACAAACTAAAAATCAAACAAGCGAATGTCTCTTGACCTTGCCTGTGGTGCTTTCCAAAAGACTGGGAAGTGGAAAAAGGGGACGTTCTGTGCTGAGGGTAAGAAAAAGCAGAGGTAATGAAGTATGAAAGTATGAGGTTTATGAGGAGGAAATATGAATATCAAATTATTGGTATTCTACTTAAGACTGTGAAGAACAAAAGTGGATAGACAGATAAAGAATCACAGAGGAGAGTGCCTCCTGAAATTTTGTAGCAAAAGCTGCATGACACCTTAGCCCTTCAAAAAATATATTCAGGTTTGTTATCCATAATAATTGAAGTAGACTAATAGTTTTCAAAGTTCAGTTCAAAGTCTAGTTCAGTTAGTAGTTTACTCTGCTTCATAAAATATAGAATTCCCTTCTCATCATCAGCTACTTCAACCCACAATGCCTTTTTAGGGCCAAGAAATGGAGTTATGTAATAAACACTGCACAGATTCTGGAACAGGCTCTCTGAAGACAAAAGACTGAGAAAAACTGAAATGTACTATCAGAAAATTGTTAGTCCCAGGTATAAATGGATGTGATGAAACTAGTTATGACTTAGTGGCTACAGATGGCTTATCATGCATTTTTTTAAATGGAAAAATGTCTTTCCTCCAGAACTTTAAAATTTGGAAATATTCATATACAAATATATTTTATGTGATAATATTAGAAAAGGAAGAACCCATATTCACATATTAATTACCATTTTTCTCACAAAGAAATAGAGATAAACAAAGACCAGGATATGGTCCCAAGATCACACAGCAATTAAGATTCAGTCCTTATTTACTATTCATTTCATTCTCTGAAACTGCCATTATATTTGCTTTCAAAGAATGTTCCAGAAAAATATAAGTGTAGAAAAAGAATAGTATAGACATTAATGTCACTACATAATATAAACATTTTTTCTTCTTTTTGTATCAGCTGGAAACAGCCTAGGAGTGTTAATCCTCTTGGTGTTTCTCAACCAGACTCTTTTGCATGATAAAACAATTTTACTCTCATTGGTCTATTCTAGCATTTAAGTTAATTTTCCAACCATCTAAATTCTAAGTGTGCACCACAGAGGTTTGACTTTTCTATCCATCTGCTACACCAATACCTTCCAGTCTATGCTAATGATTGAAAGGTATAAAAAAAGAGCTGTGTGGTTGCTTCAGTTTTGTTTTGTTTTGCAATGCAGACACACTTGGAGCAGCAGGTCAATGAATTCTGGGAACTGCATCTTTTTGACACACGAGACCTTTGCAGAATGATTCAAAGTTAAATCCAATGAATAAATGCTAGTGTTTAATAATCATTCCATTTATGGAAGCTTTATTTTGAATTCATAAAAGCAAGGACAGCATTTCCTTGCAAGTCCACAAATCACCATCATAAGCAAGGCAATCGTGAATAAACTGAGTTGGACTGCGTAGCCTCTTTGGCAGTTGCTAGTATTTAAATATGGATGGGAGAAGCAAAGACTGGGAGAAGTTGTCCTGAAGCAAGCAAATGACAGCTCCCACAAATAAAGGGAAAAATGTTAAAACAATAAACAAAAGAGAAACAATTACTTGCTCATTACAAACATGTCATATTGCATTCTTTATTTTGATTGTGGAAAATTAGCCATTGACTACCAGGAACAATTGATTTTCCTTCACAGCTGTTTTCTAATTACATCGGAACACTGAAAATTCTAGTGCAGCCATTCAGCTGTACAAAGAGAATTTTCTTTTATTATTTTTGCTATTGCTGCAAGCTCTGCCCAGAAGCATGACTATAGTTAGATGATCTGTACTGTAGTGTTTGTGTGTTTGTATTAAAAGCCATGCTTTTCAAGGATGTTATAAGAACTCAAATATTTTAAATTACATAGGGCAGAACTTGGTGTACAAGCTGTTTTGCCCAGATGCTATTACGTAGCTTTCTCTTTCTTTTTGCCATCAAAACAAGGAAAAAGATAATGAAGATAGCTTAAATCAGTACATCCGTTTCTTCGTCACTGCATAGTCGTCAATTGGATCTATTTTTGTCATTGTGGTTTCTGATGAGTGTTTTGGCACAGTCTTACTGTGAGGGTGGAGGGTGATGGGCAGTTTCCTGTCAGTTAATTCTGTGGGTAAATTCTAAGCAAAGAGCATGGAGATTATTAACAGGCAGGATTCCAAGGTTTCAGAGAAGCAATTGAAATTTTTGGATCCTTCTCTTCAAACTCTTTAGAATTTTCCCCAAAATGATTTCAATTTTAAAATGAGGCCAGAAATATGAAACTTGCCCTTGGGAGTTTTCTAGGACTTGCGGTTAGTGAGTTCTGGAAAAGTAGTTAAGCTACTTCCTTCAGAGTTTAGGGTCTCTGATTAATCCTTCCCATAAGTTAGGTGAAATCAGCTCAGCAATGTTAACAATTCAGCAAGAATAAAGTGAAATCTTAAAATGATTTTTTTCCAATGGAAAAAAACAAAACAAAACACTTAACATTTCAAGCCTGGCTTATTAAAGCAAAAACTGTGAGCTCTTATTTATTTAGTTATTTAATTATTTTTATTTATTTTTATTTTTTGTAGAGAGAGGGTCTCACTATGTTGTCCAGGCTGGTCTACCACTCCTACCTTCAAGTGATCATCCTTCCTCAGCCTCCCACAATTCTGGGATTACACATGTGAGCCACCACACCCAGCCAGCTCTTTGCTGCCATTTATTAAATATTTGCCTCCTTAGAGGTAACTTTAACCAGGTGTCTGTTCACTGGATGGCAATTTTTTAAGTCTTTGATCAGAATTCTAACCTCTGTAGTTCCTCTAGTAAGGCAGTGTAACTTGAAATTTGCCATTTTACTTGGAAGGTTCAAAGATTCCTCAATGGCCCATCCTATTTTAGTGTTTCTTTTGCCAAGATTAAGATTGAGGTGACGATTGTTTAAGTAAATTAAATTTGGTTTGAGGCTGTCTCGGTACTGCATGTATGTACCCTACATAACAAACTACAATTTAAATAAACGAACTGAAAGCCTAATTTAGGAGTATATATTATAACAAATTGCTAGGCCTCAGCCAAGCACAGCAGACTAGCTTCAGTCAATCACAGGCTGCCAATTGATCAGACCGTGTCCAAGCAAGTCAAATGCTAAGCTGTAACCAATCAGTTTCTGTACCTCACCTTCATTTTCTGTCCATATGTACTGCCTACCTGCTTTGCAGAACTGAGATCTCTGAACCTCTCTGCTGGCTCTTGAGAGCTACTGGATTCCCAAAAAATTCTCTACTTCATTAAACTCCTTTAAATTTGTCTAAAGATTTCCTTTTAATGTATTTCATCTCATTTTTATTTTTCCAAATTTTGATAACTTTCATTGACTTTCATCATAAAAATCAAGTGTAATACAAAATAAAACAATATAAAACTAAATGTATTGAAATGATATTAATTTTATTCCCTGACATATTTTCTAGATTTATATCATTAACAAGATAAAAACTATCAGCATGGAGGTTTGAAACTATAAAACAAATTTTTGAAAGAATGAGGAAAAGCAGCAAGAGCTTTGGGTGTGATAGAGGTATGTGGTTAATTTAATAGGATTGATTATTTTGCTAATTCTGGGATTTTTCTCACATAAACACATAATCCATTAGTAAACCAGATATTTACTAGAAGGGAGTGGCAAATATCCACTACTGAATAGATAAGAGTTTAGATATTAAAACTGAAAGCACTGTAAGTATTTTACATTTAAAGAGGTTTAAGGCACAGAACTAGTGGCCAACACAACTGCTGAGAGGTGGCAAAATGATAGTCAGAAAAGCTGCTTTCAAGATATTTTTAAGTGAAGGAATCTCAAGAAGCCATTAACAATTATTTTGGTTGCCTGCCACACCTAAGAAGCTGATTCTCAGGAAGATCTCCAAAATCAATGGGCAAGAACCCATGTCTGTCATTTGTCAAAGCCCTCACATTTATCCTCAGCCATGGCATGAGAACCATAGCTTCTGCTCCTCTACAACACCAAGAAATTTTCTCTTATCAGTTAGATACAGCTGAACCTCAATGGCAAAGAAGCTCGTTTCTAGTCTTTATGTCCTTGTGAAGTAGGAAACGACTTACAAATTTAGAGATGATAATAGAGTAACAATATCTAAAAGAACTACACTTGAATACAATAATTCAAAACCTAACAGTAATAAAGTAATACCAATAATGAAGTTATTTCATGTACAGCTGTTCAATTTGATAATAACTGAATTGTTCTTACCATTTAATTTATTTTTCTCCAAACTTACTCTATATCAACTATTCAACAATGGCAACAAAAATAAATCAATAAATAATAAACAAGACAGGTGAAGAATAATATCGTGTGATTGATTTGTCTCTTCCTGAGAGCTTGTTTGGAAGTTCTAGCAGGGGAGCCCAGCTACTCACATACCCCTAAGTGAAGATGGGTCCTCCTCCATCAGGGATGGTAACTCCTCTTTTACCCAGCACACAGCTTTGGGAGGCGCGTATAGGGAGCAGTGAGGAAGGAAGGGAACACCTGTCTAGCCAGCCAGATCCTCTGCACCAGCCCTGGCAATCAAAGGGTTGACAGATATTGCCCTTAGATTGCCCTCATATCCAAATTTTTCTCTTCTTCTTCCTTTTACCAAATCAACTACAACAACAACAACAAAACAAACAACTTTAATATTGAAATGGCATTATGAGAAAGTATGAGAAAGGGTTTCTGTATTGTG
>NW_012119376.1:3480802-3576087 GCF_000951035.1 Colobus angolensis palliatus | reverse complement strand
CCACCACACCCAGCTAATTTTTGTATTTTTAGTAGAGATGGGGTTTCACCATGTTGGCCAGGCTAGTCTCGAACTCCTGACCTGGTGATCCTCCCTCAGCCTCCCAAAGTGCTGGGATTACAGCATGAGCCACCATGCCCAGCCTGTGCTAATACTTTTTGTGAGGAAATCACAGAAAAAGTATCTGTTAGTTGACAGGTAGTATCCATATTACAGTGTTCAGTTTGAGCATTTCAGTTGTTCTGAAGCTAGGTTACCATGAAAATAAATAAAGTGATACTTGGAATCAGAGAACACATATGGTCAGCATTTTCCAGATGGCAGATTTATGTCAAATGTATAGACATTATAAGAATAAATATTATGGGTCAATATTAAGAAGACGTTCTAAATATTTAGGTAAATACAATGCACTGTTTCCTGTGCCTGGAAATAAAGTATGATCTTGGCAACTTGGCAAGAAACACACAGAAATATCCTTGTACATTGTGCTCATAGCAGATAATCTGAAAAGTTTTATCCAAATCTTAAATTCTAGTTATGAATAGTTTGTAATAAAGTCTTAGAAGAATCAAGATCAAAAAATTATTTGCACATGGTTCCCAAAGCCTCTTAGTAATCAGTGGGTGATAAGTTCCTTATAACTTATTTTAAGAAAAAGTCTTGAGTACAGAATGTGAGTATATTACAGACTAAATATTTATATTCCTTCCCCCAGATTCATATACTGAAGGCCTAACTGCCAATATGACTGTATTTATGCATTTGGGGAAGAAGCCTCTACAGATATAATTGAGGTTACATAAGATCATTAAATTGGGACCCTAATCCAATAGAAATAATGTCGTTATAAGAAGAAACACCAGAGAGAAAAATATCTTTCTCGTCTCCTTCGCTTTCTTTCTATCTCACTCTGTCTCCAGGAGGGCACAAAGAAAAGATCAAGACAGCATGATACTAACATACCAAGGAGGCACCCAATCATCTGCAACCCAAGGGGCAAACCCTCACCACACACTAACCCTGCTGGAACCTTGCTTTTGGACTTCCAGTTTCAGAATTATGAGAAAATACATTTCTGTGTTTAGGCTATCGAGTCTATTGTATTTAGTTCTGAGAGCTTGAACAGACTAATACACAGTATTATTATACAATTGAGTTGTTGATTCATCTAAGAGGTAAATAATTTCTACATGGTTTGTTGCAATTATCTGGGAATAAATATTACAATGACCACTTATTCAGAACTTGGTATCTGTATTCATTTCTAAGCATGCATTTAATCCCATCACTTGGTAGTCATTTGAATGTATGTTCCACACTTACACCAAAAAGTGATAATCTTAGTATGGACTTCACATAAGGAAATATTATAAGTTAATTCCAATTCCAATTTATAAAGATATTATTAATTTAGTATCTCTGAATATTAATTCAGGGAGTATTAAATTGATGTAAATTCTCAGTTGTTCTAGATGTAAAAATAAATTCTTGATTTATTTTGCTAAGATGGTATAAAACAATAAAATTTAAAAGCCTCAATTTTGCTGATATTTTACTATTACAAATCATGCTGGAATGGACATTCTCATATTCTGTTTAGTCTTAATCCTTCCCTCACAAAATCCAATGGAGTCAAGGATCTGGAAACAGACACTTTATTTTGAAGTTGATCTCAGGCACCACAAATGAGAAAAGAGAGAAAGGGAAATAGGCAAGAGAAAATGGGCAACAAAGTTACATCTTACCAAGTTTGAGTACCACAGTTAAACAACTGAGTCACAATCCCACTGGGTATTCTGTGGAACATACCTTGGGTTAGTTCTACCACAGTACAAGGAAGCTACGAAATTTAACCACTGCCTTTTAGCCCCAATTGCAGAGGATTTTCCTTAAGCAGTGTTAACACAGGCACATACTGAGTGTTCCTGTGTCCATCAGTTCTATCTCATTTGTTTTCAGAGAAAGGAGTTGAGTAGAGAAGGGTGATACAGAAACAGGAAGTTAGTAACAGCAGGTCAGTAGCTGTTTAAAGAAGCATAGGTGAACTCAGCAGGCCAAAGGGACAGGGAGCATCTACTAGATTTGCACATATGTAAGAGTACACTCTAGTGTACACATTCAGTAATGATTTCATTACTGAGCTGTCTATGGCTGTTTCTTCAACCTTAGAAGATGTTGCCAAATTGCTCCTCAAGGTTGTGCTGCCCAAACACAATCCTACCAAAATAATGAAATGTTCCAGTGGTGTAAAATTTTTATCAGTATATGTATATAATGGTTATAGATGCGTGTGTGTATATATATGGTTAAAATATCAATATTTTTATCAAATATGTATATATAATTTACAATATTAAAAATTATAAATTATGGTAAAGTTATATATTTTTATAAATATACATTATAATGTATTATATATATAATTTATATATATATAAACCATTTTGGAGGCACTGTTTTTCTTATCAATCCATTAGTTTTTATACTTTAAATTTTCAGTGTCTTTCCCATGTTTTTATTTATTTGTTTTCTGTGCATGTTGATTAATTAGATGCGGGGAAGACTAGCTGGGTGTTCTTAAAAATAATAATTCTAAATGCATAAGCAAATTGAGAAAAAAATCAGTATTCTTAGACTTTTATAAGTAAACGTATCTGGCAAAGATTGACCCATAGTTAAACATTTTAGGTCTTTTAGAAAATTCCAAGTAAAAGTTAGATAATTTAACCCTCAGAATTAGGTAAGTTATTTTACTTATCATGATTATAAATCTGTAAGTCAAAATATTTTGACTTTATTTGCTTATCCAAGGTGACTTGGTCCACTTTCTAGTGCTATAACAGAATACCATACCCAGGTAATATATATTAAGAAAATAAGTTTATTTTGTTCAAGTTTCTGGAGACTGAAAAGTGCAAGAGCATGGTGCTGGAATCTGACTAGGGCCCTCCAGCTGCATAATCCCATGGCAGATAGGCAGAAATGCAAGAAAGCAGACAAGACAGAGAAGGGGTCAAACTAACCCACTCTCATGATACAGACCTTAATTTATTTATGGGGGAAGACACCTATGACCTTATTACCTCTTACAGGTGTCACCTTTTCAGTGTTGCTGCATTGAGGATTAAGTTTCAATCCATGACCTTTGGGGGATGTACTAAAACCACAGCACAAGGTAGCAAATATATTAACTTACATTGTACATTATAGCACTCTAACCATATAGGGTTCCTAGGATTTTTAAGTAAGAAAGTCATTGGATAAAACCACTTCATGTCTACATTTTTAAATAGCCTTATAGAGATCTAGAAAAGACAAATGTTATAATCCACCTAAATGTGATAATTTTTAGCCTATTTATTATTTATTTATTTGAGACAGAGTCTCGCACTGTTGCCTTGGGTTGGAGTGCAATGGCACCATCTTGGCTCACTGCAACCTCTGCCTCAGCCTGGGTTCATGTGGTTTTCCTTTTTCAGCCTCCCAAGTAGCTGGGATTACAGGTGCACACCACCACACGCAGCTAATTTTTTGTATTTTTAGTAGAGATGAGGTTTCTCTATGTTGGCCAGACTTGTCTCAAACTCCTGACCTCGCGATCCGCCCGCCTCAGCCTCCCAAAGTGCTGGGATTACAGGCATGAGCCACCATGCCTGGCCTAGCCTTTTTATTTTTAAAGAATTTTAGATCTACAGAGAAATAGTACAAAGAATTCCAATGTAAACTTAAAAGCTTCCCATAATGTGAATATCTGAGTAGAAAAAACAAACTCAGTTTCTCTTACTATACTCTCACAACATGCTTCTGATACCATATGCAAAGGGCAAAGCAGGCAATAAATTCTACAGCAGGCCCTCGTTGCGTGTCCTCCCACCCAGCTCAATTCCCACACTCTCCACCTGGAGGTAGTGCCAGATCCCACGGGCTGAGGATTCAGTTCCACAAGAACGCCCCTCATTTCTGACAGCAGTCATAAGCTCCCAGGTCATTTTGCCTCTCCTTCTGACGGATTATAAATCAGGTTTACCACATCCGCCTCCTTGGGTTCAGTTAATTTATTAGAGGACTCACAGAACTCAAGGAAACATTCACTTACCTTTACCAGTTTGTTACAAAACATGTTTTAACGGATAAAAATAATCAGATGAAAAGATACATAGAACAAGGTCTGGAAGTATCCCTGCCAAAGGAACTTCTGTCTCATAGAGGTGGGGTGTGCTACCCTCCGGGAACCTATGCTCAGCTATCCAGTAATCCCCACTAGTCAGCTAAGTCAGCTTTCCAAAAGCTCTCCAAACCTTGTCATTTTGGGTTTTTATGGAGACTTCATTACATAGGCAAGATTGATTAAATCATTGGCCATTGATGATCAATTTAATTTCATCCCCTCCCTTGAGGGTAGGGCGTGAGACTGAAAGTCCCAATCCGCTAATCCTACGGTCAGAGACATGTGAACCAGAGCAACTCCACCTGAAAAAGGATCTGAGTAAAATGAGGGTGAAACCTAGTGGGCTGTGTTCTCAGATGGTTAAGGCATTGTAAGTCATAGGATGAGATAGGAGGTCAACACAAAATACAGGTCATAAAGACCTTGCTGATAAAGCAGTTCGCAGTAAACGAGCCAGCCAAACCAACCAAAATGAAAATTCCAACAAGAGTGACCTCTGGTTGTTTTCACTGCTACACTCTCACCAGCACCATGGCAGTTTACAAAGGCCATGGCAATGTCAGGAAGTTACCCTACATGGTCTACAAAGGGGAGGCATGAATAATCCACTCCTTGTTTAGGATATTATCAATAAATAACCATAAAAATGAGCAACCAGCAGCCCCCGGGGCTGCTCTGACCTATGGAGTGGCCATTGTTTTATTCCTTTACTTTCTTAATAAACTTGCTTTCACTTTGCACCGTGAACTCACCTTGAATTCTTTCTTGCTTGAGATCCAAGAACCCGCTTTGGGGTCTGGATCAGGACCTCTTTTCTGTAACACTGCTTTGCTCTTTCCGGTGAGCAGCCCACATCCTGAAGCTACTTAAGAGAGATGTGAAGCTAAATCAATATATTAGCATACAAAAAGATACTGGTCACCTTGAAGTTTC
This sequence comes from Colobus angolensis palliatus, assembly GCF_000951035.1. Lineage (NCBI taxonomy): Eukaryota > Metazoa > Chordata > Mammalia > Primates > Cercopithecidae > Colobus > Colobus angolensis. The sequence continues at coordinate 3,570,983 of NW_012119376.1, read as the reverse complement.
CAAAAATTGTAGGAGTTATATACCAGGAAACATACAAAGACCAAGTATATATTTCACAATAGCACAACGTATTACATAACCATACTACATTTATGAAAACTAAGAAATTAACATTGGTGCAATAGCATTAACTAAAGTTGGTTCAGAATTTACAAGTTTTGCTAATGCCCTTTTTCCTTTCCAAGATTCTTTCCAGGATACGACATTGCATTTAGTCATCATGTCTCCTTGGTCTCCTCCAATCTATCTCAGTTTCTCAGACTTTCTTGTTTATAATGATCTTAAAAGTTAGTTTTGTCTGTTTTCCATGACTAGTCTAAGGTTACTATGGATTTAGGAAAGAAGTTCCATACAATTGAAGTTGTTTTCTTTTTTCTCTTCCCTCATCTCCTCATAACAGTGATACCTTATCACTCATAATGTTAACTTTGAATATTTGATTAAAGTGCCATTTGATAAACTTTTCACTAAAAGGATTTCCCTTTTCATATGCTATTTGATAAATGCTAGTCCTTAAATCCAACCCATACTCATGGGACAGGAAATTAAGCTCCATCTCCTGGAAGGAGGAGCATCAAAGAATGTATAGACATGTATTTAAAACATCACAGCACTCAATAAATATTATGAGGAAGATATCTTGAAGCTAGTTAACTATCTTGTTTCTTCTTAATAGTTTGTCAACTAATCTAGCATTCTTCAGTAGATTTTGCTTGAAGCAATGATTATGATTTCCTAATGATTATTTTCTTTTCCCTTCATGACTTCCACATTTATTATTTGGAATTCTCTAGGTAAATTTAGCCATTCTACCTCATTTATGTACTTCTATAATTGATTATGTCAGTTTGGACTCATGGATACTTATTTTCTTCTTTGTGAGGCTATTCAATATTGTAACTTTTTATTTTGCTGGCCAAAAGATTCCTGCCCCAGGACTAGAATCAGCAATTATGCCAAGAAACTTTATTTATTTATTTATTTTTATTGGAGAATGTTACTCAGAAACTAAAATCTAAGATCTGAGCACAAGAATGTTGTGTGCCAGGCACTCTGAGCAGACAGATTTAGAAAATACATGTGTATGTATATGTGTACCGAAAATAAAATTCCAAGCCACCCCAGCTGACTGAAACATCCCTGTCTTGGCCCAGTGGACCTCAAAGAAACCTGAAAATCTAGTTCAGGCCATGACAGAAAGAGGATGTTAGACATGTCTCATTATACTCTCCTCCTCAGAGTTTAGATACAACTGACTAGTGTTATCATTAAATATAAGATCCTAAGACTGTCAAAATAGACTTTTTGTAGCAATAAGATACCAAATTCCAACTCAATTGTGTTACAGCATCACATGACAAATAACAGGCCTTGAAGGAATTCAAATTATTTTACCCCAAAATATATTTCTTTGACATATTCTGAAATGGCCCTGCAGAATTGTCTCTTGTGGGTGAAATTTGCAACCTGTAGAGAATCTCCTTCTCTTACTAGGTCTTTTCCCGAGAGTCTGACTCGATTTGAGGTCTGATAAGAGACATTCACCATCTATTTTCTCTGAAGACTGCTACTTGGGAGCTTCATCTATGTAACAAGAATCTTGGCTTCGACAACCTTCTTATATAAACTCTAACACTTCTTTATGCTAAATTCAACTTTTTAGTCAAGGCTTAACTCTTTTAAACAAATGCCAGTTAGGAAATCCTTTAATTCACCTATGATCTGGAAGTTCCACAATGTTTAGATATCCCACCTTTCCAAGCCAAGCAAATGTATACCTTACATATACTGGTTTTGTCTTTGCCTGTGACTTCTATCTCCTTAAAATGTATTAAACCAAACTGGAACCCAACCACCTGGGGCACATGTTCTCAGGACCATTGGAGGCTGTGTCAGGGGCCATGGTCCTTAACCTTGGCAAAATAAACCTCTAAATTGATTGAGATCTGTTTCAGATATATTTTAGTTAACATATGTGTTACTATGTTTATAATATAAAATATATATACTATGTATGTATTATTTTTGTGTATATATGTGTATATATATACATATATCTGTATATACATAGGTATGCATACATATACACATATATATGTATATACATAGGCATGCATATATGTGTACACACCACACACACACACAGATATACATACTTGAATTGCTATCTTCAAATTTTACCCAGCACAATAGGATTTATTCTAGTCTTGTCTCATACCTTATTTATATTTTTTCTGATGAAAAATTTGGCTCTAATTATATATATTTATATATTTAATCAACCCTAGTATACATAAAATAGTTTCAGAGTTGAGTAAAAAAAATACTAAATATAGTGTATATAATTCATTATATATTTATTTTTATAATATTGAATAAAATACTGATTTTCAGTTACTTGTCAGGTCCATTTTATCTTGTCCCATTCAATGAAGTCTGCCATATATATGAGATACACTTAGATTTATTCACAACATTCTGCTTGCTGTCCTGATATTCCACAATATAATAATTTATTTGTAATATTCTTCATAAAGTACACTGTTTGTGGTGTACAATTCTATAAGTTAAAAATATTATACTCATATATATGCCATGAAATTGCCATACAGAACAGTTTCATTACCTTATAGTTCTCTTGCGCAGTCCCTTGTGAGTCAAATTCTTAGCCTTCATGCCTTCCTATCAACCACTAATTTGTTTCCCAAACTTAAGTTTTGTATGTTTTAGACTTTTGTATAAATTGAATTATTTCACATGAAAAAATGTATTTAAGATTCATCCATATTATTGCTTGTATCGGTTGTGTATTTCTTTTTATTGCCAAGTAGCATTTGTTGTATGTATGCAGTAGAGTTTATCCAGTCACCCGTTAAAGGACATCTTGTTTGTTTCCTATTGGCCTGATGATGAATAAAGAATAAATCAGCCATAAATATTTGCACACAGATGCCTTTTGTGTGTGAACATAATTTTTCAATTCACTGGGAAGTATGTGGGGGTGTGAGTATTGATTGTATTAATATTGTATATTTAAACGTTATAATGGATCATAGATTTAGTCTTTATTATTCTTTAGCAACTTTTTGCAATTTCAAAATTTTCAGTTATAAGAAAGAAAGGAAATAAAAAAAAAAGAAACTTCCAAGTGAAATTTTGCCTTCCTACCTAAGCTGAAATAGTTTTTTTTTCCCCTTGGAACATTAGAAATATCATTCCATTATATGTTCATGTGACTTCAGGTAAAAAGTCAGCTATTTTCTTATTTATGTGTCTTTCTAAGCAATGTGTTTCTTTTCTCTGCCTTAAAATTTTCTCTGTCTTTGGGTTTAGTTTTGTTTGCTTGTGTGTTCATGTTCTGTTGTTTTGGTTTTCATATGTATCTGCCTTCTTGCTCTATGAGAATATGGATCTTTTGTTTGGTGTCTGTCACGAATTTAGAACACTGTTAACCATTGTTTCTTCCAGTATATTTTCATCCCTCTTACATCTTTCTTCTGCTTCAAGGGCTCCACTAGGTTTACGTTAGATTATATGATATTAATGTTTCATAAATCTTGGAAGTTCTTTTTATTTGAGATGGAGTTTCACTCTCGTTGCCCAGGCTAAAGTGCAATGGTGCAATCTCGGCTCGCTGCAACCTCTGTCTCCCAGGTTCAAGTGATTCTCCTGCTTCAGCCTCCCTAGGAGCTGGGATTACAGGCATGCACCACCACGCTGGGCTAGTTTTGTATTTTTAGTAGACACGGGATTTCTCCATGTTGGTCAGGCTCATCTCGAACTCCTGACTTCACGTGATCCGCCTGCCTCGGCCTCCCAGAGTGCTGGAATTACAGGCGTGAGCCACCGCCTTCAGTCAGAAGGTCTTGTTTTTTTTTTTTAAACATAGTTTTTTCCTGCATTAAGTTTTTTCCCCCCTTTGAAAATTTCTATTATCTTCAAACCAGATGATTCTTCCTAAGTTTTTAGTCTACTGGTGAATACATATAATACATTTAGTCTTTCTCAATTCATAAAAAATTTCTATCATTTCAACCTAATCATTCGCCATAGTTTTCATCTCTCTGCTAAAAATACCTATCTGATTTTTCATGTTTCCTATAGTTATTATAGTAACTATGATATATAGTAGTTATTATAGTTATTATAGTTATTTTGAAATGCCTTCTTGATAGTTCTAAAATCCACGTTATATCTAACTCATATTTGCAAACTTTTTAAAAAACATTATGAGATTTTTTTTTTCTTTTTTTCTTTTTTTTTAAGCTCATCAGCTATTGTTAGTGTGTCCAGAATGGGTAAGTTCTTGGTCTCACTGACTTTCAGAATGAAGCTGTGGATCTTCGCAGTGAGTGTTACAGTTTTTAAAGATGGTGTGTCCAGAGTTTGTTCCTTCAGACTTTCAGATGTGTCTGGAGCTTCTTCCTTCTGGTGGATTCGTGGTCTCACTGTCAGGAGTGAAGCTGCAGACCTTCGTGGTGAGTGTTACAGCTCTTAAACGCAGCACGTCTGGAGTTGTTCATTCTTCCCTGTGGGTTCATGATCCTGCTAGCTTCTGGGGAACACAGCAGGTTGCTGCTGGCTAGCTCTAGGCAGCCAGGTTTTACTCCCTTATCTGACCCCACCCACATCCTGCTGATTGGTCCATTTTACAGAGAGCTAATTGGTCCGTTTTGACAGAGTGCTGATTGGTGCCTTCACAATCCTTGAGCTAGACATAGAGTGCTAGCCAGAAAAGTTCTCCAAGTCCCCACCAGATTAGCTAGATGCAGAGTGCTGATTGGTGCACATACAATCCTCTGGCTAGACATAAAAGTTCTCCAAGTCTCCATCGGGTTCAGGAGCCCAGCTGGCTTCACCTAGTGGATCCTGCACCAGGGCTGCAGGTGTAGCTGCCCGCTAGTCCCCAGCCATGCCTGCACTACTCAGCCCTTGGGAAGTCCATGAAACCGGGTGCCACAGAGCAGGGGGCAGCACCCTTGGGGAGGCACTGGCTGTCCACGCAGGGGGGGAGCTCAGACATGGCGGGCTGCAGGTCCCGAGCCCTGCCCCCCAACCCCGGGGAGCCAGCTAAACCCGCTAGAATTTGAGTGCAGTGCCGTGGGACAGCACTCCTGGGGGACCCGGGGCAACCTCCGCAGCTGCTGGCCCGGGATGCTAAGCCCCTCACGGCCCTGGGCCGGGGGCGCCAGCCGGCGCTCCGTGTGTGGGGCTGCCGAGCTCACTTCTGTGCCTGATGGAACTCACACTGGAACTAGCACTGGCCCGCGGGGGCCGGGGCAGCCCCAGTTCCTGCCTGTGCCTCTCCCTCCGCACCTCCCCCCGGCAGAGGGAGGCAGCAGCTCTGGCCTCAGCCAGCCCAAAGAGGGGCTCCCACAGTGCCATGGCAGGCTGAAGGGTTCCTCAAGCACTGCCAGAGTGGACGCCCAGGCAGAGGAGGTGCTGAGAGAGAAGGCTGCTAGCACATTGTCACCTCTCATTAATGTTAGTGCATATTTTGTGTGACCCAAGACAATTATTCTAACATTGTGGTCCAGGGAAGCCAGAAGATTGGACATTCCTGAGTCCTGGAAAGAAATTAGGCATAGTCTTAAGTTTGATTCTTGCTTAGATTGCTAGGTTTTGTATTTTTGTTTGACTCTGGGTCCTCTCTGTGCTGCTCCTCAGGAGAATCTCTTACTACCAGTGTCCCAACTGTATTCCCATAATATGTTTACTCAACATTTATTGTAATGGTGATTGTCTCCTTTCAAAAGAAGGGGAGAAGAGATGAAAGCTCTCTGTTGTTCTCAACATGGTCTCAGAATTATGGTTTTCAGAAACATTCTTGCCTCTCCCTCCGTATACAATGTTGACTCTAGGAGTTATACCGTTCCCTCCCTCAAGGCAACAAGTTTGCTATTTCCTGTTCCCCAACCCCCAGCAGCAGTAGATTCTTATAAGCATCCCCAGGCTATACTTGTGTTGTCTTTCGCTCCAAAAATTAAATGCTATGTTTCATAGGGAAGACAGAGAGATGGATTCTGGCCCAATTTTGACAGTGATTGCTCGTCTTATTCTCCAATCAACACCGCCAGTCAAGGTTTCTCATGGTTTTCCCAAATGTTCCTTTGAGCAACTATGGTATCCCTGAAGAAAAAATATTGCAACAGGGTGTAAATTCCTCTATGTCTGTGGCTCCCAATTGTTCTTTATCAAAGTTTTATAAATTTTATAAATTTCTAGCTGGTTCTTCTTACTGGGTTATCAGGTGGTATTGGGGCCAACTAGACAAATGCTAAATAAAGGTCTGTTTCTTTCTGATGACTTTTGCATGTCTCTAAGTTTCAGTTCAGTTGTTTTTCCTGTGATCTCAGTCTCTTCTATTTTCAAGATGAGTAATTAATTTGCCATGTGCCCTTCCAATTTCTTGTTGTAAGTGCAAGAGTTAACCTCTTTTCACCTTTCTACGTGACTGAGCTGAAAATGGAATACTGAGCACTATTTAAAACTGTAAATAACTAAGAGATCACATTGGGTTCAATTTTATTATTTACCAGTGAGAAAACTGAGACGTTAGTGTTCATATAGAAAAATACAGCTGCTTATTTGGAAAACAATCCCAGAATTAAAAATTTCTGAATCTCAATCTAATATAAATCATAGCAAATAATATTTCTGTTAATATTTGTTAACTTCTGTTAATAACTGAGGTTTGTAAGATAAATAAATGTGGAAATAAGTGAGACAAACCTTTCCTTTTGTATTTATATTATGCGTAGATGTTGAGAGGCGACAACGTGCTAGCAGCCCTTGCTCGCTCTCAGCTCCTCCTCGGCCTCAGTGTCTGCTCTGGCGGTGCTCGAGGAGCCCTTCAGCCCGCCACTGCACTGTGGGGACCCGTCTCTGGGGCTGGCCAAGGCGGGAGCTGGCTTCTTCTGCTTGCAGGAGGTGTGGAGGGAGAGGCGCGGGCGGGAGCCTGGGCTGTGCACAGGGCTGGCGGGCAGGCATGGGTTCTAGATGGGCGCCGGCTTGGCGGGCCCCACACTCTGTGCAGCTCCCTAGGAGGAGCTTCCTCTGGGTTGCTGGAGTGCCCGGGCTAGGTGCCTCAAAGTCCCGTGGGGACTGCCATTGAGAGGTGAAGCCGGCTGGACTTCTGGGTAGGGTGAGGACCTGGGGAACTTTTCTATCTAGCTAAATGTTTGTAAAGGCACCAATCGGCACTCTGTGTCTAGCTAATCAGGTAGGGGACTTGGAGAACTTTTGTGTCTAACTAAAGGATTGTGAACACACCAATCTGCACTCTGTGTCTAGCTAAAGGTGTGTAAACGCATCAATCAGCGCTCTGTCAAAACGCACCAATCAGCTCTGGTAAAACAGACCAATCAATTCTCTGTAAAATGGACCAGTCAGCTCTCTGTAAGACGCCGGTGGGGCCAGATAAGGGAATAAAACAGGCCACTGCACCAGCAGTGGAAACCCGCTTAGGTCCCCTTCCATGCTGTGGAAACTTTGTTCTTTTGCTCTTCCCAGTAAATCTTGCTGCTGCTGCTTCTTTGGGTCCCTGCTGCCCTTATGAACTGTAACACTCATTACGAAGGTCTGCAGCCTCACTCCTGAAGCCAGCGAGACCACGAACCTACCCAGAGGGAGGAACAACTCTGGAGGAGAAGGAACAACTCTGGATGCGCCACCTTTATGAACTGTAACACTCACGCGAAGGTCTGCAGCTGAACTCTTGAAGTCAGAGAGACCACGAACCCATCAGTAAGAAGAAACCCTGTACACGTCTGAACATCAGAAGGCGCAAATTCCAGACAAACCATCTTTAAGAATTGTAACACTCACCATGAGGGTCCACAGCTTCATTCTTGAAGTCAGAAAGACAAAGAACCCAGCAATGCCAGACACAATGTGACTTTTGGGAAACACCTGAGATTTTAGGGTGATACCTGACAGAGAGTACCAAAGTTTAAACTGAGTACCATGTGCCATTTATTTCCTGATGTAAAAGAATGCACAGCAGTATATATTTTAGTGACTTTTATTAAAAATTATTTGAGAAATATGACTAAAATTAAGACTATAAAATCAAATAATTATCTTTATATCTAATATACATAATTCACAATGAGCTATTACTGCCATTACATTTAGATTTTTATATTATATGCCTCTATTGACGGAAATACAAAAGAGTAAAACATTTGTTTTGCCATGATTATACTGTCAGTGATTAAAAACTAAGTGATTATATCTCCCTCTATATTTAGAGTACACAAAGTCTCCCAAAGTTTTATACATAATTTTTTCATGAAAATTACAGATCTTCATTGTCCATATGAGTCCAATTTATTTTTTAAAAGTCAATTGTTGGTTTGCTTACAAACAATGCTTATTCGCCCTTTTCCTAAATATTAATGGGTTAGAAGGAATGTGTATTATTTAAGTAATCTGCAGTGTGATTTTGGAGTAAGGATACTCAAGTGGATAAATGAGAATAGCCTATATTGTCCAAAATGAGACATATACTGACCACTTATTTTCCACAAGGGTGCCAAGAAAATGACGAATGGGTAGTCTTTGTAAAAAAAAAATATATAGTACTGAAAACATTAGACATATGTATCCAAAATAATGAACCTCATTTCATAACTTACACAAAAACTAAATCAAAGTGGATTATGGAAATGAATGTAGGAACACAGAATATTAAAATTTTAGAAGAAAAGAGAGGAAAAAGTTGTCCTTGGTTTATGCAAAAATTCTTTATATGGGATACTAAATGCAGACATTAGCAAAATTAATTCTTCTGCTCTTCAAAAGACACTGTTAAGAAAGTGCTAAATTAACTCACATGAGAGAAAACAGTTGCAAATCATATATCTGATAAAAGATTTCTATTCAAAATATATACAGAACTCTTCAATAGTAATAACTCTTAAAAAATAAGTATAAAATACTTCAGTGAACACTTTACTGAGGAAAATATTCAAATGGAAAATAAACAAATTAAAAAGACGTCCAACACCACTCATTAGTCATTAGGGATATAGAAATTAAAATTACAGTGAGATATCTAAGGACCCAAGCAGTGTGACTAAAATTAAAGATTCTAAAGATATAAAGCATGGATAAGAATGAGACATCACTGGAACTCTTATACATTGTTGGTGAGAATGAAAAATGGTAATGTGGGAAGTTTATTTTATAATTTTTCATATAGTTGCATATTTCCTCATGATGTGAATCAGATAAATGCTTCCCTAGATCTTTACAAAAGAAAATGAAAATAGTGGATGTGTCCTCAAATGTTGTTAGAGGACATAAACATAACAGCCCAAACTATGATCAGTTCACTCAATTTAAATGAATTTCTAAAGAATGAATCTAAGTGCAAAGTCACACAAAAAGATAATATAGCATATAATTGTTTTTATAACATATTTGCAAAGAGACAAACATATAGTGACAGAAACCAGATAATTGTTTGCGATAGACTGGGGTTGCAGGATGGAGCTGTGACTACATAGAGGCTCCAATGAACTATTTCAGATGGTGATGATACTCTCAATTATGATTATAATGCTATATGCACATTGTAATCTTTTGTCAAAACACTGAAGAGTGATGAAACCATTATATATTAGTTAGTAAAAGCAATATGTTGGAGAAACAATAGTCTTTTAGCAAAAGATACCCACATGCAAAGTAAAAAAAAGGAATCTAGACACAGAATTTTGTACTTTACATAAAAATTAAATCAAAATGAGTCATAGACTTAAATGTACAATGCAAAACTAAAAAATTCTTAAAATATAACATACAAGAAAATCTAAATAATCTTAGGTATGATGATGACTTATTCAATACAACACCAAATACCTGGTCTGTAAAAGAAATAATTGAAAAATTAGATTTCATTAAAAATTAGAAAACTTCTCCTATAAAATATACTGTTGAAAGAATGAGAAAAGAAGCCATAGACTGGGAGAAAACATTTGCAAAAGGCACACTGAAAAAGGAATGTTATCCAAAATATACAAAAAACTCTTAAAACTCAACAAGAAGGAAAAAGCATATTTTAAATTTGGGCAAAAAACCTTAACAGACACCTCACCAAAAAAGATACACAGATGGCAAATAAGCACATTAAAAGATGCTCAATATCTCTCATTTGAAAATTAATTACAGATTAAAACAAAATTGAGATACCACTACGCATTTATTAGAATGGCCAAAGTGCAAATAAAAATATGGCAACAAATGCTAGGGTAGATATAGAACAGGAACCATCATTCACTGCTGGTGGGAATGAAAGCCATTTTGAAAGACATCTTGGCATTGTTACAAACTAAACATAATCTGACCATTATCCTTAATTCAAAAGATAACAAGAAATAATAGATAATCTAAATAAAATTAGAGCTAATTTCATTAGCCCATTAAGTTTCAAGATGCTGCATTTGGTATCAATTGCTGCCAGCAGATTTGGTGTCCCAATTTGCTGTCCCCAAAATTAGTGGCTTAAAACAATACACATTCATTTTTCTCAAAGTTTCTGTTTATATCCCAAAGTTTCTGTTCTCATACTGCTAATAAAGACATATCTGAGAGTGGGTCATTTACAAAGGAAAGTGGTTTAATTGACTCACAGTTCCACATGGCTGGGAAGGCCTTACAATCATGGTTGAAAACAAATGAGGGGCTAAGTCACATCTTACATGGTGGCAGGCAAGAGAACTTGTGGAGGGGAACTCTCCTTTCTAATACTATGAGGTCTCATGAGAATTATTCACCATCACCAGTACAGCAAAGGAAAGACCCACCCCCATGATTCAATTATCTCTCACCAGCTGCCTCCCACAACATGTGGGAATTATGGGAGCTGCAATTCAGAATGAGATTTTGTTGGGGACACAGCCAGACCATATCATTCCACCCACCCCCTCCCAAATCTCATGTCCTCACATTTCAAAACCAACCACACCTTCCCAAAAGTCTCCCAAAGTCTCATTCACTGTTAATTCAGGAGTCCACAGTCCCAAGTCTCAACTGAGAAAAGACAGGTCCCTTCCACCTATAAGCCTGTAAAATCAAAAGCAAGTTAGTTACTTCCTAGATACAATGGGCATACAGGAATTGGGTAAATACACCCAATCCAAATGAAAGTATTTTAAAAACAAAAAGGATCCTGAAATTAAAAGATGTAATTTTCTGGGATAAAGGAATGAATTTATCCACAGTAAGACATAATTTGATAAATATGAGATCTTGGAAGTTAGTTTTCTCAGATTTTGTTTACTTCTTCTGCAAGTTTAAGTTCAAAGAGAAAAATAATCCAATAGAACGTATGAAAGCAAGAATGGGCATGGTGGCTCATGCCTGTAATCCCAGCAATTTGGGAGGCTGGGCGGGTGAATCACCTGATGTCAGGAGTTCGAGACCAGCCTGGCCAACATGGCAAAACCCCAACTCTACTAAAAATACAAAAGTAGCCAGGCGCATTAAAGTACGCCTGTAATCTCAGTTACTCAGGAGGCTGAGGCAGAAGAATTGCTTGAACCTAGGAGGCAGAGGCTGCAGTGAGCTGAGATGGCACCTCTGCACTCCAGCCTGGGAGATAGAGCGAGACTCTATCCTCCTCTCACCATGAAAAAAAAAACAAAACAAAACAAAACAAAAAGTCTAAAAGCAATAGCTGAAGTATGTAATTCTCTACTTAAATAATACACTGGATAAGTGACAAGGAAATATATTTTACTGATGCTTAGTATTGCTTAGTATAAATTGGCCTTAATTTAGAGAAGCAACAAGATGCTGCTAGAGCATGGCTCAGAGGAGCAGCATAAAACAAAATCAAAATAAGCTTCCTGACCATTGGCGTCCTGTTGTCTCCTTCTTCTCTGCATTTCTCAAGCTCTAGCAGAATAACAAGGGAGAAATTCACTTGGTAACAGCAGTTACATATAACCTCCTTGATGAGAAGTTTACTTTTTGGGGAGCAGTAGAAAATGTGGAGGTAGACAATTTGACTATTTTCAACACCGTATTAAGTTCACGACACAAGCAAAGTTTGTGACTTCAAGTCCTATTTCTGGATTCTATTTTCTACTCTAGTGATTGATAATCACCTAGGGATTATGAATGATCACAATACAGACAAAAGTAAATATTTGAAAATAAGAAGCCAAAATACTATAAAATGTATTGGTAACATAAAATAAGACAATAAAGTTATAAAGAGGAACCAAAGGGAAATAGTTCCTTATAAAAATAAAATTCTTGTATTGGAAATAAAAACCACAATAGAAGGATTTTATAACAGAATAATATAGCCAAAAATGGTATTTTTTAAACTGGATTATTAAGTTTAAAAAGTCTTCCAGAAATCATTAGAAAATATTAAAAATCATGGAAAGAATAAGAATTTGTGGTGTCTGTAAGGCAGAACTAGACACATAACTGCCTGAAATAGGAGTCCTTGAGGGAGTTTAAATATATTTTGATCAGAGGAAATACTTGAAACAGTGAGGATGGAACAGATCCAAATATTTAAAAGACAAAATATATTATATTAGAAAAATCTCATAAAATAAAAACAGAAAATTTTGAAAAGCCACAACCAGACACATAACAGTGAAACTAAAATTTTTCAAACTAATAGAAACAATTCTAATGAAATAAATGTTAGAATTATTAACAACACCAAGGGCAAAAAGATAATGGAGCAATATTTTCAAAACATAAGATATGAAGAATTATATGATACTTCTAATGTTATGGTGAACTAAACAGATTTAAAATGAAGACATAAAGTTACTTTATAATTTTTATCATAGAAAAAAATTATTGGAGGAGATCCTATTGAATGGATAAAAATCAACCAAGAGAAATGCTAAAGGAAGCAGGTAAAATAAGGCTTAGTGAACAATTTATAAAAGATTATTGTCATCTGAATACAGAAAGAATAAAATAGAAAAAAATAACAATTATGTTCATATGATTATAGACTAATACCAAAATAGACATTCATATTGGGAGATAGAGGGGTAAGAGGAAATAAATAAAATCTTAAAGTACTCTCTAGCCTGATTTAAGAGAAACATGTAGAACTCAATGACTGAAAAATTGCAAGGGAATCCAAACTTAAAGTTTTAGTAGGTTATAAATACCTCAGAATTAAAAATGGATATGTAATATTTTCAAATCAGCCAAAAAAGTACCTCTTTTTAGAATGAGAAAAAAATAAGTACAGTGAATATAAAATGAGACAGAAATATTAATGTAGTCAGAATTACTGGAAATTAAATTTAATAATGCAAAAGGTGACAGCTTTGCCTGCCATTTACTGGCTAGAACACTGACACACAGCCTAACCATGTGGCCTTGACTTCCTCACAGCATGGCTAACTGCAACACATGTGGTTGCTCAGGGCTGTGAAAGCAAGCACTCTGATAACCAGATGGGAGCCACATTGCCTTTTGTGACCTACCCTTGGATGTACCAGCCTTATTGTCACACTAACAAACCTGACTAAACCTGAGAGAGGAAGCGTGGATCCTAACTTTCAATGGCAGGGATGTCAGAGCACTTCATTTATGGTATTGAAGATATGACTGTGGCCATCTTTGAAAATATGCAATCTGCTAGTCTGTCTTCTAACTAAATAATCCACTTTCTCTCATATACAAAATATAGCACTGTCTGCCCACCAAATCCCTAAGTGTTATCCTATTATGACATTAGTTCATCAAAGTCCAGGATTTCCTCAGGTAAATCAGATTCAACTATAGATGAGGCACTTCAGGTTTTCTACTGTGTGTAGAACTCCTGGAATACCGTTTATGTCAATCTGAATTACTTGTGAACTAAAGAAACAAGTTATCTGCCCTCCAGCTTCCTACCCTGGACAGAATGCTATGATGAGATGGACACAGAATAGCTGATACAGACACTCATTCAAAAAGATAAGGTTCTCAATGGTTATTGGTCCATAGAATTTTCAGAGTCCAGTCATGCACATGTTGCCAGATCAATGTTTAGGGAAAAGTTCTGCCTGGGAGTACAGGGTGGATCTAGGCATTATGTTTCAAGCTCCTGGTTTTGCCCTCTGAAGAATCCTTCTTTTTCCATAGAAGTGTCATGTGTTCGTAACTGAGTATTTCTCTCCACCTGTCTTTTGCTTGTATCCCCTAAAGGAATGTGAAAAGATTTCTTTACTTTTCTGTCCCTTCTGCTTTTAATTGAATAACATATACTAATACTATATTTTAAAAAGTTTATAGGCTTTTTGGGTATCAATTTATAATCTAATCTATTAAACAAAATCCACATCCACATCCACAAAAATGTTTCACTGAGAGATCCCTTTGAGTCTACTAAGGCGTGAAGCATTTCAAGACCTTAGAAACTGTATTAGATCAGTTTCACACTGCTGATATAGACATACTGAGACTGGGAAGAAAAAGAGGTTTTAAGAGACTGACAGTTCCATGTGGCTGGGGAGGCCTCACAATCATGGCAGAAGGCGAGGAAGAGCAAGTCACATCTTACAGGGATGGCAGTGGGCAAAGAGAGAGCTTGTGCAGGGGAACTTCTCTTTATAAAACCATCAGATCTGATAAGACTTACTCACTATCACAGGAACAGCATGAGAAAGACCCACCCCGTGGTTCAGTTACCTCCCACTGGGTTCCTCCCATGACACATGGAAATTGAAGATAAGATTTGGGAGGGGACACAGTGAATCCATGTCAATCCACCCTGGCCCCTCCCAAATCTCATGTCCTCACATTTCAAAAGCAAATCCTGCTTTCTGAACAATCCTCAAAAGTTTTAACTCATTTCAGCATTAAAAGTCCACAGTCCAAAATCTCATCCGAGACAATGCAAGTCCCTTCTGCCCATGAGCCTGTAAAATCAAAGTATCTTGTTACTTCCTAGATACAATGCAGGTACAGACATTGGGCAAATACAGCCATCCTAAATGTGAGAATTTGGCCAAAACAAAGGGGCTACAGGCCCCATGCAAGTCCAAAATCCAGCAGAGTAGTCACATTTGAAAGCACCAAAATGATCTCCTTTGACTCTGTGTCTCACATCCAGGTCATGCTGGTGCAAGAGGCAGGCTCCCACAGCCTTGGGCAGCTCCACCCCTGAAGTTTTGCAGGGTATAGCTCCTCTCCTGGCTGCTTTCATGGACTGGCATTGAGTGTCTGTAGCTTTTCCAGGCACACAGTGTAAGATATCAGTGGATCTACCATTCTGGGAACTGGAGGATGGTGGCCCTCTTCTCACAGCTTCACTAGACAGTGCCTCAGTAGGAACTCTGTGTGGGAGCTCCAACTCCACATTTTTCTTCTGCACAGCCCTAACAGAAGTTTTCCATGAGGGCCCCACCCCTGCAACACACTTCTGCCTTGGCATCTGGGCATTTCCATATATCCTCTGAAATCTAGGCTGAGGTTCTCAAACATCAATTCTTGACTTCTGTGAACCTGCAGGCTCAACCTGTGTGGAAGCTGCCAAGGGTTGGGGATTTCACTCTCTAAAACCATGGCCCAAGGTGTACCTTGGCCCTATTAAGACATGGCTGGAGTGGCTGGGATGCAGAACCCCTATTCCCTAGAATGCACACAGCATGGGGACCCTGGGCCCAGATCACAAAGCAGTTTTTCCCTCATGAGCCTCCAAGCCTGTGATGGGAGGGGATGCAGTGAGCACCACTGGCATGCCCTGGAGACATTTCCCCCTTTGTCTTTCAGATTAAATTTCAGCTTCTCATTACTTATAGAAATTTCTGAAACTATCCTCATAAAAGGGTATTTTCTTTTTTATCACATTATCAGGGCAAATTTTCCGAACTTTTATGCTCTGTTTCACTTTTAAGACTGAATGCCTTTAATAGCACCCAAGTCACCTCTTGAATGTTTTGTTGCTTAGAAATTTCTTACACCAGATACCCTAAATCATCTCTCCCAGATTTAAAGTTCCTCAAATCTCTAGGGCAGGGGCAAAATGCCACCAGTCTCTTTGCTAAAACATAACAAGGGTCACCTTTGCTCCAGTTCCCAGCAAGTTCCTCATCTCCATTTGAGACTACCTAAGCCTGGACATTATTGTTCATATCACTATCAGCATTTTTGTCAAAGCCATTCAGAAAGTCTCTAGGAAGTTCCAAACCTTCCTGCATTTTCCTGTCTTTCTTCTGAGTCCTCCACACTGCTCCAACCTTTGCCTTTTACCCCGTTCCAAAATTGCTTCCACATTATCAGGTATCTTTTCATCAACACCCCACTCCTGGTACAAATTTACTGTATTAGTCTGTTTTCATACTGCTGTTATAGATATACCCGAGACTGGGAAGAAAAAGAGGTTGAAATGGACTCACAGTTCCATGTGACTGGGGAGGCCTCACAATCGGAAGGCAAGGAAGAGCAAGTCACATCTTACATGGATGGCAGCAGGCAAAGAGAGAGCTTGTTCAGGGGGACTCCTCTTTATAAAACCATGAGATCTCATGAGACTTATTCACCATCAATGAGAACAGCATGAGAAAGATCCACCCCATGATTAAATTATTTTGTACTGGGTTCATCCCATGACATGTGGGAATTGAAGATGAGATTTTGGTGGCGGCACAGCCAAACCATATCAGAAACCTTATTTTTTAATAGAGATGCCCATAGACCATGCAATTAGATTCCACTGAAGCCTGAAGTATTAACAAATGGTTTTAAATTTGCATCCTTAGTTACATTTTTACCATGAGACATTTTCTTGACAGTGACCTGGAGTGAAACTATGACATATGGCTATTACTTCTCCATGAATCTTCTCTTAAAGTAGTAAGGAGTGAGAGACAGTTTTATTTGCAAACTCAGCAAATGTAGGCTCATTTATACTTATACTAAAATTTTTTCCCTCATTTTATACCTGGAAGCTAGAAAATGATGAGCTGCACACTCAAAACTTTGTGTGGACATTTCCTTAGCTAGATCATCAAGTTAATTAATATGTTGTCTATTTTTTATATTACTGTAGTTGTCAATTTGATACTGTCTCTGCATATAAAATATGTCCTTTTCTCTATCAGTAACATTTTCCTCACTTTCCTTTAAGCCCCACCTCTGGTCCCTCAAGCTTTTGCTAACACCCTCTTTGACACCCTTTTGGCTTTAACTAATGGTCTCCTCAATATCCTTACAGCTTCTGCCACCAACCAGTACCACACCATTGTAATGTATTTTTGACTGTGTAAAGGCAGCACTTCATTCCTGGTATCATGATATATCTATTTTGGCTATTTATGTGTAACACATTAACTCAAAAGTTATGGTCCTAAAATGACCCTTCAATAGAATGCTCACGGACCCCATAAAACACCAATTCAGAATGGGCATTGTTCTTTCTGCTCTTTATTCTGTAATAATGGACTGGCAGTGACTGGCTTCCTGGGGCAAAACTCATGCAGAGACTCCCTTATTTGCATGCCTGAAAGTTGATAATGGCTGTCACTGGGAATTTCATTCAGCTGGAACAGTCAACCAGCTGGTAATCTATCATCTACTGTGGCCTTTCTATGTGGCCTGAGCACCCTAACAGGATGACAGTGTTGGATTTCTCACATGGCACTCAGGGCTCCAAAGGCAAGTGTTCCAAGTGAATCAGGTGGAAACTCGGTACCTTCTGTGTCCTAATGATATTACATAAAAGAAAACAGTCATTCATTTTGTTGAGAAATGTGAATTTGGACTTTGTTAGGCTGTTTTGTCTCTTTCCATATGGGTTTGTCTGAAATAACTTCACAGGGGATAAGATTATCCACTTTCAAGATGCTTCACTCACACAGCTCAAAAATTGCTACTGCCTACAGCCTACAGGTTCAGCCATGGCCTGTGTGTGTGTGAGGGGGAGTGTATCTTAAGGGGAGCAGGTGGGGAGATGGCGAGGTTTCATTTTATCGCCATGTGAACCTTTCCACAGTCTACTTGGACTTCCACAGGGCCCAGTGATTCACTTCCAAGAAAAGGTATCTCAATGGAATCAGATGGAAACTATTACATCTTTACTCGTTCAGCTTTGGAAGTTACATAGTTTCATTTTGCCATATTCATAAACAGACCTACATCCAAGAGGAGGAAATACACTTCACCTCACAATGAGAATATCTAAATTGCACTGAATGAAGAGAATCTATAATGAAAGATACTGTTTTAGCCAACTTTAAAAGTGTAATCTGCCAAACCACTCTACTATTCTACCCTTGTAGAAAGAAAAACAAGCCATGTATATTAAATATGACATAGGCAAACATATACATATGTAGATACATATATAAACAATCAATTATGAAATCAAAATTTTTTACCTTCAATAATTGTTATCTGAATTTTTTGTATTTTCTTAATTACCAGATAGCCTGAATATGTGTTTTGTGACCAGTTTGAGCTTATTGTATCAAACAGGTAAACTTAGGGAAAGACCTTAAGCACAAAGCCTTGGAGTTTGTTTTATTATTGCTGTTGTTTCTTCAGACTATGGTAGCAATTAAAATTTTGTGGGTTTTTTTTGGTTTTTGTTTTTTTTTTTTTGAGAGAACCAGTAGATTTCACACTCCCACGAAATTTCTTGTACTAATAAGTGAAAATTATCTTAATTATTAGGCCTAAGTGGAAATAAATATGCCAATTAACTGACCTCTCTGATTATAAAAGGCTGTTAGTAATGTATAATATGGAGAGATAGTCAATTTCATTTCATGCCTTGATTTTAAAACAAAGTCTATCGTAAAAAGTTAAGCTTAGTAATTCACTTAAAATGATAACAAAATAAAAAATTCCAGAATGGGAACAAAAGATAGCACAGCTGGATTTTTTTTTCACCCAAAATTACATTTCATGCCAGCAGTCTGTAGAAGAAAATAATTATCAGATTATATTCTGTATGTTCTACTGTCAGATAATATAGTATCTATATTAAAAACACATGTAATTTTTCTCAATTTGGCCACATAAAAATAAAGATTCTTTTGCATGTTTGGTATTAGAAAACATAAGCATGGAATTTAATGCCACACTTAAAGTGGCACTAAACAACTAAGTAAATTCTGAATATATTCCAACCCATCATGTAATTTTGAACAGGTATTTACTTTCATAAAGTTAAATTGCTCAATATGTCTACATCATATAAGACTCCTAACACGTTGGCAGATAAATTCATGTGTGTGTGTGTGTGTGTGTGTATAATATATACATATATATTACATATATATTATATATATAAAAAAATTGAAATCCTCATATGGGAAAAGACTCCTTATATTTAGCTTACTGATGTAAGATGACTAACAGACAAACTATAACTCAAAGACAAATATCTACCACATTTCTCAGCTCTATTTGCTTTGAAATATTTGCTGAAGGGTTATGCGCAGTAGCTCACACCTGTAATGCCTGCACTTTGGAAGGCTGATGTGAGACAATCGCTTGAGCCCAGGAATTCTAGAACAGCCTAGGCAACACAGTGAGACCCTGTCTCTACAAAAAAAAAAAAAAGAAAGAAAAAAAAAAAGAAAAAGAAAAAATTGTGGGCTGGCTGACGTGGCTTATGCCTGTAATCCCAGCACTTTGGGAGGCTGAGGCGGGGGGGATCACATGTAGTCAGGAGTTCGAGACCAGCCTGGCCAACATGGTGAAACTCCATCTGTAACAAAAATACAAAAAGAAAAATTAGCTGGGCATAGTGGTGCATGTCTGTAATCCCAGCTACTCAGGAGGCTGAATTAGGAAAATCACTTCAACCCAGTAGGCAGAGTTTGTGGTGATCTGAGAACCATGCCACTTCACTGCAGCTTGGGTGACAGAGTGAAACTTTGTCCCAAATAAAAGAAAAAGAAAAAAATAGCTATCTGTGGTGTCACACACACAGCTACTCAGGAGGCTGAGGCAAGAGGATCTCTTGAGCCCAGGAAGTCAAGGCTGTAGTTAAGTCATGATCACACTACTGCACTCCAGCCTGGGCAACAGCACAAGACTCCGTCTCAAAAAAAAAAAAGGATGTGTATGTATGTGTGTGTATATGTATATGTATTTGCTGAACAACTCAAACAGCAACTTTATGAAACATATAATAAGTTGATTGTATTGATTGTATTTTAACTAAGTTCTAGAGAAAGGGATCTAGCAGAGGTGGCTCTATACTGTCAACTTATCTATGCCCGAACTACATTCTCCAGTATTCTCTTCCCTCTGTGATTCGGGTTAGGCATTGCCACAACAGAAATGTTTGAAAATTCAAGGATGCAAGAAGTGCATGAACCAGTTCCTTTTGAAGGTCTTCATAAAGCTCTGAGCGCCACTAGAGCTTACACAGGTGGCCAACATATTCGATCATCCTTTGAGTATGCAGCTACTTTAGCTGCCCTCAATCCTCCTGCTTCAGCTTCTTCAGGTCCTGTACACATGTGGTTAGGCACATGTGCAGCCCCATGGGAATAGGTGCTAGCAATGTCTGCCAGAAACTAGCATTTTTGAGGTTGAAGTCAGTTAAAATCTTACTCCTACATCTTAACTGCTTCCAACACACATCACTGAGCCATTTGTTTTACATGAGTTCAGGGCTTCAGTTTGTTTCTCTCTGTTCGACTTTTCCTTTGCTTTCCTCCATCATCAGATCAAATATTTTCTGCCTGCCAGTTGTCCTGACTTACAGCAATTTTATATTCACCAGGAGACACAGTAGTGTAAGTCTTCCCTTGCATTCTTCAACAGCGCCCACATTTTTGTAATTTTATTCCTATAGTAAATACACTCTTTCATATTACTCTACTAATATACTTCCTTGGTCAGACTCTAATCAATACATCAGTCAAGCTATTTAAGTTAGGTTTTAGGACACTTACTTCACACATGTTCAGGGCCTGGTTATTGTGTTTTGACAGTTTTTGCATAGGACATTTTCCATGTTTTTCTCCCAGCACATCTTCCTTCAATCTTAAATACATCCAGCAGAAATTTAAGAAATAGTTGCTAGATGAGTACATAAATATGTGGGAGAGTGAATGAAATACAAATATCTCATCTCTCGAGCATCTTGAAGTATGAATTATCAAAAAATCAAGTACTATTCTTCAGTTTTATTGGGGCATATGAATTACCTGGGTTTATCTAGAGAGAGGCTTACAGAAACCGATACATTATAAAAAATTATAAAACTGTGTTATTATAAAAAAATTAGTAATTCCATTCATTGATCATATACTTTCTGTGTATTAGCAGTAAGATTTAGGGTAACTGTACAGCTAAATAAATGATGCCCTGAAATCTCCACATAAACTTACCATGAACTAACATTGCTGATGGTGATATGAATGTCACTTCCCTGAAAACTCCAAGAGCATCAATAATACATTTCTCAGAAAAGTTGACATTTGAACTAGGTCTTGAATAACAGGAGATACATTTTAGGGCACAAAGCACATATAGATAGAAGTAGCAATATAAAATATTGGAGACACAAAATAGAACACAATGTTCAAGAAATTCACCAGTGTGATATTACTAAGGATACTCATATTTGTGCTTTGATAGGTAATTCTGAATCCAATGGAGATAAAAATTGGAAGAAAGAATTTGAGAATGGGTCTCTGATTTGAAAGCTTAGTCTTTAATACTACAGAAAGGTGGTGTTTTGTATAATGAGCTAAAGATTCCTATAGTTCATTGAAACCAATATATCTTGTAAAGTGATGTACATCTGGGTTTGAAGATCAATTAAGAGGCAAACATCATTAATTAAAACTGGTCCATCACTAGCAAATTGAGAACAACAAGTTAGGTTGAGAAATATGAATAGCTTGTTTGAATAGCTTTAAGGCAGAGGTCATATTTATTTCAAAGCTTGAAGTGAATTATAAAAATATTTAAATATATCTTCACATAAAGTTAATATATAAAAATAAAAAGTTATCTGAACTAGTTTCTTTAACAGGGAAAGCATAATGTTTTCCTTGAGATTCTATCTTTAGATAACCCTTAGGTCTCAGATTGCTTTCAGTTTTCTAAGATTAAGTTCCCAATGTTTCATAGATTTCTACTGAGATTATAACTATTCTACTCTCCAAGCTAGTGAAAGAAAAATATAGTCAAATTCCTTGGGGAGGTGATCTAATCACGGCTGAAACATAGCATTTGAGAAACCATTTCTCATAGACCAATATTAGCTCAATGCACACAAGTTATTTCACTGGAAAGATTCTTTCATGGGAGAATCAAGGATAGGTTTAATTTTAGCACAAGGACTGTAACCTTGAAACATACTTCCAAGTATTACTTGAATTACTAACTTAAAGCACTGATAGAAAAGGTATTTAACTTGAAGTTTTGATTATATTGGTACAACGAAATACTTTAGGGAAATAACTCCTTATCAGAATAAAGCAAATTTATTTTTACATCAACCCTACTTCACTAGTGGAAATAATTTAACCATTTATACTGATACTATTAAATAAAATTGACATTTTTGATATTTATTAAAGATCTAAGGGAAAATTTCCAGACACTATTGTGTCCAGAATTGGTTCCTTCTAGTGGGTTCTTGGTCTCACTGACTTCAAGAATGAAGCTGTGGACCCTCACGGTGAGTGTGACAGTTCTTAAAAATGATGTGGCCGGGCGCGGTGGCTCAAGCCTGTAATCCCAGCACTTTGGGAGGCCGAGAAGGGCGGATCACGAGGTCAGAAGATCGAGACCATCCTGGCTAACACAGTGAAACCCCGTCTCTACTAAGAAATGCAAAAAACTAGCTGGGCGAGGTGGCGGGCGCCTGTAGTCCCAGCTACTCGGGAGGCTGAGGCAGGAGAATGGCGCAAACTCGGGAGGCGGAGTTTGGGAGTTTGCAGTGAACCGAGATCCAGCCACTGCACTCCAGCCTGGGTGACACAGCGAGACTCCGTCTCCAAAAAAAAAAAAAAAAAGATGATGTGTCTGGAGTTTGTTCCTTCAGATGTTCAGATGTGTCTGGAGTTTCTTTCTTCCAGTGAGTTCCTCGTCTTGCTTGACTTCAGGAGTGAAGCCGCAGACCTTGGCAGTGAGTGTTACAGCTCACGAAGGTAGTGCGGACCCAAAGAGTGAGTAGCAGCAAGATTTATTGTGAAGAGTGAAAGAACAAAGCTTCCACAGCGTGGAAGGGGACCCGAGCAGTTTGTCGCTACTGGCTCAGAGTGGCCAACTTTTATTCCCTTATTTGGTCCCACCCACATCCTGCTTATGGGTCCATTTTACACAGTGCTGATTGGTGCCTTTACAAACCTTTAGCTAAACACAGGGAACTGATTGGTGTGTTTACAATCCTTTAGCTAGACAGAAAAGTTCTCCAAGTCCGCACCTGACCCAGAAGCCCAGCGGCTTCATCTCTCACTATGAAGTTGCCAAGCATGAAATCTTGAGAAAAACTGTGGAAACTACAGAATAATAAAGAAATTGATTAATTTGTATATTACTTATATGTTCCTAGCTATAAACAAACATTTGGAAAAAAAATACTATGCAGAACAGAAGCAACAAATCAAGGAATCCATCTAGATAAATTATATACTTAAAGGCAGTCTCATGACAAAACAATAAAGTTTTTGTACAATATCATAGAAAAATAAAGATATTTAGTCATACCACAATATTATAAACATAAGTTCAAAGGAAAAATAAACATTTAGATAATTTGAGGGGAGAAATATTGAAGCAAAGATTTTATAGTCTGAATGAAGCAATTTTGAAATTCTACTTAGAGGGTAACCCGAAACTCTATTATTAGTGTCATATGTCTTCTTTTTTTTTTTTCTTTTTTTGGATGTAATTGTGCATGCAAAAAGACTAAGGCTTGTGAACCATTAGTTATTTGCTAATTCCGTGTTATTTAGTATCTGTAAAAACCATATATTCTTTTACCCAGGACATCTATAAGTAAGAATACATTGTCATGCTTTTCAAAATGTTTTCTATGTGTTGACTAAAGACCTTGTTTTGGAGTTACTTCTTGTAATTGTTGTATAAAGAAAGATGCCTGAAGAATTCTACTCTGTACAAAACAGATATAAATTGGACTAAACTTTCCAAAAGAGACTTCTTATTTAACTGAAAAAAAAAATTTAGAAGTGTTTACTGTGGAAGAGCTGTTACTTCTTTAAGTAAGAATGGTATTAAGCTTGCAGCCTTCTTTTGCTATTTGAGTCCAGGGAAACAAAAAATCAAAAACTTTAAAAAAAAGAAAAGGAAGAAAGAGTTGGTACAAAGTATAATCTATAAGACATAGTTTTTAACTAAGAATTATTAGAAAAGAAAAAGAAGAAAATAGGAAAGTATTGCCCATATTCAACTTGGTTTTTAAAAAGCAGTTGCTAGAAACTGACTCAGTGTGGGCACATGGATTGGACTGAGGAAATACCTCAAAGCAACTATTTTAAAATAAAGACAAAATGTTTATAAAACTAGTGAAAATATACTAAGAATTATGAAACACTATTCTAGAGGTGAAAAATGCAGTAACATAAATTTCACTAAATATGTTAAACAGAAATTTGGGATGGCAGAAGAAAGAATTGTATTTGAGAATGCATCAACAATAATTACTCTAAAATCAGAGGGAAACAAAAATTGGAGGAAACATAAATGGAACTATAGAGAACAATGGAACAATATCATGAATCCCCACATATGAGTAAATGAGTAATTTTTTCCAGAAAGAAAAAGAAAGAAAAAAGAAGTAGAAAAAAAAAAAAAACTATTGGGAAAATATAATGGCTAAAAAGTTTCAAAATTTGGGTTAAAACTTTAAAAATTCAATAAGCTCAATAAAACTCATAAAGGGTCAAAACAAAGAAGATTAACAAAAAATAATTTTTTTTTTTTTTTTTTGAGACGGAGCCTCGCTTTGTCGCCCAGGCTGGAGTGCAGTGGCCGGATCTCAGCTCACTGCAAGCTCCGCCTCCCGGGTTTACGCCATTCTCCTGCCTCAGTCTCCCGAGTAGCTGGGACTACAGGTGCCCGCCACCTCGCCCGGCTAGTTTTTTGTATTTTTTAGTAGAGATGGGGTTTCACCGTGTTAGCCAGGATGGTCTCGATTTCCTGACCTTGTGATCTGCCCGTCTGGGCCTCCCAAAGTGCTGGGATTACAGGCTTGAGCCACCACGCCCGGACAAAAAAAAATAATTTCTTAGTGGTTGATTTCTCACCAGAAACAATAGAAAACAAGATATTTTTCAGAAGAATGACAAAGTGAAAGTGAAACACACCACAAATTGCCAAGTAAGAATATGTATTCAGCAAAATTAACTTTAATAAAGAAAGATAAAATAAAGACAGGTCTAGATTTTAAAATAATGATAAAAAGAAAAAAAAAGAGAATATTATGTCTAAGAGTGCTGTCCTACAAGAAATATGAAAAAAAAGCTCTCCAAACTGAAAAAAAATGGTGCTAAATTGTAACTCACCTGGACAGGAGGAAATGAAGAAAATTAGAAATAGTAAATATCAGGGTAATTATAAAATATTGACATGTTTTCTTTCTCTGTTGATTAATTAAAAACCATATGACTATTTAAAGCAAAAACTACACATACACACACACACACACACACACACACACACGGGGGGGGAGAGACAGAGAGAGAGACTAGCAGGAAAAAATGACAAGGAAATGGAGCTGTGCTGATTAGAATTGCTATATTTTAGCCAATGTAAATCAATACTAACTGAAATAGATTATGATAAATTAAATATATATATATTGTAAACTTTGGGGCAACTACTAAAAAGCTCGGATTTGGGACGAGGCAAGGAAATTTACCCTCACACTGCTATTCACCATTGGAATGGAGGCTGTGCTTCCCTCTAAAAATAATAATCTAAGAGAAGAAATAAAAATCATGCAGTTGGAAAAGAGAAGGCAAAACTGTCTTTATTCACAGAGAATATCATGGTGTATGTGGAAAACTCTAATTAGTCTATAAAAGCGCCACCGAAATTAGTAAATTTAGTGAAGGCAAGGAATACAAATTAATACGCAAACAATTATGTCTGTATATACTATTCTCAAATAATTCAAAAAGGAAATTTTATAAATATTCTATTTACAAAGAAAAAAGTTACTGAAAGATGTGCTGTGCATGTACTGTATATTAAAAGCTATAAAACATTGCTAAGAGAAAGTAAGGAACATCTAAACAAATAAACATGTCCTTATCATGTGCTGGAATACTTAATGTTGTTAAGAAGGCAATTCTCCCTGAACTGATGTATAAATTTTAAATATTGCATATTAAAATCCTGGATTTTATCTAGAAATTGAAAAACAAATTTTATTTTTTATATGTATGTTATATCTATCTATATACAGTAGCTAAACAATTTTGAAACAGTGGAATGCAGACTTACACTACATGATTTTAAAACATAATATGATACTTTGGTACTCTGTCGCAAACAAGGCTGCAGTATTAGCATAAAGAGAACCATATAGATAAATAGAACATAGTAACGGTTCAGATGTTTACCAAAACCCATATGGACAATTGATTTTCCAAAAAGATGCCAAGAAAATGTAATAGGAAAAGTATGACATTTTTAATAACTATGACAGAACAGTTGGTTATACAAATGCAAAAAACAAACAAATAGACTATTACACCACCATACATGGTAAAGTATGCTCCTGGCTGACAGACAAAATGAATTCCCCATGACAAACTGAGCTGCTGGAAGTTAAACCAGAAACAGATGGTCACGGCTGGGTGAAAGAGCAGTCACTGGACTCTGTGTTTTCAGAAAGGTGTAAAACTATCACAAGACCTCCTTTTCTACAATCAAGCCAAATCGGTTGCACTTTTAGGTGTCAAAATAAACTTCCAGAAATACCTTTTACCATTCCTCAGTTCAAAACATGTGATGGAGACTTCTGATTCCAGCATGGAAAACAACCGATAAGAAGTCACCTGGTCCAGTCATCAAGGCTCAGCTATATCAACCAATCAGAACTCAGCTGTACCAACCAATCAAAAGTAAGTGTTTCAAGCTTTTATTTGCATAAACAGACCTGATTGAGAACTTGAAAAGGAACTTTTGCTGTAAACTTCTAACTCTCTTTGTTCTCTGGAATGCACCTTTGTTTTACACTGAAGAATGCATCTTCCTGATTTGAAAACTGTTTACAGGAATAAAGTCTGTTTCCTTCAGATTTTTTTCAGAAACTTTTGTTCACTTATTTAATAATTCACTAATAATAAATAATAGCCCTAAATATAATAAGTAAAAACAATATCCCTAAATATAGGGCTATTGTTAATATATCTTTAAATATAACAAATATCTTTATTATAGGGCTATTGTTTATATATCTTTAAATATAGTAAATATCTTTACAATATTTAAAGATATAAAACTTCTAGAACAAAACATAGAAAATTTTGTTTACAGCAAAGCTTTCTTAAGCACAAAAGTTGGAAACAGAAAAGGAAGATCTTGATAAATTGTACTTCGTCAAAATTAAAAATGCGTGAACTTCATAGGAGACCATTAAGAAAATGAATATTCACATCCTGAATGAAAAATATTTTCAAAATATAAATCTCATATAGTACTTGTATTGAAAAAAATAAAAATAATTCTTACAAATTAATGATAACACGAACAAGTAAATAGCAGAGAAA
Organism: Colobus angolensis palliatus; assembly: GCF_000951035.1. Lineage (NCBI taxonomy): Eukaryota > Metazoa > Chordata > Mammalia > Primates > Cercopithecidae > Colobus > Colobus angolensis. The sequence continues at coordinate 3,543,294 of NW_012119376.1, read as the reverse complement.
TAGGCACATAACCAAAGAAGGTGCTTAAAGGCCACATAAGCACATTAAAAGATGCTCAAAAACATTAGTGATTGAGGAAATGGAAATTAAAACCATTGAATGACAACTAAAATAACGAAAATAAAGAGCACTAATTTTACGAGGTATCAGAGAGGATACAGAAAAATTGGACTTCGAAGCATTCCTATTGGAAACGTAAATTGGTCCTGAAACTTTAGAAAATATACTGGGATTTATAAAGTAGTTTGGCAGTGTGCATATGTGTGGTTCTGTTTGTTTAAAGCAAAGCATACATTTACTATAGGACCCAATAATTTGTTTCCAAAGAATGTATCAAAAAAATTAAAACATATGTCTACAAAAAGACATATATGTGAATGATCATAGCAACAGTATTCATAATAGCCTTAACTAGTAATAAACAATATGTTTTAACTAGTGAATAGTAACATAGGATGTATGCATGTACTCACAAGTTATTTATTTATTTATTTATTTGAGACAGGGTCTCACTCTTTTGCCCAGGCTGTAGTGCAGTGGCAATATTTCTGCTCACTGCAACTTCCTCCTCCCAGCTCAAGGAACCCTCCTGTCTTAACCTCCCAAGGAGGTGGAACTACAGGCATTCACCAGACTGATTTCGCCATATTACCCAGGCTGGTCTCAAACTCCTGGACTCAAGCAATCTTCCTGCCTCAGCCTCCCAAAATGCTGGGATTACAGGTGTGAGCTATTGCACCTAGCCCTCACAGGTAATTTTAAACTAAGTATCAATGCACACAAAAACAGGGATGACTCTCTAAAAACATAATGTTCAGAAAAATAAGCCAGATACAAAAGATTACATGCTGTATTAATCCATTTATGTAACTTTTTTAGAAAAGGAACAATGTAGCATGCACACACATATACACTCACAAACACACACACACAAGACTACAAGTCTGTGGGGATAGGTCTGAGAGCAGCAATTGACTGCCAATAGGCATGGATAAATTTGGGGGTGATATTATTATAAAACTGTTTTTTGGTGATGAATGCCTGACTGTATACATTTATTAAAACCACTGATTTTTACACTTAACATGGTTAAATTTTATGGCACATAAATTATGCTCAACATAGGTGTTAAAAAGAAAGAACACATTTATCAAAGGAATAATGTAAAATAATGTGAAATTTGATAGATATTGAAAGTATATATTAAAAATATATTACATGCAGGGTTCTTGAAGCAAAAATTAAATTTGTTTAGGGGACATACTTCAAGTGCCCACACTTCAAAACATAATAAATATTTTTAAAATGATATTTTCTGGCTTATTTAGTTAGTATGACACCCTGATTATTACTGGAACTTCTCAAAGCCAACATAAGTTTGTAGCCTAAGAACTAGGGGATAATAGTAAATACAAATCACCTACTTTACCTTCTGGCTACTTGCGTTACTGACATACATTTATGAGAGTTACCTCTTTTCTGGAATACCAAGTAAAGAAGAAAGGAGAAAGAATATTTTACAAATTCAGGAGATAAAATAAATACATCTGCCACTCCTAGCATTGTTGAAAAATGATGTATTTCACACGTGAAAATTTGATAGGTAAAGGAAGCATACTTCATCTTATGCAAATATTTTAAAGTATTTTTCACAGATATATTTTACAACTTCTTAGACATGTTTCTGTATTTAGAAATACAGAATTTAGAATAGCATGGTGAGCTTTAATATGGCTTGATATACATTATTTGTTAAATTAAAGAGTTCACTAGTGAAACTATCTGGAGCTCTAGAAATACATAGGACTCTTTACAACACCCTCCACCTCCCAACCAATGATGTCAAATTCTTGTGACCAACCATATAAGATTCTCCTCCTCAGGGATATTATGTGTCTGCAAATAACAGACACCTCTTTTAAGACCTTTACTATATATCCTTGTTAGAATTTATACTCCTCCTGAACTCCTGAGTACACTAACACTTGTCATTGAAATTTATTAAATAACTTCTTCATTAATAGCATGTAACTTGTAATTGATTACTTGTAAGACTCTTCTATGGAAAAAGAAAAGCAGATTATTAGTATATGGAGTTTTTGACATTTAATTTGCTGATTAGGGGACTTATTTTTGTCATTTTGCTTTATCGATAAAAAGTAATAGACATAAATATTCATAAAAGTGGCCCTGGAATAAATGCACAAGTGGATCTAAAATGTTCTCCCTCTGTATGCTTTGTGTCAAAATAACTTTAGTAACTAATAAAACATGCATAATAGTTTTACTTGAAAACATATGAAACTACATCTAGTCAAATTGAATCATATTTTTATATTTGCATTTGTACTATCACTGTAAATTTAATTCACTCTTTAATGAAGGACTGAAAAGAAATTAAAAAGGACACAAATGTACATATTTCAAAGCTAAGTGAAAATACCATACATGTGTTCAATTGTAGCCTTAATTACCCACAAAAGTGAATGATGTAGATTCAAAGTCAATCTAATCAAAGTTTTGTAATCTTTAGTGGAAAATTGTGTGGGCAGCTTTCATTATAAGCAGGCATGGCTAGGGTAATGAGAGCATCGACCATGACATTTTTGAAATCATATACATGTAGAAATTAGAGCAAGGAGGGAAGCTTCTCTTCATTCATTAGAATAGCTAAATGACTTGTGATATTGGCTTAAAAGGAACATCATTCTGAAGCATCTAGAATAATATCTCACAGGGTAAACCCAAATGAGATACCCTATTTGAATACTTTCTAAATTGAAGGAAGAACAGTGCACAGGGTTTAACTACATTTTGTTAATAATTTATTAATCCACATGTATAAATATTATTTCCTTTAAATCAGTTATTACAATAAACATTTGACTTCTTATCCTGGAAAATTAGTGGCAATATTATATTTTAAAGAAAGGGATAACATACTTATTAGATTTACTTAGAAATTCAAGTAGCGATTTTAAAGTTATATCCTAGAATGAGATGAGTTAAAAACAAGGAAAAGCATAGTTAATACTTTTTATAAATATTCTGAAAGCTACTTTTCAGTACAAAAAGTATTAGGTTTTTGTACACATTCTGAAATTTTGCCCAGGTGAAAAGCTCTGCCTCAGTTTTATAAGTAAAATTTCAATGTTTTTCAACATTACTTTCCTTTACATCTGTTCTTTATGCTTGCCTTTTCTAAATAACTGACTTAAATATATTTCACCTTGATCTAGAGCAAAAGGAAAGTTGTTAAAGCTGTTTATGATTATTGGACTGGAAAGAATAATCATTTTAGAATCCAATTTGCATTCATCAACTGCATTATTAGGATTAAACTCTAGCATTTTAGAAATGTGGGTTTTTTAATAAAGGAAAATAAAATTTTGAAAGCCTCTCTTTTCAAATAGTAAGCCAGTATAAATTACAAAACCAAATTTTGCTTACTGTTTCCTTTTGCTTTTGCATGAAATCTTGTACTAGGGAAAAACATCTAACCAAATATCCACAAAACTTAGAAATTTCTTTCAAAAGGCCCTTTGGCAATAGGTCATTTTGGCTATATTTGAATACCTATGATAGAGAACTAATTCCCTCAGGAATTTAAATCAATAAACATTGGATCTTTTTTGTAAAACAGTTTTTATGTAGATTGAAATTAAATCTGCAATCTACACTTTGCTACATTCATGTTAAAAATATCATTTTTCCTAATTACAGCCCTGACAGTATTCAGACATCTACATCTTTTCAACATCTCCTTTCTTCTCCCAACTAAACAACTGTCAGCTTTATGACTCCTTGTGTGACATAAATAATAGTCACTTCAAAATATAGTGACCTTGTTTTGGATAGAATCTGGTTTGTCAGTGCTCCCTGGCCATTTTTTAAGGGACTTTCTAACTTAAAATGTTGTCTGTTGAGAATGAAACTGATATCTATTTCTCACCACTCAAAAATTAACTCAAGATGGATTAAAGATCTAAAGGCAACACCTGAAACCATAAAAGTCCTAGAAGAAAACCTAGGAAAAACTCTTCTGGATGTTGGCTTACATAAGTAATTTCTGCCTAAGATCCCAAAACTAAATGCAACCAAACAAAAAATAGACAATAGGACTTAATTAAAATAAAAATCTTCTGCACAGCAATAGAAATAATCAGCAGCGTAAACAGACAACTTACAGAATGGACGAAAATATTTGCAACTTATTTCTCTAACAAAAGACGAATATACAGAAACTGTAATGAACTCAATCAAATCAACAAGCAAAAAGAAATCCCATTCTTGAAAGAAAGCATATGACTGGATGTGGTAGCCCATGGTTGTAATCCCAGCACTTTGGGAGGCCAAGGCAATAGGATCACTTGAGGCCAGAAGTTTGAGACCAGCTTGGCCAAAAGAGCAAGACCTCTTCTCTAGAAAAATTTTAGATTTAGCTGGGCATAGTGGCATGCAGCTACAGTCCCATATACTCAGGAGAATGAGGTGGTAGGTTCGCTTAAACCCAGGAGATTGAGGCAGCAGTGAGCCTAGATTGCACCACTGCAATCCAGCCTGGACAGCAGGATGAGACCTTGTCTCAAAAAGAGAGAGAGAAAGAGAAAGGGAGACTGGGTCTTGGTCTGCTGTCCAGGCTGGAGTGCAGTGGTGCAATCTTGTCTCACTGCAGCCTCAAACCCCTGGGTTTAAGCAATCCTCCTTCCTTATCCTCCCAAGTAGCCTGGACTATAGGCACATGCCACTATGTGTGGCTACCTTTTGTATTTTTTTGTAGAGATGGAGTTTTGCCATGTTGCCCAGCCTGGTTTCAGATTCCTGGGCTCAAGCTATCTACACACTTCAGCTTCCCAAAGTGCTGGAAATATAGGCATGAGCCACCATACTCAGCTGACCTTGTCTCTTAAAAAAAGAAGAAGAAAAAAAAGACATGCAAGTAACCAACAAACATATGAAAAAATGTTCAACATCACTAATCATCAGAGAAATTCAAATTAAAACCACATTGAGATATCATCTTACACCCATCAGAATGGCTATTCTGATAAGTCCCCAAACAGCAAATATTGTTATGGATGCAGGGAAAAGGAAACCCTTATGCACTCTTGGTAGAAATGCAAATTAGTACAACCGCTATAGAAAACAAAATGGAGATATCTTAAAGAATGAAAAACAGAACTACCATTTGACCCAGCAGTCCCACTACTGGGCATGTAGCCAAAGGAAAATTAATCATTATATAAAAAAGACTCCTACACTCATATGTTTATTACAACACTATTTACAATAGCAAAGTGGAATCAACTTAATTGTCAGAGAATCATCACAACTTCATGGAATCAATCTCATGGAATCAACCTAACTGTCCATCAACAGTTGATTGGTTAAAGTGAATGTGGTATATAGATATCATAGGATACTATGCAGCCATAAAAAAAGAATGATATCATGCTTTTTCTAGCAACATGGATAAAGCTGGGGGCCATTATCTTAAGTGAAATAACTCAAAAATGGAAAACCAAATGCCATGTACGCTCACTTATAAGTGAAAAACTAAACAATTGGTATTTGTGAACATAAAGATGGAAATTATGGGCACTGGGGACCCCAAAAGAAGGGAGGAGGGAAGAAGGTGAGGGTTAAAAAATTACCCATGGGTACAATGTTTACTATTTGGGTGATGGGTATACTAGAAGCTCAAACTTCACCATCATGCAATATATCTGTGTAACAAACTTGCACATGTACCCCCTAAATCTAAAACTTAAAAAAATAAAAATTAAAAAATATATATTGCCTGTCTAGTGGACCCAATTAGAAAACCTCACCACATGTAATTGAATATCTATAAAGACAGAGTAGAACACTCATAGAAACCCTTGTAAAACAGAATGAAAGTGAGAACAGGGCTTAGAGGATCAAAATACGTCTTTTATATTAAAAATAATATAATGATGAGATTTGAAAAATTAGAAATATTTGGCATTCAGATGATACTTCAATGAAAGTAGGTAAAAAAGGCAAATAAGGCTATTGGCAAAATAAAGAGACAACAAAATCAGATTACAAATAGGAGTAAAGTTTGAATAATTATCACCAAAACAAGATTAAGCAAATATTGGAATCATAGAGCACTAACAGCCTAAGTCAGTTATGCAAAAATCTCAAATTCAAGAGTAAATGAAAGACTATGTGAAAAAAAAGGCACTTGGAACAAATACCGTGATGTATGAGTAACCCTGTAAAATAACGTTTTTCCTGCACTAAAGATAGATCTTAATATGTAGACTGATAAAAATTCCTATTAGTGTATAAATTCTCATATAATCTTTAAATTATAAGACATGAGCAGAAAAGCTCATAATTGTTCTTAGCTAACTCAGGGTGAGCAACAAACATCATAAAATGGGAGCAGCTTCATTATCATTTTAAATGATTTTAGACACAATATACATTTTATTTAAGAATTTGACAGAAAGTTATTTTTTGAAAAGAAATACAGAAAAATTGTACACCTTGTATTTTATTTAAAAAATATTTGGGCTGTGATAAATGACTTGTACTATGGTAAATTAAAAGTAAACCAATATAAAGTTTCAAAAGTTGGATACAATAATGTTTTAACAGGTTGCAAACAAAAATATTATTAAAACTAGAGATGAATACTACTAATAATTTTAAATTTGGTTATTATTTTTAATGTATATTTTTAAAGGTCTACAATATTTAAAATAATCTTATTGGATGTATTCCTTTGCTAAGGCTGATGTAACAAATATCAAAGGCTGGGTGGCTTAAACAATAGAAATTTACTTTATCACAGTTGTGGAGTCTAAAAGCCCAAGATCAAGTTGTGGGCAGAGTTGGTTTCTTCTGAGGCCTTTCTCACTGGCTAGCAGATGGCCTTCTTTTCACTGTGTCTTTTCATGGTCTTCTCTCTGGAAGAAGGAAGATAGACCCATGCTAACAGTATCAGAAGAAATGGGAAGTAGGTATATTAATTGCATGACAAAGAAGATTATCAGTGACAAATAGGGTCATTACAGAATTTTTACAAGTCAATTTTCCAAAAAGACATAGCAACACTAAATGTGTATGACCTGATAAGAGATTGTCAAAATAAATGAGACAGAAACAGTATTCCAAGAAAAAAGTAGAAAAATTCACTCTGATTTGATACTTTAACACTTCAATGTTAGTAACTGATAGTTCAAGCAGGCAAAAATCAGTAAGGATATAGTTGACCTGAACAGGACTATCAATCCACATGATCTAATTGGCATTCATAGAATAATTTATCCAACAACAACCTAATATGTATTTTTTTGAAGATCCCACGAAGCTTTTACCAAGATAGATTATATCTTGTGCTATAAAACACACCTTAAATTTAAAAGAAAAGAAGTTGCTATGGTGTGAATGTTTGTATTCACCCATGATTCATCTACTGAAATCCTAAAACTAAGATGATATTATTAGAAGTGGGGCCTTCGGCAAGTTATTAGATCATGAGAGCTGAACCTTCATCGGTGGGATTAGGGACTTCATAAAGAGGCCCAAGGAAGACTCCTTGCCTTTCCTACACATGAAGATGCAGGAAGAAGGCTCCCTTTATAAGGAACGGGCCCTCATCAGACATACAATCGGCGGTCAGTGCCTTGGTCTTGGACTTCACAGCCTCCAGAATTGTAAGAAATCAATGTTGGTTGGTTATAAATCATTCAGTCTATAATATTTTGTTACAGTAGCCTGAATGGACTAAGGCAGGAGTCATGGAAAATGCTGTCTCAGATTACAACAGAATTAACCTAGAAATCAATAATGAAAAGAGAGCTAGAAAATGTTGAAATGTCCTGATATTAGACAAAACACTTCTAAAAATGTGTTGAAAAACAAATCTTAAGAAAAATTTTCAAATGTTTTCAACTATATGAAAATGAAATTAGAACCTATTAGAATATGTGGAATGCATTGCAGGCATTACTAACAGGGAAATTTTTAGCACTGAATGTAGATATTAGAAAGGAAGAAAGATCTAAAATCAATAATCTTACTATTCCCCTCAGTAAATTAGAGAAGGAAGAAGAAATTTATTCTAAAACAGGAAGCCAATAAAAATTAGAAAATAAATTAATGAATTTGAAAAAAGGAAATCAATAGACAAAACTAACAAAACCGAAAAAGTTCATTCTTTAAAAAGATCAAAATGATTGATAAATTAAATTTCTAATAAGGTTAATTTAAAAAATGGTGTGCCCCCTCCAGATTCACATGCTGAAGTCCAAACCACCAATGTGACTCTATTTGGAAACAGAGCCTTTAAAAATGTAATTAAAGTTAAATAAGATCATAAAGGTGGGGTCCTAATCATTATAGGACTTGTGTCCTTGTAAGAAAAGGCAGAAATACCCGATCTCTCTCTCTCTCTCTCTCTCTCTCTCTCTCTCTCTCTCTCTCTCTCTCTAGCTCTCACCTCTCTCTCTGCAGGTGCACAGAAGAAAAAGACAGCAATAAGGCAGTTATGTGTAATTCAGGAAGAGAGGCCTCACAAGAAGCAAATTCTATTGACACTTTATTTTGAACTTCCAGACTCCAGAATTGTGAGAAAATAAATTTCAGTTAAGCCACCCAGTCCATGATATTTTGTTATAGCAACCTGAGCAGACTAATATAAGAGGAAACACACAAATGTATAAATATCAGAAATAAAAGAGAGGTCATCACTAGTAATCCCATAGACACTAAAAGAATGCTAAAGAAAAGCACTGAACAATTTCTTGCCTACAAAATTAATAAAGTAGATGAAATGAGACCATTCTTTGAGAGGTACCAAGTCAAAATTCACAAGGAGAAGTAGATAATCTGAATAGGTCTATCTATAAAAAAGAGGTTGCATTAATAATTAATCTTTTAATAATATTCTTAATAATATCTCTAAGACTATTAATAATAGTCTTCAAAAGAAAATATCGGCAACAGTAATAAATATAAATGGATAAATGAATGAATGAATAAATAGATAAATAGCATCAGTCCAGATGGTTTCATTAGTACATTATAACCAACATTAAAGGAAGAAATAATACCAGCTCTCCCTAATCTGTTCCAAAACATGTAGAAGAGGGAACATTGGAAAACATATTCTATGAGGACAGCATCACATTTGTAATAAATCCAATAAAAAATTATAAGAAATAAAAACTGCAAACCAGTAGGTCTCATGTGAACATAGATACAAAAATGATCAACAGAATATTTGCAAACTGAATCCATTAATATATAGAAAAGAATTACATACTATGACCAAGTGGGATTTATTCCATGTATGCAGGTTGATTCAACACTCAAAAAATCAATTAATGTAATCCATCACATCACAGGCTAAAAAAGAAAAATCAGATGATCATGTAAATAGATGATGAAAAAGTATGTGACAAAATATATCTATTCTTTATAAAATCTCTTATCAAACTAGGAATACAGGGGAACTTCCTCAACTTGATAAAGGGCAACCACAAAAACTTATAGCTGTCATCATATTTAATGGTGAGAAACTATGTTTTTTCTCTAAGATTCAAAACAACATCTCTTACCACTTGTATACAATATCATTCTGGAGGTCAATGGTAGTGAAATAAAGCTAAAGCAAATGAACGCTATACAGATGGAGTAGAAGAAATAAAACTGTTTTTATTGGTAAATAACATGAGTATTAAACAAAGAACAGAAAAAAACTGGTTCTGGACTTTAAGTGAATGTAGCAAGATTATAGAATACAAAGTTAATATAACAAAGCCAATTTTACATTACCAGCAATTAAGGTTTGATATTTGAAATTAAATTGAAAACATAATAGCATTTAAAATACCACCAAAAATACGCTGATGTAAGTCTAACAAAATACGTGTAAGATCTACAGGCAAAAAATTATAAACTCTGATGAAGGAACTCAATGTAGATCTAAATAATGAAGAGATACTCAGTGTTCATGGATTGTAAGACTCAATATTGTTAAAATATTACATTTTGCTAACTTGATCTAGCAAATCAGTATAATAAAAATCTCAGGGATATATGTTATAGATATTGACAGACAATTCTAAAGTACATATATTTAAAGGCAAAAGATTTAAAACGCGCAACAGAAACCAAGACAAAACAGAACACAATGTTAGAAGACATAACTTTACCCTATGTTAAGAATATTGTAAGGCAAAAGTTTTGAAGACAGTGTCTGTGTGTGTGTGTGTGTGTGTGTGTGTATACCATACATACATAGATACTACATAAACTATGTGAGTTATACTATATATAAGCCTAATAAGTTAAAATTTAATATATTTGATATTTACTTTGGCTGCTTGCAATGGACTAAATGTTTCTGCTTTGCCAGTGTTCATGTTTGTCAATCTAAATATCAAACAGAGAGAGGATCTCTACAAGAAAAAGATACTTATTTTGTAATAGGGCGCCACAATGGGAATATATGTGCCATAGTAAAGTATGTGCAGATTTAGGGAGGTAAAGGAAGATTAGGGGTTTTAAAGGAAAAATAAGAGGATTGCGTGTTTTGAAATGATTATCTTTGGCTGCAAGGGTCAATAACATGAATGATGCCATTTCAAGATTAGACAGACAGTTGCTGAGCCAATGTCTTCACAAAAGTAATTTTTTATTTAAAGTTGCAATGACAGTTGTGCTGGCTTGTGGTATTTGCAGTCCTTTGTGGTAGTTTTGTTATCAGGCATATAAGCATGAGAACCCTCTCTTCATAGCTTTCCCTGGCTCCGTTTTTCAGCGTTTTCTTTCCTTTTGTTTTGTTCTGAACATGAGTGACTTCATTTTGTTTATGACAACTTTCATATGTTGGAACCCTAATCTAAATGTGATGGGATTTGGAGATGGAGCTTTTGGAAGGAATTAGATCATGAGTATGGAAAAGACCCTATAAAAAGAGGCCAGGAAGCTAGCTTGCTCTCTTTACTCCAAGAGACAACACAGCAGAAAGACAATTGTCAGTAAACTAGGAAAAGGATTCCCACCAAGAATCTTGCCTTGCTAGCACCTTTATCTTGGACTGCCAACCTCTAGAAATGAGAAAAACAAATTGTTTAAGCCACTCCATTTGTGATATTTTGTTATAGTAGCACCAACATATATTATAAGATGCTGCTTGAACTCAAATAATTTTGAGAAATTTTTGGTAATAATATCATTTTACTTCATTGCTGGTTTTTCTATGGAGCAATGTCATCTATTTTAAACACTACAGGCATGTATATTTGTGTTTGTTATCTATTGCTGCCTAACAGATTACTCAAAAGCATAATGGTTTAGGCAGCATTTATTTTTCACAGATTATGTGGCTCATAAATCCAGGCTCAGCTTTTCTTGTTCCTCTTTCTCAGGTAGCCCCCAAAGCTACAATCAATTTGTCCAATAGGGCTGTAGTCATCTCAAGGCTCAACAGGAGAATGATCTGATTTCAAAGCTCACTCACTCATGTGGTTGTACGTAAGAATCAGTTATTTGTGGGCTGTTAAAGGACCTAAGTTCCTCAGTGGTCATTACCTGGAGGACACCCTCAGTCCTTTGCCAAGTGGGCTACTTCCATGTGGACAATCTGAGAAAATCCAGTGTGTGAGTGCAGACAAGACAGAAGTCAGTCTTTAATAACCTAATCTTGGACGTGACATTCCATCTCTTTTGCCATTATTCTATTTGTTAGAAGCAAGTCAGTAGATGCAGTCCACACTCACAGAGAGTAGATTGCAAAGGGTTTGAATACCAGCAGATGGGGCCCACCAGGAGTAATTTTATAAGCTTATCAGCACAGGGTTTTTATTCTATTAGCCTATAAATTCCTACTATATAATATACATTACTTTTAGAAACATGAGTTAGAATCAGTGTCCTGAGGTCCCTTTCATATGAAAAATCAACCTGCATAGTTGGCTGTCAAAATTTTTTGAATAAAAATGAACCTCTAGGCAATCATTTATCTTTACATCAGCCATTAAAGACAGCTGCCATCTGTCATAAATTAAAATGAAAAAGGCATAGTACATCCACAAATAGAAGTATTTGTAAACTTTTTCTTTTAAAATGGAGATGTACACTTAAACATGTAAGAAGGAAAATGTAGTTTTGAAATGAACTGATTCAGTAAGGTAGGCAATATATCTTTTTCATTAAGCTTTCATCAATTTCCAATATGATGTAACAGTATAGTCAAATTGAAGGATCCTAAGTAGAAACCACAGTCCCTAGAGGTCTCTCCTAATTGTGATCCTAAGGCAAATCGTTAAAGCAAACTTCCTTTAATTAGATATATTTCCCAAGTTGGATGCAGAATACTCAAGAACTCCCAAGACTGTGGTAAGGATCTTAGCATTGATTGCTTTCTCTTCCACACTCAGTCAATGAAGTAAGGTTCTAATGCAATCAGATGCAGTTATTTCTCAGTATTTTTAGATTTTGATGAGCTGAAGTTATAGTTATCTTGAACTTTCCATCAATAATTTTAACTTTCAAAAGACACTCACTTCATTGATTAGTATAACCCTAATTGGCTTCTTATAGTCAAACATGAGACTCTAATCATTCAAGTGAAACATGGAATTGAGCATTATATATATGTATGTATTGATATATATGTAAGTATTGATATATATACACACACATATATGTATATATGTATGGAACATTATATATGTATATAATATATATATTATATGTATAATATATGTGTATGTATAATATATGTATATTACAGTAAGGTAGAGGGAGATAAATGTATATGCACATATTTTTAAATGATAATACTTCTATTAACATATACTATTTCCTGCAACTTCCAAATCTGAATGGTAAAATAATTCAAAATTGAAGAACATGTAACAAAAATGCCTTATGATTATATTTCATATCTTGGGTGATGAACTGGAGCCAGATTTGAATTTCTTCACAGCCAATTCCAGAAGATGCAGAAAAGTCGCTGGTACCAGAAGAGGCAGAAAAGTAATTCTTCTATGATGGTGGAATAAATCAGACATGCAACAGACCTAACAGAATGCAATGTCCTATTATATATTTGTGGAGATGCAATATCTTTAAAATAATTCTTTTCCTGTAGAAACACTAGGTAATTCTCAACGTTTAATTCAATCATTTATTTTTCCTCTCAGCCTTCTATCTTCATATGTAACCTATACAACTGCATTGGTTGTGTTCTTACACTTGTTTATTATTGATTTGGATTGCTTCTACCCCACTTTCTAATGTTTACTTCCAAGTGGAAGAAGATCTGCTAGTATTTTACTTATTTACTCTCTCTATTCCTTAAGCTTGCTTGAGGAAGAGTAATTTAATCAGACTAATAATTTTGTAAGAAGAAATCTGGTGCAATTATCCTAGACCTCACTGCTTCTTGGGAATAAATCTGCCATAAAGATGTCATGTTTTGCCACGGTCCTCCACACTATATGTTTTACAGGAGGCCTGCATAGATTCAGCACTATTACAGGTTTCAAGTCTACTTCATTCTCGGGTTCAGTATTAAGAAAGCTAATTTCCTGCAGATTCAGTACATTGTTTAACATCTGCTTATCAGTGATAAAGATGGTTGTTATCTTTATCTCTATTTCATGCATTTGTTTTCTATCTGATTAGAAACTCAGGTGGAGAAAAGAGTGGTGTTACATATTATACCACTTAAATCCCAATAATTCTTATAAATGATTAATTTTATTATATTTTCTAAGTTGTTATGGTCATTGCACTGTAAACCATTAAGTTATTATCTTCTATAACCAAAAATGATAGATTTTTTACTGTTTCTTAGCTGATACCATTTGTTTTGCTATAAAAATACCATCTGAAAATGACACTATATTGGTTAATTTATTTACATATCACATTTGCATCAACATCCAATAATAAAAGATAAAAATGGCATTCTTCTGTTAAATGAAAATGACTCCTGGATTTGATACTCAATATGATATGAATTTTTGATGAAAAACAAATTTATTTATAAGTATTAGGAATGTATTCTTCCATTCATTGTTCACCAAAACATTACTAAATTAATTTAGTTTCTGGTTTGTTGTTCATTTAATGTGAAACAAGTTAATTCCTTAATTCCTTTAAAAGAATTATTATTGCAGGCAGTCTTCAACCTATTAATGCCATATTTTTTCTCTTTTGTAACTTTATTTTTAAAATCATTTCTAAAGCATGGCACATGGATAGCATGTTTTGTGAGATCTAGAATATGTGGAAATAATTTTCATGCTAAAATATGTGGAAATAATTTTCATGCTACTTGAATAGATAGAAAATTCAAAATAATGTTTGAAGACTCAGCCACACTGTATTTGTGGTGGTAATGATGGCAGCAGCGACCATTCTGGAGTGGCTGTTGTGAAGATACCACCTATAGCAGGGGAGACAAGGCTGGGGCTGTGCACTCAGGGAGCTAGTGGGGGCTAGGAACAGGCAGGAGCCTCATCCACTTCCGAGTCAGTGGGGCAAGAGACTTGTCCTTCTGGGCACAGCTACAGCAACCTAGCCGTGGCTCCAGACCTGGGCATACCTGTGCTTTTTGGAGCCCAGGAAGCCCTCCCTGTCCATGCAGGCTGAGAAGTGCCTGCTCCCGCTCCCTAGCTTCTCCCAACCCTGGAGCCAGCTCCGATTGTGGAGCAAAGTCGTAGCCAAGTCTGGGCGCTGTTGCAACCCGGCAAGTTGTGCGTGTGTACCCAGGGCAGTGCTGACAAGCAAGCCCCCTGCTGCCTGAGGCCCCCCCAGACTTTGGGTGCCAATGAGCACAAAAGGGAGGCTGGTGAGGGGTGCTGAGGGCAGCTCAGCATGGACCTATAGGAACCTCTCAGCAGGAACAGCCTGGGCACCGTGGAAGGCATGTTGATGGTGTGAGGCAGACAGGTTCCTGGGCAGAAAGAGGCAGGTCTCCAGTGAAACCCCACCTTCAAGCCAGGGACAACCTGAAGCCTGGGGGCCAGGCTTCCAGTTCTGGGTGGAATCCACAGCCTGGAGTGAGAACTTACAGTGCTTTTTCCAGGTTGGTCCATGGCTGCCCATGGACCAATCAGTAGGTACTTCTTCCCTTCAGAGCCGGTAAAAACCCTGGACTCAGCCAGAATCACCCAGACTTTGATACTACCAGCTGCAGGAAGGAGTTACTCACTTGAGGTCTCCTCCACTTTTCAGGACGACTTGCCTGTGGAAAGGAACTACCCATGAATCTCCTCTCTGCTGAGAGCTGGACACTAGTTGGGACAACCTGTGGTCTGCAGATAGTATCTATCCACTTCAGGTCTCCTAAGAGCTGTTTTGTTACTCAGTGAAGCTCCTTTCTGCCTTTTTCACCTTCCAGTTGTCCGCATACCTCATTCTTCCTGGACACGGAATAAGAACTTGGGACCCGCTGAATGGCAGGAATGAAAGCACTGTAACACAAACAGGGTTGAACATCCCCCGCCCCCCACCTTCACTTGCCATGTTGTAGGTGACAAGAAGGAGAGAAGTGTGAAGGAAAGAACAGCTGTGGCCCTTCAGGGAGGTTAAACGTAAAAGCTCCCCAAGCCAGAGCTGTGATACTCTCTTTGGGGCTCTATGGTGCCTGGCATCTACAAGCTCCCTTGTGCCACCATGTTCTCCGCTACCCACAGTGGAAGCAGCTTGCCATATGCCTGGTCTAGCAGCAGCTTTGCAGGAACAGACACCTGAAGGTGTCCGCCTCACCGCAGCCAGCACACCTGGCTATGTGCAATGCCTGGATCCCATGCTCACTCACACACCCCTTGCCACTCTACACTTGGCTTTCCCTTGGCAGGTGTGGGATACAGGCTAGTAGCACGAGCCGAGTGTTCCTGCTGGGCTGAGTGAGTGGAATGAGCCCAATGGGCCCAAGCAAAACCTAGGCAAAGGCACCACTGGCCACAGAGATTTCCAACCAGAAACATGACACCCTAAGGATTCTGTGACAGTAATGTATTAGAATGTTTATTAAACCCTATTAGCATGACTTACAAAGAAGCTGAATGCCCATCAAAAGAAGAATTGTTAAATAAAATTTGTTGTATCCACTATTAAAAATTATATAGCCATTGAAATCAAATAGGTAGATATATGCACACTAGGAAAAGGGTAAGTTATTACTAACTGAACAAAATGTAAATTAAAAAAGCATGTATCAATTCATATCTATATGATAAAAATTGATAAGGATGTTTATTTAAAATACAAGATTATACATATGTATTATTAATCTTATTCAAATATTATAAATTTTAGAGTGAGTCTTCATGGGAATAGTAGCATAACTTTTGAAGAATCTGTATTAAGGACTACCATTTAGTGGGTATTTTTAAACAGAATTCTAGTACTCTTTATTTGAAATCACATATTCCTGTAAAATGTGAAACAACATAGGTAACACAAAATGTTCAATTGTGGTTACTTCTAAGAGTTACACCGAATGGCTCCAAGAAGACATTCTACTACTACCAACCATTAAAAATAAAATATTATGAAGTTTATAATTACTTTTTGTGCGTTTTAGTATTTTTCAAAGGTAATATACACATACAATTTTTGTTATTTTACAATTTAAAAATAGAAAACCCACTAAACTGGATTATCACCTATTTTTGCAGCAGTGTCAATATAGCATTGTTAAAAATTACAATTAAGTTTCACAGTAAGCATTTGAATTTCTAATTTCAGAGAATTGAGAGAAAAAAAGTATGGTGGAGCAGAAATTCAAAACCTCGGCCCGGGTTCCAAAGTCAGTGCTTAAATAAATAAATCTTTATAAAACCAGAAAACAATGACACACTTTTTCTCATGTCTTGCATTGATTCTTTTTCACTCAGGACAGACACGGCTTCATTTCATGTCGGTTGTCTTGCTTTGTGATTCTCTGAACTGATATACAAATTTGAAACACTTACTATGACTTGTTTTCCATAATTGCTTCCAGCACTTTTTAATGAATAATAAAAACACTTGTTTGATATTAGTGGATCACTACCATCATCTACTCCTGCTCTGCCCTGGTACAGATTTTCTTTCCTTCCCATGTGTGTGTGTTAGAAATGTGTGTAAGTTAATAGCCTAGGAGAAGGGATGCTTAGCAGCCCCTAGACGGTGATAGGACAGTTGTTAGATTTTCTGGCTTGTGCACAGCAAGGTTCTTTGAGTACAGAGTCACAATGAAAGAAAAGTTCAAAGTGCCATCCCTGCCATTGCTAAGTAATTCCAATGTTATTGAATGAAGTAGAATATGAATAAAACTCTGGATAATTGTTTCTTTCTACTTCATCTCCACTTACAGAATTAAAAATAATTCATTGAGTCAAAAAGTGACATATTACTCCAAATCTTCACTCTATTTTAAATGTTTTATTTTGAAATAATTATTGATTCATAGAAAGTACCAAATACAGTGCAGAGGTCCTATGTATTCTTCACTCGGTTTCCTCTGTGGTTATATTGTATATTATTACAGCACAGTATCAAAGCCAGATAACTGACATTGGTATAACATGTGTATATAGTTCCATGTCAATTCACTATGTGTGTAGATTTGTGTAATCACCACAACAATCAAGATACTGAAAAATTATATCACAGAAAGGCCTCCTTTATGCTATTCATTTAAAGGCACACTTTCCCCATTATACTAAATCCCTGGAAGTCACTAATTTTTTCTCTGTCTCTACAATTTGAACATTTTTAGAGTTTTATATATATAGATGGAATAATAAAATATGTAATCTTTTGAGCCTTTTTTCACACAGTGTAATGTCCTTAAGATCCATCCCAGTTATTTCATAGATTCATTCTTTTTTATTGCAGAATAGTATTTAATGGTATAGATGTACAATATTTTAACCTTTCTCCCACTGAAGGACATTTACATTGTTCCTAGTTTTGAGCTATTACAAATAAAACTATTTGTCAGTTGTGGTGGCTCATGTCTGTAATCCTAGTACCTTGGGAGGCTGAGGCAGGAAGATTGCTTAAGTTCAAGACCTACCTAGGCAATGTAGTGAGAAACTATCTCTACAAAATATAAAATATTAACCAGGCATGGTGGTGCATACCTGAAGTCCTAGGTACTCAAAAAGCTAAGGTGGGAGTATCACCTGTGCCCAGGAGGTTAAGGCTACAGTGAGCCAAGATTGTACCACTGCACTCCAACCTGGGCAACAGTGAGCAGAGTGAGACCCTATCTCAAACAAACAAAAAACAAATGAAACTGCTGTAAGCATTTATCCATGGGATTCTATGTGAACATATATTTTCACATATTTGAGATAAACATCTGGAATTGGAATTGTTATATGACACTGTAATCGCAAATTTAGTGTTCTTAAAGATTGCCATTTTTTTCCCCCAGATTGACTGTAACACTACCTTCCCACTAAATATGTATGAAAGACCTAGTCTCTCCCGATGTTCTCCAGCATGAGGGATTTTACTACGCTTTATTTTAGATGCTGTAATAAGCATGTAGTGATAACTTGTCTTATTTTGCACTTCTCTAATAACAGGTGTCAAACATATTTTCATGTGCTTATTTGACAACCACATACCCTTTTCACTGAAGCATCTCTTCATGTCTTTGGCCCATTTCCAGCCAGATTGTTTCATTTGCTTTACTGTTGAATGTTGAGAGTTCTTTATATTTTCTAGATACTGGTCCTCTGTTGGATTAAGTTGTTTGCAAATATTTTCTCCTAGTCTGTAACTTATCCTTTCATCATCTTAACAGGGTCATTCACAGCACATCTTTAATTTTCATGAAATCCAATTTTTCAGTTTTTCCTCTGATGGATGGTGGATTTGGTTTTATGCCTAACAGCCCTTCAACAAATCCTAGGTCCCAATGATATTTTGTTCTCTGTTATCTTTAAAAGACCTCATAGTTTACATTTTACATTAAAATATATGATCCATTTGAGTTAAATTTTATGTAAAGTGTGAGGTTTAGAGCAAGGTTCATTTTTGTGCTTATGGATATACAATTGCTCCAACATCATTTGTTAACAAAACTATTCTTCCAAAATTGAACTTTTTCACACTTTTGCAAATGCCAGTTGGCTACACTTGTGTGGGGCTATTTGTAGGCATTCTATTGCTCTGTTTACCTATGTGACTA
Source organism: Colobus angolensis palliatus (assembly GCF_000951035.1). Lineage (NCBI taxonomy): Eukaryota > Metazoa > Chordata > Mammalia > Primates > Cercopithecidae > Colobus > Colobus angolensis. The sequence continues at coordinate 3,524,105 of NW_012119376.1, read as the reverse complement.
TTTTCCCACCAATACTTCAGTCATAATTACTTCCTCTATATCATAAACCTTGAAATCAGGTAAATAGAGTTCTCCTAATTTCTTCTTCTTTTCCTATAATTACTTTAGCTATTCCAGTTCATTTGCCTTTCCATATAAATTTCAGAGTAACTCATCTATAACTATAAAAAATTCATGCCAGTATTTTTACAGGAATTACTTGGACTTGTATATCAAATTGAAGAGAATTGATATCTTTACTGGTGAAGTCTTCTAACCTATGAGCAGGGTGTGTCTATTTATTTAGATATTCTTTGACTTATTTCATCAATATTTTGTAGCCTTCAGAATACAAGTCTTATATGTGTTTTGTTAAATTTATATCTTTTTTTCTTTTTTAACACTGTAGATAGTATTGTATTATTTCAAATTTAAATTTCTACATGCTTGTTGATAGTGTATAGAAGTACAATTGATTCTTAATTTTGATTTTGTATACTGAGATCTTCCTAAAATCACTTATTAATTCTAGGTGTCTTTTACGATTCCTTGGACCTTTTTACATGGAACTTTAAATCATCTGGAAATAAGGATACTTTTATTTCTTCCTTCTCAAAGTGTGTATCATTAATTTTCCTTCTTTATTGAACTACCTAGAACTTCCAGTACTATTTTTGAATAACAGAAGTTAGAGTAGAAAGCCTTGCCTTTTGGACAGTCTTAGGGAGAAAGTATTAGTTCTTTTGCTATTAAGTATTAAATTACTTGAGATTTTGTAGAGGTGTTCCTTACTAAGTTTAGAAAATTATCCTCCATTCCTGGATTTGTGAAATTTTTAACACAAATAGGTATTGAATTTTGCCTTATGTGTCTTCGGCATTAAGTGATATATCACATGATTGTTCTTGCTTGGCTAATTGATATTGTAGATTTTTTTTTATTTTTAAATATTGAGCTAGTCTTACATATCTGGTACAAAAACATATAGCTCAATTGTATTTGATTATATTTTGTCAAAAATTTTTGTATTGCTATTCATAAGAGATGTTGGTATTGGTGTTTTTAATACTGCTTTTATCCAGTTTTAATTTTGGGATGATACCAGTTTCATAAAATGAGTTTGATAAGCTCTTTCTTCTTACATGTTTTGGAAGAGATGATAGAGTATTGGTATTAATTCTTCTTTTAGTGATTAGTATAATTCTTCAGTAAAATCACTTGGGCCTGATAATTTTGTTTATGTGAAGTTTGAAATTATGAATTCAAGTTATTTTAATAGTTATCGAACTATTTAAATGACTTGTTTTATATTGGGTGAGGTGTCTTTTTCTACTTTTTTCAATTTTGTCCATTTCACTTCAATTGTAAAATTTATGGTTTTAGAGTTTTTCTTAATAATCCGTTACTATTTCATTGGATACCTTCGTGTTCTGCAGTTATATCCACTGTTTTCTTTTTAATATTAGTGACTTCTGTCTTCTCTTTTTCTTTCTCTCTCTTACTATAGATTTGACAATTACATCAACCATTTCAAATAACCAAGATTTTGTTTGTTTGATTGCTTATTAATTTTCTCTATTTTTCTTTGTTTAAACTTCGTGAATATCAGTTTTATTGTTTCATTCCTGCTCCCTTCTTTGGGTTGATTTTTGCTCTGTTTTCTCTAATTTCTTGAGGTGGAAACTGAGAATATTGTTTTTAAGGCTTCTTCTCTTTTCTAAAGTAAGCATTTAATGGTATAAATTCTATTGCTCGGGAGGCTGAGGCAGGAGAATGGCATAAACCTGGGAGGCGGAGCTTGCAGTGAGCTGAGATCCGGCCACTGCACTCCAGCCTGGGCGGCAGAGCGAGACTCCGTCTCAAAAAAAAAAAAAAAAAAAAATTCTATTGCAGCACTTCTTTAGCTGTGCCCAAGAAATCTTGATATGTTATATTTTCATTTGTATTCAGTTGGATATATGTTTTATTTGCCTTGAGACTTCCACTTTGCCTATGGATTATTTCAGAGTGCCTTTCCAGGTATTTGGAGGCTTTTAGTAATTTTTCTGTTATTGATTTATAATTTGGTTGAATTGTGATCAGATAGCAAATTAGTAGGATTTCAATTCTGTTAAATTTGTTGGAGATGTCTCAAGGTCAGAATACAACCTATATTGGTATATACTTTCTCTTTGTTCCCTTTGTTTTCATTTCACTGCTTTCTTTAACCTTTCTATGAGTTAATCGAACATGCCTCAGAATTTTGTTTTACATTACCAAAGCATTTTAATGTATCTTTTTATATAACTTTTATGGTGATTGCTGTAGGTATTATATTATCTATGCATGACTTATCACAGTCTTCTGTTTTCACCATATTTCCAGTTCACATGATACACAGAAACCTTATCTCCCATTACATGCCCTTAACTTCTGCCACTTATAATAGAATTGTGTAAAAATGTCCCCTATGTACATTGAGAACCATATTAGACATATTTTGTGGTTTTTGCTTCATCTGCTAAATATAATTTAGAAAACTCAAGAGAAAGCAAACTTACTGTATTTACTCATATTTTTACTTTGGATTCATTTGACACTTCTTATGATTTTTGCTTCATCTGCCAAATATAATTTAGGAAACTCAAGAAAAGAAGAAAAGCTTACTGTATGTACTCATATTTTTGCTTCCAATGTCATTCTCATTGTATGATTTCTATTGTTTTAGCATCAAGTTCACTGACTCACTTTTGTTTTCTGCATTCTGCTGTTGAGCCCACTCAGTGAGTTTTTTAAAATTTAAGTTATTATATTTTTTTCAGTGTTATGCTTCTCATTTGATTCTTCTGTTTTTTTCATTTATTTGAAGAATATTCATAATTGTTCACAGAAGCATTTTTATGATGACTGCTATTAAATCCTTTTGAGATAATTCTACTATCTATTTTACCTAAGCTTCAGCTTCTATTAATTGTCACTTTTTTAATAATTAGAAGTCTTCTTGTTTCTTAGAATTATGAAAGACTTTTTATTAAAACCTGAACATTTTGAGTAATATGATGTGAGACCCTGGATCCTACTTAAACCTTGAGCTTTAGCAGTCTTTCTTTGTCTGGTCCAGCTAGGGTAGGGTAATGCGACTTCCTTACAGACAGGTGAGGAAATAAGTCTAGGTTTTCCATTTGGCTTCTGTTGACAGTTGCCTCTAGGAAAAATGGCACCTTGCTATTATTGTTGGTTTTGAGCTCATGCTTTTCACTTGGCCTTCACTAATGCCACTTTGGTTGATGAACAAGGAGTACCTTATTATTACTCTTCATGTGGCCTCCGCTGATACTACAGGAGTGAAAGTTACTGTCATTGCTGCTAAATGAGGTTGAAATACTGACTCTCCACAGGGCCTACCATGACACCTCCCAGTGAGAAGGGTGAGGACTGGCTCACTACCTCCAGGGTTGGGGCAGAAGTCCAGGGTGCCCACCTTGTCTACTTGGACACTGTGAAGGGAGAGTCCTTGTTGCCACCCAGTGGTGATGAGTGTTCTTGATCTCCATTCTTCCTCCTCTGACAGCACTCTGTAATCAGTTTGGTTCACTTCATTACAACGTGGTGACAGTGGAAATCCAGGCTCCCTGCTTGACCTTTTTAGGTGAGGGTGGTGCCACAGTTATTTTACAGTATTTATCTGGAGCACAGCAATTATTGTTGAAAAGATCTGCACTTGTCAGGCTGCCTTTTTTGTTTGTTTGTTTCTTCAACTAAAGAGAGCAGGCTTTTGGGGTAGCTCTTTTTTTTTTTTTTTTTTTTTTTTTTTCTGCAACTGTTGGCTTTTCCAGGTCATTGGTTTCTCCAATAACTTCTGTGGAGTATGTGAAAAGAAAGTAAATCTCGGGACCCCAAAATCATTAAGTCAAAGGGGAAAAGTCAAGCTGAGAAATGCATCAGGCAAACCTGCCTCCCATTTTGTTCCTAAATAATATGACTGCAAAGATAAAAAAGCTATATACCTCCCTTACAATTTGTCTACAAGGAAATTCCTTGTGGTCCTCAAGATCTTTACTCTGAAATGGTTATGTTGAATTTAACCTTGACAATGAAGATTGATAGCTTATCTTCACCAGTGTGGGACGAAGGACAGAAGTCAAAGTCATCCCTCTGCTCACCTGAGACAAATGCATATCTGATTGCTTCCTCTGCCTTATTGCTTATGTAAAAATGTAAATTCACTAAGTCAGACTGAGTCATAAGTGACTATTCCTCTGCTCCCTCTCACATGTAAATTTTGTATTTACCCAAAAGAATGCAACATTTTGTCTCTTAACTACCTATGACCTGGAAGTCTTGGCTTTGAGTTTTCCCCACATTCTAAACCAAACCAGTGTATATCTTATACATACTGATTGCTGTTTGAGGTCTCCCTAAAATGAATAAAACCTTAAGAGCGAAGAGATATTCACTTATAGAAAGATAGAGTACATATGTTTTCCTATTCCTTTCACTAGGTACAGCTAAAATGTAGACGTTAATATCTATATAAAACAAACGTAAGAAAACTCTAAAAGGTAACAAGAAGAAAACCGACCAACTAGGATTTCAAGACCCAAGGAGCAACATGGTAGTGGGCTTCTTAAATTATCATTTTGCCTCATGCATCTATGAACCCAAAAATATCTGAGACCGATCTCAATCAATTTAGAAAGTTTATTTTGCCAAGGTTAACGATGCATGTGTGGCACAGCCTTAGGAGGTCCCAACGACATTCTCAGATGTGTTCAATTGCAATTGTGTGTCACTATGACACCCAATGCCAAATATTGTTCCAGCATTACTTGTTGAAAGGCTATCCTTCTCCCAGTGAAATATCTTGACATCTTTGACAAAAATCAATTAGCCATATATGAGTCAGCCAAATTCTGGTCTATTAATCTATTCATCCATCTTCATGAAAATACCATACCGTATTTATTACAATTGCTCATTAGGAAATCTGAAATTATAAAGTGTAAGTCCTTCAAATTAGGTTTTCCATATTTACTTTAATGTGTAGGTCATTTGCATTTCCAAATATATCTAAAATTAACTTGTCAGTTTTTGCCAAAAAAAAAAAAATTCTCTGTGATTTTGCAATTATGTGGCACTAAATCTACAGATAAAGTTGAGAACTGTTATTTTAACAATATTGACTTTTCTAATCTATATACATGTTATAACTTTGCCTTTATTTGTTTTTTTATTAATTTGCCTCAGCAATGTTTTACAATTTGTAAGGTACGGGTCTTTCACAGTTTTTGTCAGATTTATTCATATTTTATAATTTTTGAGGCTATTGGAAAGGAATTGTTTCTTCTTAATTTTATTTTCTACTTGTTCATTTCTAGAGATTATAGCCACAATTGTTTTTTAAGTATTTACTTTGAGTACTACAATCTTGCTAAAATTGTTTTAAGACTAGTATCTTTTCATAAATTCACAAAATTTTCTACATACAAGATCATATTGCCCATAAATCTTCCTTTTTAATATGCATGGTTTTATTTAGTTTGTTTGTTTGTTTTATTCCAGTAGCTAGAAACTCTAGCATTAGAGGTTTTCCATTTCTTCCTGAGGATAAATACCAATCTTTTCTGTTGCAAATTAAGGTTATTTAAATATGCTAAGGGTGAACACCATTAATAATGTCTTCAATTCTAATACTTAGAAAACAATGTTGTTTTCTTCTAGTTAGGAAGGGAGACATCCTAGTCCCACATACATTTGAATTTGCATCTCCAAACTTAGATTTCTGGAATTGGGACTAGTAAACCTATTAATGTGGACATACTACAATGGATCCATTTTTGTTGCACGAATATGATATTCATGTGTGTCTTTTGGATGCTGAATAGTTCTGCAAATAGCTCTCTGTTCTGTGGAGTTTTGCAAATGCCAGAAAGTATCACTGTGGTATTCCTGGTTTCCAAATGCATAAACAAACTTGTACCCAGATGCAGTCACATTAAATGCTATTAACAAAGTTCTCTCTATTATAAAAAGATAGTGGCAAATGTATTTTTGAAGAGAATGGCTGGTTTTTAATCTGTAGTGGAAATAAATCTCTCAATAAAATTCAAGGATACATTATCATGATACTGTGTAGGGAGCAATGAAAGTAGATGAGTTGGCAATCAAATTTCATGCTTCAGGGCTTGAACTGTTTTTATAGGGGTTATAATGGGATTTTTGAAATAAGTGAAGGAATTTTTCTTGCCTTAAAAAGTCTAGAATCATCTACGTAGATTGTGGTACAATCTGGAGTTTCAAATGAACAGTGACATAGCTGTTCAAAAAGAGAATTTAACAAAGTTTAATCTGTCTCTTGGCTTCCCTCAAGTGATACGGAAAAGCATGATATGAAGCCTTTTGGACACAAAGGGAGTCCATGAAATTATTCAACTGGCATTCTTTCTCATCTCAGAGGTAACTGACATCTTACTCTTTCCTGTACTTGTAACCAAAAGAAACATCTTTATTCACATTCCTGCTCACTCGTGGCATACATCATAGCTGTGTACAGAATCCGTAGAAGGCAAGATGTTAAAAAAAGAGCCAATGAAGAAATCGTTTGTTCCAAGAATTAGTGTTGTCTCTGTCTCATGAATTTTCTTTCTCTTAAGAGAAAAATGTGTTTTCTTTTGTTTTAATGGTCCCTTGGTTAAATTGATTCTTGTGTGGATATTAATGAAGATTTTTTTTAGATATTGCTTTTAGTTGTTTCTATATCTCTGTAATAATTTATTGCAATTTAATGCTCAATTTTATTCTCAAGAAATCACCTTAAAAGATTACCTTGAACCTTGCACCATTTTGACATTTAAACATCCATAGTGTCATCTTCAGTCAACATTATCAAAAAACAAACATTTTATTCTTGAGAGAATAGGACTACTAAAGGAAAAGATCTCTCAGAAGGTACGTAAAAATTAGTATATATGCATAGGAGGAATTTTATGAAATTCTATGTTTTAAATTAACATTAACTTCCATCTTCACATATTTTTAATATTTACTGTTGATATGCCCAGATGATAATATAAAAAATTCCTATCTTCCTACCTTATTATCTGGAACAGTTACTAAAGTATTTTACTTTTGCTGTTGATTTCTTTTTCTTCTCCTCTTTTCACATTTTTATGTTCTTTAAGAATACTAATACTAAAATATTAATAAAATAAATATTTCCAAGCAAATGACTTTTAAATGCATTTCCTTAAGGCATAATTATTGTTAATCTATTTTTTTCTTTTCTTTCTTTCTTCTTTTTTTTTTCTTGAGATGGAATCTCACTCTGTAGCCCAGCCTGGAGTACAGTGGCACGATCCTGGCACACTGCAACCCTCCACCTACCGGGTTCAAGCGATTCTTTTGCCTCAGCTTCTGGAGTAGCTGGGCTTACAGGGGCCCACCACGATGACTGCCTAATTTTTGTATTGTTTGTAGAGACAGGGTTTCACCATGTTGGCCAGGCTGATCTCGAACTCCTGACCTCAAGTGATCTGCCCACCTTGGTCTCCCAAAGTGCTGGGATTATAGGGGTGAGCCACTGCGCCCGGCCTGTTTACCTATTTTTAATTAAATGTGATATTCTCTGCACTGGCACCAAAAATTATTCACAAAGACCACAAAAATAAAAGTGTCCTATATGCTTGTTTGTAGAGACATATATTTTGCTAAATATTTGGTTTTACTGAGACTTCTATATTTTTAGATTTAAAAAATGCATTAATATGAATTCTCACTTTAAAATAAACACAATTTGGTTATTTTCTTTCATATTTTATACAGTGAGTATACAGCTACGTTAAACCATTGGGAGTGGACAATGTTCTCTTATTTTGATATATAAAAACAGATTTCATATGCTTCAGAGTAATACATATATATATATACATATATAGTATGACTAATACACAATAAAACACTTTATTAAGCTTATAATGAAAGATCTTGCTACTTCAGCTCAACACACGCACTCTCTTGTTAACAGATCCTGAATCCTGTATCTTCAGTGCTTACATAATCAAATAGTTAATTCTATCTGACGGGGAAAATAATTAAAAATACTGAGCATGTATTGTTTGGCTTCTTGACAGGATTAACCGTCTCCAAATTGTCTGGATTGCACTGGACTTCAATGAAACATAGAAGACCAAAATATTTTTTAATATTCAAATATAATTCAAATTAATTCAAAATGTTTCTTCTGTCATCTCCTCATTGAGTCACATGTGGAACTAATTTTCATAGAAACAAAGTTTTACTTGTACCTTCCCCAGTAATCAGTGATAAATTGTGCATGGCATCAACTGAGCATTAAAATAATTATTTCTCTGTACACATGCTACTGCTTTATCGATATTCGTTATTTTGTTTGGTTCCAACAAAGTATGAAGCTGTGCTGTTACCTTATTAAAATAAAAACTATTACACTGATAACCAATGACAACATAAAATGCAGTAGCATCAAATGGACAGTAATACCCTCACACTGACTTTTCTGATAATGCCTCCTAACTTCACAGCTCTGATTCATTAATGCTCCGAGAACATCTAAAATGCCACTCAGTCTTTCATTTATTTACTTCTAATAAATTAGTGCTAATTTCATTAGAATATTTGATCTGTTTTGAGTATTCTTCAAAAAAAAGTGACTAATAGTTTGATTAGTAAAAACCATAAGAAAACATCCAAAATGATTTAGCATGGAAATATTTGTAGTTGGGAAGGTACAGATCTGAAGAAATGGGAACAATGATCCAAATAATTCCAAAGACTGGTGTGTAATTTGTGTCACAATAGAAAGGGATAGGGAAAACGTGAGGGGCAGGGGATTGTGGGGGTTCTTCCATGTTTAGTAAATATCAGACGTCAAATATCAGATGCATCAGCAATAACAAAACACAGAGAGAATGTTAAAATCACTAAATATGCGAAATGTATATTTCAAATGAAAGATTTGTCATTTAACAATGACCCAGAAAAACTTTTTTGTTGTTGTTTAAAAGTTTTTGACTTGGTATGGTGGCTCACGCTGGTAATCCCAGCACTGTTGAAGGCCAAAGTGGGTGGATCGTTTGAGTACAGGAGTTAGAAATCAGCCTGGGCAACATGGTGAAACCACCTCTTTACAGAAAATACAAAAAAAAAAAAAATTAACCGGGACGTTGTGGCATGTGCCTGTAGTTTCAGCTACTTGGGAGGCTGAAGTGGGAGGATTGCCTAAGCCTGGAGAGGTCGAAGCTGCAGTGAGCTGAGATCCCGTCACTGTATCTCAACCTGGATGAGAGTGGGACTCTGTCTCCAAAACAAACCAGCGGTTTCTTGGCTTGTTTTTGTTTTGTTTGTTTTTTAAAAGTTAGTTTAATTTATAACAGCATTTTGGTTAAGTCGTCTATACACCATAAAATTCACCCATTTTAAATTTTAAAAATATAACTTAATAGTTTTAAGATATTTTTGGTAAATTTACTGCATTAAGCAACCATCACTTCACAACCTTTGTATTACTTGAATTCACCTCTCAATTTCATCTCCACACTCAGATGAACATTAGTCTATTCTCTCAATATAGATTTGGCTTTTGTAGACATTTAATATAAATGGAATCATACAATATGTGGATTTTTGCATTTGTCTTCCTTAGCATATGAGGTTCATCCATGTTGCAACATGTATCAAAAGTATCCTGTTGCTGAATATATTTGATTGTGTGGATATAACATTTCCTGGGTATCTAATAACCAATGCATTAACATTCAGATAATTTCCACTTTTTGACTATTATGAATAATGCTGCTATAAATATTTGTGTATGAATCTTTGGATGGATTGATCTATGCTATAATGGTATATAAAATATAGCGAATGTTTTATATTTTGTATCTTATAAAATTGCTAAACTTGTTCTAGTAATATTTGGTGAATTACTTGAAAATTTGTTATAGAAGATCTTGTTTTTCCTAATAAGAGATGGTTTTATTTCTTCCTTTATTATTTGATGGCTCTAATTTATTTTTCTTAACTTATTACCCTAGCTAGGACTTTAGGACAAAAGTGCATAGGCATGATGACAAAAGATATCCTTGCCTTGTTACTGATCTTATTGGTAAAGCTTTTAGTCTCTCATCAGTAAGTATGATAACAGCTAATGGTTCTCAAACAAAACCTTTGTCAAGGAATGCCGCTTCTATTTCTAATGGGCAAGAAATTATTTTTATCGCAGATGAACATTGAGTCTTTAATTACTTTTTCTGCTTATATTGAGATGCCTATATTATTTTTCTTTACTATGTTTGTCAATACATAGTGAATTACATAGATTGATTTTTTAATGTTAAAACAGCTTGGAATTTCTGGAATAAACTCCATTTGACCATAATGTATTAACATATTTTTATGTTGCTATATTGTCTTTGTTGATATTTTCTTGAAGATTTTTGACTTTATGCTTATGGAAAATATAAGTATATAGTTTTCTTTACCTGTGATGTGTCTCTCTGAATGGTGTCACTACAATACAAGCTTCATTGAATGAGCTGGGAAAGCTTCATTACTTTATTTTCTGGAAGAGTTTATGGGGTTTGGTATTACTTCTTCTTCAAGCATTTGATAAAATTCACTAGTCCATTTATGTGGGTCTGGGATGGATTTTTAATTATTAAAGTTACTTTTATATTGACAAAATTTAGGTGTTTCTTCTTGAGTTGATTTTGGTAATTTTGTCTTTCTGAAGAATTTTTCCTATTATTTTAAGCTGTGTCATTTCTTTATAATAGTCCCTTTTATTATTTTAATTTATGTAAGATCTGTAATGAAATCTTCTCTTTTGCAGTTTGGTTAATTTGTATCTTCTCTCTTTTTTTTTTTCCTTCATCTTTTTAACTAATGATTTAACCATTTTTTATTTAAAAAACTCTTAATTTTAATTTTATTGATTTTCTCTATTGTTTTCTGTTTTGTATATATTTGATTTGCACTCTGATATTACTTCTTCCTTCTTACTTTAGGTTTTGCTTTCTCCTAATTTGGAAGCTTCAGTTATTGATTTGAGAGCTTTTGTCTTGTTTTGTTTTCTTTTTTTTTTTTTTTTTTGAGATGGAGTCTCGCTCTGTCGCCCAGGCTGAAGTGCAGTGGCGCCATATCGGCCTACTGCAAGCTCTGCCTCCCGGGTTCACGCCATTCTCCTTCCTCAGCCTCCCGAGTAGCTGAGACTACAGGCGCCCGCCATCTCGCCTGGCTAATGTTTTGCAATTTTTAGTAGAGACGAGGTTTCACTGTGTTAGCCAGGATGGTTTCGACCTCCTGACCTCGTGATCCTCCCGCCTTGGCCTCCCAAAGTGCTGGGATTACAGGCTTGAGCCACCGCGCCTGGCCCTTGTTTTGTTTTCTAATGAGGCATGTTATGATTTGAATGTTTGTGCTGCTTCAAAATTCATATTAAAACTTAATCATCACAGCAATGGTATTAGAAGCAGACCTTTTGGGAAAAATTATTAGGAAATCATTAATGATGTTGTAAAAAAGCCTTTAGAGAGCTATCTTCTTTCCCTCTGTCCTTCTGTCCCTTCCATTGCTTCTGAAAATGTTTGTACCTTTTGCTCTTTTTTGTCCATCTGCCATGTGAGAACACAGTTTTTACCTCTTCTACCATGCGAGGACACAGCAACAAGGCACCATTTTGAAAGCAGAAAACGTCTCTTACCAGACACCTAATCTGTTAGCACCATGATTTTGGACTTCCCAGTCCACAAAACTGTGAGAAAATCAACTATTCTTTATAAATTACCCCTATGAGATATTTAGTTATAGCAGCACAAAAGGACTAAGATAAGGTGTTTAAAGCCAAACTTTCCTGCTGAGCACTGATTTAATTACAGTCCTTGCATTTTGATATATTTATTTTCACTAAGATAAAAATATTTTCTAACCTCTCTTATGAATTATCTGGGTTTATGGCTCATTTAGGAGCATTTTATTTAATCTATGAATATTTGAAGATGATGTAAGGATTTTTGTTTGTTTCTTTGTTTGTTGCCATTGATCTCTAATTTGATTTGGTTGTAGCAAAAACAATTTTTAAATGACTTTCAATCCATTTACATGCATTCAAACTTGTCTTAAAACCCTAAAATTGGACTATTCTCAAAAAATATTTTCTGAACACTTTAACAGAATGTTCATTCTGCTGTTGTTGGGTGCAATGACATTAGGTCAAGTTGGTTGATAGTGTTGCAAAAGTGTCTGTTTCCTTTCTGAATTCTATTTGTTTTCTGTATTACTGAGAGTGAGTTATTGAAGTATCTAAATATTATTGTTCAATTTGCTATTTCTTCTTTAAATTCTTCCAGATTTGCCTCATATGATTTTGAGGTCATTTGTTGAGTGTGTATATAAATATGTGTGGGTGTATGTTTATAAAAAGTATAAATTTCTAATGAGTTTATCCCATTATCTTTATAAAATGCCTCTATTTGCTTCTAATAAAATATTTTTATCTTACAGTATGATTTCCAGATTATAATTTGTATCCTCTTGAATGTGTAGACTAATACTTTTCATCAAATTGAGGAAATTTTTGCCAGTATTTATTATTTTTCTTTCCCTTTAACCTCTCTCCTTCTAGGACTCTCATTATGCATGTGTTGGTATGTTGGATGATATTTCACCAGCCCCTAAGGTTCTGTTCAGTTTTGTTAATATTTATTTCTTCAATTTTTTTCTTTGGTATGTGCATTTCTACACACACACACACACACACACACACATATCTTCATATTCTCTGAATTCTTCTTTCTGCCATTTCTAATCACCCATTGAGCCTTTCTGGTATATTTTTAAATTTTAGTTATTGAACATCTCAGGTTCATAATTTCCATTTAATTATTTTATGTATCTCTTTATTGCTATCCTCTGATAATCTATTGATATCATACTAATCTTTACCTCTTTTAATAAGAATTTCTGAGGCTTTTAAATATATTTGTAAGAGCTGCTTTGATATTTTTTTTCTGTGATGTGCTACATATATCTGGAGCCCTTAGGAGATAGTTTATATTGATTGATGTTTATTTTCTGTATACTGATTACCCATCCCTATTTCTTTTTGTATAGCACTGGGTTTTGAAATCTGGCCACTTAATATGAAATATTATAGCAGCTGTGAATTCTTACTCCCTATTCTAAGCTGCTGTTGTGTTTCTGTTTTTTGTTATTGTCTTAGTCCATTTTCTGTTGCTTACAATAAAATTAGTGAAACTGGGTCATTTATAAAGAAACTTATTTTTTACAGTTATAGAGGCTGTGAGGTTCAATGCTCAGGTGGTGAATCTGGTGAGGTCCTTCTTGCTGATGGTGATTCTATGTGACATCCCAAGGTAACTCAAAGCATCGCATGGCAAAGAGGCTGAGCATGCTAACATGCCAGTCAGGTCACTTTTCCTCTTCTTATAAAGCCACTAGTTCCCCTTCCATGATAACCCATTAATCCAGTAACCCATGAATGAATTAATCCACTCATGAGGACAGAACCCTCATGATCCAATCACCTCTTAAAGGACCCACCTCTCAATATTGCCACATTGGAGATTAAATTTCAATCTGAGATTTGGAGGGGCCCATTGTTCAAACCATACCAGCTATGTTTTGTTTTTATTTTTTTGAAATTTGTTTAATGACTGAGTGGGAATAGTTCTGTGGTCTCTCCTAACATCAATAATGCCTATGATTCAGTTTTGTTTTCTTGTTTTTAGTTTTTCGGACATGAATTCCTAGGGTTCCACCTAGGGTCAGATTAGCTAAGTATTCAACCAACAATTAGTCAGAGGGTATGCTTAAGTAACTTGCACTAAGGGTTATATCATTTGTCAACAGATATCTGTGTATGGGTGAGGAACACAGCTAAAGGTTAGGCAGTTTACAAAACTACACCATGTTTTATCATCTATGGAAGCAACACTTCAAATTCAGTCAGGTACCAGTAGATAACTAGGACTGTCATAAATGTGTGTGCAACCTTGGACATGTATAAATCCAGATCCCCAGGAATGAGTAAGAGTTTAAGAGCTTAGGTCTGTGTATCCATCATGGTTCTCAAAAGTAAGAGAACTAATAAGATAGATACATAGATGTGTGTGTGTGTGTGTGTGTGTGTAGAGAGAGACAGATATTTTATGTGGAGAGAGAGAGAGAGAGAGAGAGAGCTTATTTATTTATCCAGAGAGAGAGAAAGAGAATTTATTTTAAAGAATTAGTTCATATAGTTGTGGGGGCTAACATGTCCAAAATCTGTAGGGCAATCTAGGAGCAGGCTGGAAACTCCAATAGGATTAAATGCCATGGCCTTAGGTAGATTTTCTTCTTCTCTGAGAATTCTGTTATTTACTCTTTTTGTTATTTACTCTTTTTTTAAAGTCAGCTGATTGTAGATGTTAGCCATATCTATAAAATACTTTCACAGCAACACTATGTTTAGCTTACTGTTTGGTTACATAATTGGATACCATTGCCTAGTCAAGTTGACAAATAAACCTAACCATCACCATAGACTACGGGTGTCTTATGACCTGTGCCTCCCTATGAAATTTCTGGAGGACCCGTGTTTGTTTTCTTGCCTCAATCAGTATCTTGTCTTCAGGTTTCCTGCAATATTTGCATTCCCTGATTGTTTCTCACTGAAATCACTATCATTTTCATCAATGTTCTGGAAAAAAGGTGGTGTTTTTCTTTCCCCCACAAAGTCCCACCAAGTCAAATCAGTCTCCCTGACTGATTAGTTACAGATCCTCCTGGCCTACCCTACAGTGGTAGAACTACTACACAAAGGAGGGGGAGGTGAGTGAGAGGGTATGTGAGCAGACACAATCTAAAACACTGCACACTTCCACTATTCTAACAAGTTTTCTTGAATAAATGCTTCTTAAATTTTTATATGCCACTGATTAACATCCAGAGATCCAGAATGGTTATCTTTGAAATTTTTTTTCAGTTTAATAATTACTTTGTGGGGAAAAGATTTCAGAGCTCCTCACTCAACCATTTCTGAAGTTCTGCTTCTCTAATATTGCTAATTTAATTTTTTATCAAATTTATATATTCAAATAAACTAAATAAGTAAAACAACTATATGACTTTGTTATATAAAGCAAAAATGTTTCCATTCTTTGTAATTTCCATTATGCAAATAATGAGCTTTTGCTTTTTTAGCTTATTTTTTATCCTTATGCAATTCATTTTTAATGGGTCTTTCTCTGTTCCAGGAACCAATCCAAGATATCACATGACTTTCAGCCTTCATGTATCCTTAGTCACCTCTGAAACTATACAAGCTTACAATTGAGTTTTGATTTTTGTGCCCAACCTGATAATTGATGTATTTATATTATTCATATCAAAAGTAATTATCAACATAGATCAAATTCTACCATCTGGCTGGTTATTTGCATTAGTTTTTTATAAATATATATATATTTTTCTACCTTCTCCAATTTTAATTGTGTATATTTATAATTTCATTTTATATTCCTCATTTATACTTCTTTCTTTTTCTTTTTAGTGATTGTCCCAGGATACAAAATATACATGTTTAAATCATCTAAGGTCACTTTCAGATAATAGCATATACTTTACATATAGTATATGGAGATTATTGCAATATCTTCCCAACTCCTCTCCCACTCCTGTGACATTGTCGTCATGCATTTCCCTTTTGCACATGCTATACACACAGTATATTGTTATTATTGTATCTTTAATTAATTGGGTGTGTTTTAAAGTATAAAAATAACGAGAATAACCAGATATTTTATTTTACTTTTATTTATTCCATTTCCAGTAATCTTCTTCTGTTGGTATATATTCGAACTTCCAGCCTATATCTTATTTTTTCTGTCTGGAGGACTTCTTGTAACATTTCTCATGGAATGGATCTTCTGTTAATGAGATTTCTTATGTTTTGTTCTCAGGAAGTCTTTATTTCCTTTTTTCCTTTTAAGGAGTATTTTTACGGGGTATAAAATTCTGTTTTTGTTTTGTTTCATTCTGTTTTAATTTTCAGCACTGTAAAAGAACTCTTTCTATTGTCCTCTTGCTCTCATGAGTTCATAGAAGAAGTCTGTTGAAATTCTTATACTTGTTCTTTGGAATGTAGCACATAATTTTCCCCTTCTGGCTACATTTCAGATTTACTCACTGTCTGGTTTACAAAAGCTTGACTAATATATGCCAAGTTTTGGAAACTTTTGTACTCCTTTTCAGTGGTCTCTGAGATTTCTTCATGACTGCTACTGTGTTTCTAACATTTTTATTTGAGATTTTATTCATTTACATATCTCTGCTAAAATAATCTATTTGATCTTGCATGTTGTTTGCTTTTTTCTCAATAGAGTCTTTAACCTCTCATAGTTATTTTAAACTTGTTTTCTTTATTCCTACCATATGTCTTACATATGAGCCTGATTCTTATATTGCCTTGTATTTTAATATTATATTAATTCTCATCTTTTTATGCCTTATAATTTTCAGCTGAAATTTTGACATGTTGTATAGGCCAGCATATTCTGATATCTGTATTTGTGTTTGTGTGTGTGTGTGTGTGTGTTTGTGTGTGTAAGTGTGTCTGTGTGTCTTGTTTTTTGTCTCTGCCGCTTAGGTTTTTTCTTAACTCTGTGCCAGTCCCTGGAGTGAGCTGTTCCTTGCAGTATTTTTCCCCTGTATTCCGTTGCTGCTTTGATTTTATTTTGTGATATTTTAGTGTTGTTTTGTGAAGTGGGGGGTGCATTTTCTGATGCACCATTTAGGTCTTAGTCTTAGGAAGGCACTGAAAAAGTGAATCTCAGGACTATTGCATCTTTCTAAGTGTTTTGGCTCCTCCTTCAGATGAAATGCTGGATAGAACATGTATCTGTGTTCCTCTTCAAAAAGTACAGTTTGATTTCTTCTCCTGTTCCCCTCTTCAAGTGGCAATGGGTTTCCACCAGTGCCTTCAGGCTTTGTGTTTTAATGAACTCTGCCATACAGACTAGCGAAGATACAATAGTGGTTCTTGATAGAATTTTAGAGATGACTGTTATTCCACTCCATAGTCAACACTATGGCAAAAGCTTTCTGAGGATACTTCTTCATCTTCCCTGTGAACATCTGAGAAGGGACTGGGGAGATGGGTTCTTAAAGAAAAAAGCCTGCAGGGGTACGTGAAACCTGCCATGAGTATCTCTCCCAGTGGTTTTATACTTTCACCTTAGTCCATACTTGGCTTTTTGCAATTCATTATTAATTTTCACTTGAAACTCCTTTTTGGTTTGTATGTCATTCATTGGCATTTGTCCAAGATAAGCAAATGCTCAGTGCCTGTTTGTGCATTCAGGTGCTTTTCATGACTCACTTCCCTACTTCACATTGTGTGTTTGCCCTGTGTGCTCAGTTTTCTGATAGATTTAAGAGAAGCTGTTTATTTGCAGTCTGTCTAGTTTTTCTTGTAAGTTTACAAGTGAAGCTCTTTCTGGCATTTTGTCTCTTTGAGCTAAAAACAGAAGTTGAATTATTATTATTTTGCCCTCTCCATATTTACTACCTATTTTTAATGTTTTTCTTCTAGATCAACTTTTCCCTGTTTTCTATTGTCTTTTGCTATCTTTCTGGGAAAATACTCCAACTTCATCTCTCAAGTTTCAATTAGGTTTTCATTTGTTACTATAAATTTAATTTAAAACAGTTATATTCTTATATGTTTGGTTCTTGAATGCACTTTTATTATAGTACTGTCATGGATTTCTAGAAATATTACTTGCCGTTTCATTTTTCTCTTGCACAGTTTCTTACTCTTCCAAGATATTTTGATCTGTTTGTTTTAAACCATATGTTATATAAAATATATTTATCTGTGTATAAATATATAGGCAAATATCAGTTATATAAATAACCGGTGGCTTTCTTTTCTCATCATTTTTGTCTGTCCACTTATGTTTCTGTGGGTGGGACTAGCAAGATGAAATTAATGTTTCAGGCCAACTCACTCAATGAGGAAAAACAGAAAAGTCATACAAAGTATAAAAACAAATTTCCTTGAAGGCATTTTATAAGTCAAAATATAGCAAAATTTAATGGGTCATGATTTGAGAACAAAAAACAGATATATTTATAAAAATGAGCCTCGTATTTGTGGCTGATTTTCCTTTGAGGGCATCTGAGTATTTCAGAAGGACATCTTATAGGCTAAAAAGCTGATTGTGCTTCGATGGTCTCTTAATGCTAGGAGGGCAGGAATTAGTGTATGGAGGACAATGAATGGATAACAATTATGAGTAAGAAGAAATCTTATTATATAGGCTCTGGCAGAAGTCGCTGTTCATTTTTGAATGATTTCAATCCATGAAATGAAATTGAAATAATCCCAGACTGCTGTTGCCTGGCTGAAGTCTAAGCAAACCCTCTCTGGAGGAAAAGAACATCACCCTCATTTGCATTCTAATTCTACAAAAAATTTTGCAAACACAATGGCGTAAAATAGAGCATAGTCAGGCATATATATGGGAATAATAAAATTAAGGTAAAACAGTAGGAATAACAAATTATAGCAGCAGAATAACAGAATATCCCCAGTTTAAAGCTAACTGTAACAGTCTTTTGAATAACTGCTTAGTATGTTCAAGGTTATAAGGAAAAAACGAGAGTTTGAATAGGTAAAAATAATTTTATGATGTGAAATAGATTGTATGCAAATCATAAATCTGATAAGAAGTTAATATTTCAGAATATACAAGAAATTCAACTCCATAGCAGAAAAAGAATCAAAACAAATAACCCAATTTGAAATTGGGTAAAAGAAATGAATAGATATTTCTCAAAAAATATATATACAGGTGGCCTACAAGGCATTTGAAAAAATGCTCGACATCACTAATCATCAGGGAAATGCAAATCAAAACCACAATAACATATCACATCACCCCAACTGCAATAGCTAATTTTTTTTTTTTTTTTTGAGACAGAGACTTGCACTGTTGTCCAGGCTGGAGTGCAATAGTGCGATCTCGGCTCACTGCAACCTCCGTCTCCCGGGTTCAAGTGATTCTCCTGCCTCAGCCTCCAGAGTAGCTGGGATTACAGGTGCACATCACCATACTTGGCTAATTTTTTGTATCTTTAGTAGAAACAGGGTGTCACCATCTTGGCAAGGCTGGTCTCAACTTCTGACCTTGTGATGCTCCCACCTACAGCTATTATCAAAAAGATAAAAAATAATAAATCCTGCTAATTATCTAGACAAAGAAGAACACTATTACACTGCTGGTGGTGATGAAAATTGGTACAGCCATTATGGAAAACAATGTGGAGATTCCTCAAAAAATTAAAAATAGAACTACCATATGATCCAGCAATCCCACTATTGACTATATATCAAAAGGAAATGAAAGCAGCATGTTGGAGAGATACTTGCACTCCCATGTTTATTGCAGCTCTATCACAATAGCCAAGGTATAGAATCAACCTAAGTGTCTATTAACAAATGAATGGATAAAGAAAATGTGGTATATATACACAAAGGAATACTATTTAGTTATGAAAAATAATGAAGTCCTGTCATTTGTGACAACATGGATGAACCTGGAAAACATGTTAAGTGGAATAAGCCAGGCATAGAAAGACAAACACCATATGATTTCACTCATATGTGGCATTTAAGGAAGTTTATCACGTAAAGGTAAAGAATAGAATAGTAGATACCAGAGGCTGGGGAGAGTAGGGGAGAGGGGAAGCTAGGGAAAGATTTGTCAAGAAGTGCAAACTTGCAGTTAGATAGAAGAAATAAAATTCTGATGTTCTATTGCATACAAGGGTGACTATGTTCAGTAATATTGTGTTGTACATTGCAAAATAGTTAGAAGAGAGGACTCTGAATGATTATCAAAGAAATGATAACTGTATGAGGTGATGAATGTGCTAAATACCATGATATATCACATAATGTATACATGTATTGAAACATCACGTTATACCTCATAAATATGTATAAGTATTATGTGTCCATTAAAAAAATGAAAAGAAAAAGAGAATCATGGGTAGACTATGACAATAAAAATTGCTCAAAAATATGAAAATTAAAATGTAATTGATAAATAGTTTAAAGTTAAACCACTGAAAACAGATGCAGCAAATTTGCATTTGTAAGAGAATACTTTATTATAAAACAGTGGCTTAATTATTTAATGATTATCACTGACATGCAGGAAAGAAGGTCAGACCAGATTTTAACTGTCTAGAGATCAGGATTCATTTCATGTTTGCCTGCCAAAGCTTTTTCTAAGCTCCATGGAAGGCTGAAACCTACATGGGAGATATTTGTTATAGTGACCATACCTTACTGAAATAGGAGTACCAAATTTCTGATATTTCAATGGTTAATAATGTATTTTTCAACTGCTAATTTCAAATTGTAATATCTCATTTTTAAAAATTTATAAAAATGGTAAAGAATATTTAGATAAAAGGAAATAAACAATACAAGCATAAAATGTACTTTTGTTTTTTTGGATGAAATAGCTGATTATTTCCAAAATGTTATCATTTTTCTTTCAGAAAAGAATGTTTTCTTTAAAGCTAATGTCTCACTTTCCTTATACATACACAAACCATATATTGTATTTTAATAACTTATTAGAATTTGTAGAGGAAATAATTTTCTTTCCATTAAAAAGTGTTTATGTATTTTTAATTGCAAATAATTTCCATTAAAATGCCAAGTAAGTGAGCAATGAAAGTTTAGTCTCCTGATATGGGTCATGTTATCAGAGAAAATGCAGGGGCAGAAATATGAGATAATTTTCAAAATTCCATTTATTTCAAAGATGTGAAATGAATCAGCCACTTTTCTTTAAAATTATTTCTTTTTTAAATCTACATTTTAGAAATTATTAATACTAAAATTGATTTTAAATGTTAGGTTTAAATGGAGCCAGAAAGACAAACCAGAATGACTACTTCTCATACTGAGGACTTGGCAGGCTTTTATTGAATCTGCAAATGCTAATAAAATACTTCTTGCTATTTGCAATGCTCCTAAAATTTTTGCTGAAAAAGAATACTGTCTTCCCTTATAGCTTTGTACCACCGTTAGAAACATTCAGTGTGTTTCTGTGAATCTTCACTATAATTTCCACTCTTCAAAACAGATAAAATAATTGAGTACAAAAGTGTAGACTGACATATCCAAATATTTTAAATGATTTGGGTGAAGTGTATCAGAGCAATGGAAATTGACATTAAGTACATAAAAGGCCAATTGTTTCAGGTATATCGAATATTCTTCACAAAATTAGTATTATTTCCTCAGGAAAGTGTATCCTTCACATGAGTAATACTTTTCACAGTAGCTTGAATATAATGAATTCTGACCAAATATTAACTAAATTATGGAACATAGAATGTTTGAAATTTAATTACTTCAATATTGAACTTTAATTGTATTTCCATAATATACAATTAAGCAACTTGTAGAAACAGGTTTGAATTATTTTCATAAACACTTGCCAGAAGCTCTCTCAACATATGTAGTAAAAATTTTACTCAAACATCTTAATAGTCAGACATTTTATTAATCAAATACTTCAGTTTATCTGAGATAGTATCTTGTAATTTAGATCATTCATGACTTCTATAACTCGTTTGCCAATAAATGACTGAAGAGCATTCTTGTCTTATGCGGAATGACTTTATAAAGTTTGCATTTATCCTATATACCAATCTACAGAAAATACATCAAATAAAATGGATTAATCACACTAGAAAATAAAAAGAATAATTTCAATTATAGTTCCAGAATTTTTTGTGGTCTTTTAATGAGTTACTGAAAGAATCTTAATGTATATTTTATATAAAAAGATTATTTTAATTAATTTAATATAAGTAAGACACAATTGTATTTGGACGTTTTCTGCAGGCTATAAAATTTTCAAGTTGAATTGTAGTTTTCCAGGAATATCTTGGAAAACACTTTTTGTTTTATGATTGGAAAATGTATTACATGCCTCACACTGACTTCACTCTTGGGGACTAATTTAACATAAGCGGTAAAGGCAAAATCAACATCTTTTGAATTCTATGTTACAAGTTGTTTTTCCTTCAGTTGTAATTATTATTTTAATACTAACAAAATTGTTCATGTGTTCTTTAATTTGACGTTGGTTTATTGACAATCATGAGTATAAACACCACCTTTTTTAAAATTTCCGGTTTCTTCTGATTTCCAACATAAAGATATCCATAATCACACTCTTCCTTTAGTAGTCACCTGGATATCTTACAAAGATTAAGTAAAGAAAAAAAGAAAAAAGACCTACAAATTGAAACAAAACAAGTTATCTATTTTGAGTTTACTAACTGCTTCTACCATCTGCATTATTTTAAACATCTTTGTTATTTTTATGGAAAGAGATTTAACACAAAAGCTTAATGTTTAAAATGGAAAATATAAAATATCAAGTGTTAAAAAGACATAGATCAATTTTAATACTTGTACATCACTAATGGGACTGTTAGTTAATGCAACCGTTTTCAACTCTATCTCAATATGTCAAAAAGTAAAAATAAACATATTTTGCACAGCATTTTCATATACAAGTTTTCCTAATGTGAGCACATAAAACTTCACATTGTTTAGTAACTATAAAGATGCTCATAACAATGCTATCTTAAATATTCCCAAGCTGGAATGTATTTATAAAATGAATATGTAACTTGTATTAAAGTCATTCAGTGGAACAATATACAACAGTAGGAATAAACAAACTACACCTATAATCAACAATATAGATGAATCACATGAGCAAAATATTGAGTGAAAGAAAAAAGACCCCAAAGAGTACATTTTGCATGATTCCAATGATACAAAATCCCAAACCTGACAAGGTGCTAGTATTAGGTATGGTGACAGATGTCAGGACAGTGGTTATCTTGAAAAAAAAATTCTATGGCCTGCAGATAGTGTCCAACTACAATGTCTTTCATTTATATTAAGTTGATAAATAATAACTAAAAAGGAGAAGGATAGGACTTCAGTGGTGATTTTGTTTCTTGACTAAATGCTGATTTCCCCAAGGGTGTTCAGCATATGAAAATTCATCAAATTGCACATTTAATATCTGTGCACTTTGCTTTATGTATATTATACCTTAGTAAAAGTTTTGCATAAGAAAGAAAGTGATTTAAATAAGCTTCATGGCAAGGAAACATACATGTAACATTCTAAAGTAATATACAATATAATTAATAATTAGCTAAAATATATGTATGGTTATGGGTATAAAAATATCCTACAGCCTAATAAAGACTTAATAATTGTGTTTCTTTAAAAGGAAACATTTTGGGCCAGGTGCGGTGACTTACTCCTGTAATCCCAGCATTTTGGGAGGCCGAGGTGGGTGGATCACCTGAGGTCAGGAGTTCGAGACCAGCCTGGCCACCATGGAGAAACCCCATCTCTACTAAAAATAGAGATGGCACATGCCTGTAATCCCAGCTGCTCTGGAGGCTGAGGCAGGAGAATCACTTGAACCCAGGAGGCGGAAGTTGTGGTGAGCTGAGATTGCGCCATTGCATTCCAGCCTGGGCAACACGAGCAAAACTCTGTCTCAAATAATAATAGTAATAATAATAATAATAATAAATAACACATTTTGTAATTTGGATTAATTATAAATGTTGCAACTTCTACCAGTAAACAACAGAAGATTCCTATTATAATCAATTGATGTAAACATCTATTGTCTTGTTATAATGAAGGTTATATTGGTATCATGAGATATTATCTTCAAAATTTTGTTTGAATAAAAGAAAGTATTGGAAATACAAGATTTCTCAAACAATACTATGCTCCTGCAGAATGAATATCTATTAAAGGTGATGCTTATGTAATTAGGGTCATAATTGTTCCTCTGTGTAAAAGTTTGAGCGAATTAACTTTATTTAATAAAATGAAACTTAAGCTTGGGATTATTTTCCATTATGCACAAGATTAACTAATTTACAATTATTTGGTGTATGAGAACATTAACCGCCTTTAAGATTAACTAGCTGTTTAGGAGGCACATAGTGACCCAGCATTGCCTATACTTGTATACTTAGATTATATGTCCCCAAAGATTATCTCTATCTATCTATCTAAATCTATCCTGAAATATACATACTGATACATCTACTGAACATGTTTACATGCAAAGCAAAAAAAGATCACTGCATAATAGGTTGTGATATATACAAAAATAATAACATTAAAATGAAAATCAAAAAATCTTGGAATAGAGAAACTAGAAACTTGAGATTTAGCTCTAGTTCCTCCTATAGAATGTAGCTTTACATACCATAGCTAATTGAAATAAAACTAGTGTTAACTCAGTAGTTCTATTTATTCATTAGTTTATCATATATTTATCGAATACCTACTGCATGCCAGATATTTCCATGCCAGAGAATTTAAATAAATAGAATTATTACTAATTTCTAGTTTTACAGTTCTGTGGATATGAAAATAATTAATTGCAGTGGGAAAATAGTGTTGGTTATGCAGAAAGATCCACAGGGACACACACAAGAGGATAACAGTGGGGAGAAGGCCAAAGCCCAGTTGTGATACTTTATTCCTATGTCACTTGTACTAATGTGTTTGGACCCATGCTAGGCATTTAAAATAAAAATCAGACTACTTGCCAGGTGTACTGCTCATGCCTATCCCAGCATTTTGGGAAGCCAAGGTGGAAGAATCACTGGAAGTCAGGAGTTTAAGACTAGCCTGAGCAACATAGCGAGACCCTGTTTCTAAAAATAATAACAATATATAATATTAATAGTAAAAATCCAGGTGTTTGGTATGTGCCTGTTGTCCTAGCTGCTTGGAGTCTGAGGTGGGAGGATACCCTGAGCCCAGGAGCTGGAGGTTACCGTGAGCTATGTTCACTGCACTGCACTCCAGCACGGGTGACAGAGCAAGACCTTGTCTCTAAAAGTTAGCTGAGATATTCCTAGGAAAGTATTTTACTTAGATACCTTTAATATTTTCAATGCCTTTCACAGAATATGTAGTAGTAATGATGACTAAAACTTTAAAGATTATAAAATATTTATTAACAATGGTGTTCTATAAAGTCTGCTAGGGTATACAGATTATCAAAGATTGTTCTATACAATTGAATTGTCTATGCTACAATCCAATGGTTGTTCATGATGCTTCTAATCCCAGATTTTCAGATTTAGCAAGATGATGGTTTATGCTTTAAAAAGTTTGAATAGACTATTCTCATTTCACAAATGAACAAAATACTTGCTTCCTAAAATTCAATTTATAGTCTGAAACACATGAAGAAAGTCAAGCTTACAATTTTTAAGCAAAGAAATGAGGATTTCTAACCAAAGTTACAGCTAAAATCTAATCCAGGGATATATGTGTATGTGTGTGTGGTATACATGTGTATGTGGGTATGCGTGCTCTGTTTGTGACACTGTATTCTTTCGACACATTTTGATTAACTGACAGAATGGTTTTCAAACATTTGTCTCCAAATTCCTAACCGGAATAAACTATCTGATTTCTGAGATACACATCAGGGATCCATCCACTGTCTTTATAAATTACAATTCATTGACTGTGTTTTCTGTTTCCAATCTCATCAAGAAGTACAGTATCTAGTTGTACCATATCTGACTAGTGTCTGTCAACAATTGGATCTGTTATTGTATTTGAAATGAGAAGCTACAACTCAGTGATTGTGCCCTTGAAATAAGACTTTGAGAGTCTTTGATTCATGCTCTTTATTCCTTGCCTTCTTACTCTGCTCTCATCACTCTTTACTCCTTTCTTCAATATTGAGACATACACAGATCATCATTTGAGGAATGGAGAATTTAGTCATGTGCCATGTTTGCACATAGCTTTAATGTGATTGTCTATGATTCCGTAGGCAAACATAAGAACACCAAATTGCACACAAAGTCTGTAATCATATCATCTGTGGCTACAGATGGAAAACAGCCTGCACAAACAGGAGGTATTGTTAACCAGGTGGATTTCCAGTTTCAATATGTTTGAACAAATTTTTGGGTAACACAAAGACATTAGCAACTGGGCAATGCTGAAGAGGCGTCAGAAGGCACTGTCAACTCCAATCTTAACATTTTTTCAGAAAATTAAAGAATTATTTGAATAATCTTAGTATATCTGAGCCATCTGTTTGTGTAGTTAGCTTATTTCCTCATATATTTATTTCACTTTTTAAAATTATTTTGGATACATAGCTGATATATACATACATATATATATATATAGTTATGGAGCTATTGAGATATTTTGACACATGCATGCGATGCATAATAATCACATCAGGGTAAATGGGGTATGCACCACCTCAAGCATTTATCTTTAATGTTACAAACAATCCAATTATACACTTAGTTACTAAAAAAGGAACAGTTAAATTATTATTGACTATAGTCACGGTGCGGTGTTATCAAGTATCAGATAGTATTCACTCTCTCTATTTTTTGTGCCCATTAACCATCCCAATTTCCCCCATCCCCCATACAGCTTGTATTGTGCCGCCAACCTCCTCTCTTCTCTTTGAGTTTGGCGTTTCCTGTGACATGACCTGTAATTCAAAGAAACAACCTCCAAATTCGCTGGATGCTCTCAACCTCTAAAGAGTTTAGAATCAGGAAACATCACTATTTATGACATGTCTGTTCTCATATCTTATTTGCCTTTATTTTCTTTAGCAATAACTGGCTGTTGCATATTTAATGCCGTCATCAGCAGTTGAGGAGTGGATGGGTTTTCCTGCGATTGTCTTCCCCCTTTCCCCACCTTTTCTCACAGAGGTGACTGCAGTGACTTCCTGACGCTCTCTGATAGGGAAGCTCCTCCGCCTCCTCACCAGGCTGCCTGGCACACTCAGCCCATCCCGATTCCAGGGCGTTCCTGTCCTCTCCAGGGCTTCTAACACGCAGCCTTGGGTAAAACACCGGTTTCAACTTTCACCTTCAGGACCACTTCCTTCCTAAGTGCCTTATTCAGCAGGAAAGGGAAACCTGTGTTGGGGTGTGGAGTTTTCCTCTCAGATTAGCATGCTTCTCTGGCTGCTGGCAAAATTAGAAAAGCTTCGAGAATAAAATGGCTTTATTTTATTGAATGTCACCAGTAGGGGAAATTTTTTAACATCGACACCCAGCAAGGCTGCCCCCTTAGGCTTCAGAAGTCACCCCAGCTTTTTACAGAACCTATATAACACTTTACCTCTGAAAATGATTTCTGACGATGACCCGGATATCAAAATTAGGAAACAGCCAAAAAGCATTTCCTTTCTTTTATGTTTTTTTGTGCCAGTTGCCCTCCCTGAGTCTTTTCATTTATCCTGGCAGAGGTTTGTCTCTTTGCCTTTAAAAGCTAAATCCACCTTCATCGCACAATGTAGAAAAAGGTGAAATTAAACTGCAGTGTGTTCCAGAGGAGAAAATCTACTTTATTCATCTCTCAGCCCTACTTTAACTTACACTGACCTAATTACAGCCCACACCAGAAGCGGAGTAGCTGAAGGAGCGCTTCTGCCACCTAGTGGAAAGAGCCTTGAACTCGGAACACGGAGACCACGGTTTTTTTTGCTTTATTTTTGAAATGTCTGGCACACAAGTGCAAATGACCTTCTCTAGTCTCTGCATGAACGCTGAGGATATGCATCACACATTGCTCTGTTCCTTTGGAGATTCAAAATGTAACGGTCTTCTAAAGAAGTCTATTTAGAGAAGGTTGAATTAATGGCTCTTCAGATGAACTGTAGCTTGAAAACTATTTTATTAAGACTGTATGACATTTCATGAAAGTTAAATTGAAAACGATAATGCAAATATTAATACCCTTTGAAGCAATGTTTTAAATATTATGTATTGGATTTAATATTAGGGATGTTAGCTCCCTCCCCACTAAATCAATTACTCTTCCTCGTAGCCACTGCATGGTTTAGCTAGCTGAATGATTTCTTCAGTGCAGCTCCTGGCTTATTTGTTTGCTTTTAGAAGTGGTACTGGACATTTAAGAATGCTTCGTTCTATTCTTCTGGCTTCATTAACGAGTTATTGATCAGTGACTTGAAAGAAAAACTTGGGTGAAAAATTTAGTCAGCCCTGAATCACCAATGCTAATTAAAACCAGGGAAATGAAGGAAAATGAAAGACATTTACAATGCCCAAATCTCGGGGTAGCTGATCTCCTCCTTCACCGAAGCATCAATACAGCAGCCATGAGCTGCTCAGTCTGGCATTCCTGCCTGTGTCATTGAGCAAAGAAATGTCCCTCGTGCAAAAATATCCTTGAGCATATGAAGCGAAGGAATCGGCTGTGTGCAGTGGCTAAATCAATTCAGGAATCATTAGGGTAAAGTAATGTGTAGGGTCACACTTGCATCCTTTTTAACAAAACATTCAATGGAATGTGATAATCTACATTGTTACATTAGGACACACTTCAATATCCTGGCTACAGATTGCTGGTCATATTAAATCTAGACACAAAATTAGTAAAAAAAAAAAAAAAAAGTCATTAATTACAAAGACTCTGTAAGTAGCTAAGGTTCTCATGATCTTATTTAGAGACTTGATGGTGCAAGAGAATATCTATATGATTTATAGCTTAACAAACCTGTTTTATTTTATAAAAACTTAGCTTGTATTTAAAAAGTTTTCATTATTCATACATCAAATATTAATTAGAGATGCAAGTACAAGCCAGTCCCTGTAGTAGACACAAAGGTTTACATAGCTACAAGTAAAAATGAACAGTACTGGGCTCTGATACAGGTTAATTTGATCCTTCCTCAACTCTCTACACCATGAAGACTAACATAAGAAATGATGTATATGTATTGCACAGTCTCTAAAAACCGCTCTTTTCAATTTTGCTTGTTCTGTCTTAATTCAGGCCCTCTTTATTTTTAGCCTTGATTATTTCAGCTACTTTATTTCCTATGCTCAGTTTGTGTCTGAGCAAACTTGAATTGTGTCCACTGTAATTCCCATTCACTCTTTCCACTCTTTTCAGAATCATGTTGTCTTTAGTTAAAAGCAGGTATTAATTAATTGATATATTTTAAAAGGCCAACTTAAAATCTTCCAAACTATGGCCAATTGAACTGATTTACTTCATAGAACTCTCTTCCTACGGCCAGCTTGGTGCCAATGCTTACACATAAGCTGCTTCCTCTGAGAAAGATTTCATGATTACCTTCTCAAACATCAATAATTTTCTTGAAACTTCCTTAGCATGGATTTATAGAATTTTCTGCATTATTTCACTTAGTGCTTTCTACCTGGAACAACTGTTATCTCCTCATATAAATTTTACATTTAAAAAACCCGACAACAAGTTTTGCTGAACTTGGCCACGAGTAGTGACAAATTCTAGTGAAATTT
This sequence comes from Colobus angolensis palliatus, assembly GCF_000951035.1. Taxonomy (NCBI): domain Eukaryota; kingdom Metazoa; phylum Chordata; class Mammalia; order Primates; family Cercopithecidae; genus Colobus; species Colobus angolensis. The sequence continues at coordinate 3,494,672 of NW_012119376.1, read as the reverse complement.
CATATAATTCTAGGTAGGTAAAATGCTAATGACTTTTCTAGGAGTTGTTTTTGCCACACGGTTTTACTCTTCAGCTTAGAGCCTCAACATAGTAGGATGGGAGATAGAGAGAGAGAGAAAGAGGACAGAGAGAAAAGAGAGGAGAGGAGAGGAGACAGAGAGAGAGAGAGAGAAAGGAAAAGGGAGAGATGGGAGAAAATACTGAAAACTGAGCAAAGGATAAGAAATGATGATGGGGGTGTTATTATAGATCTTTTATTAGAGAGGATATTTCCCACAGGAAAGGGAAAGAGGAGATTAAGAAAGAAAGAAGAAAGGGAAGCTGAATGAAAAGTAATAGAGGCTAGTAAAGAGAGGAAAATAATCAGAAATAAAGGAAATGTTTTATTGAAATGTACTATGCACTGGGCGTTACAGTGGTTACATGTATCATGTTGGATGCTTCTCAAAAATGTTGAGCTAATTATTGTGCCCATCTTTCAGGTTAACAGTCTGAAGATTAGTAGGACTCTTTGTCACACAAATAGCTGCACCGAAATCAAATCCCATGTCATTCAGACTTCAAAAGCCAAGTTATTTCTTGAATAGCTGTTCTGGGGACAGTGATTGGTAGAAAATCTGATGACGTGATGAGCTCACACCAAGGGAATCGTGTTTCTTGTTAATATTATGGAAGACTATGGGGGAGGGAAATATGCTTTTTTGAAAGAAAGGTAAAGCCAGATATAAACATAAGAGATGAGTTAATAGAAATTTGGGGAATGTCCTCATCTTTACTTTGAATGAAGAAAAGATCTGTGTATGAAAACAATTGGTCCAGCAGAATGGATAAATTTTAAATGATTAATGTATATCATCAATTTAATTTCAAATGCTAATACAACAGTTACTTTCTTTTATTCCAAAGAATTTCCCGAGTACCTACCATGTTTCAGGCCCTCTTTTACATACTGGTGAACAGCATGAAGCCAGGAAGTTCCTGCATAATTGCTTTTTTAAGGAGAGGGAAAGATACATGGAAAAAACAAATAATGTATAATATAAAGGTTTTTTCTTTTTGATGAGTAAGTGCTATAAAAATATACAAGAAGGGCCATAATAAAAAAATATTAGATGATGGCTATGGGGCAGATCATGAATGGAATGATTACTGGATTATTATGGTAGATGAAGAAACTAAGAAAGGAGAAGCATATGTTCAATACCTCATAAGAGGAATCTACAAAACTTGGTGAATGAATGGGTAAATTAAGAGTGCTGAGAAATCAAAGGAAACCCCAAGAAGTATTTATGTGACAGCTAAAGCATACATTGGCAAGGAGAAAAATGACTTAATTATTTAAAACAAAACTTTACTTAATCATTGCCAGAACTAAAATTAAGTGCCATCAAATGACCCATTCTTTACTTTCCTACAAAACTATTGTATGGAAATAAATTAAGAAAAAACATAATCAGCACTTTTATACTGTTGGTGGGAATGTAAACTAGTACAGCTACTATGGAAAGCAGTGCAGAGATTCCTTAAAGAACTAAAAGTAGATCTATACTTTGATCCAGCAATCCCACTACTAGGTCTCTACCCAGAGGAAAAGAAGTCATTATACGAAAAGGATACTTGTACACACGCATGTTTATAGCAGCACAATTGACAATTGCAAAAATATGGAACCAGCCTAAATGCCCATCAATCAATGAGTGGATAAAGAAAATGTGGTGGATATGTATACCATGGAATACTACTCAGCCATAAAAAGGAATGAAATAATGGCACTCACAGCAACCTGGATGGAATTGGAGACCACTATTCTAAGTGAACTAATTCAGTAACGGAAAACCAAACATTGTGTGCTCTCACTTAGGTGTGGGAGCTAAGCTATGAGGATGCAAAGACATAAGAATGATATATGGAACACTGGGGACTCGGGGCAAAGGGGGAGGGTGGCAAAGGATAAAAGACTTCTCACTGCTTGGGTGCTGGGTGCACCAAAATCTCAGAAATCACCCCTAGAGCAATTATGCCTGCAACCAAAGAGCAACTGTTTCCCAAAAACCTATTGAAATAAAAAATTTAAAAAATTAAAAACATAAATATATAAAGCAGAGTAAGGATACAGACAGGAGGAGTGTGTTGTTTTTGAGAGAGTCATCAGGAAGACAATAAAGTGAAGGAGTAAATGACATGGATATTGTGGGAAGAGCAGTAAAAGCCAACGAGTAGTACAAAGTCTCTGGGGAAGGTGCGATTTATGTCTTTAAGGGCCAACAAGTACTGGAGCATAATGAACAAGAGACACAGTGGGAGGAGAAGGAGTTTGAAAAGTGGAGAAAGGCCCAAATATGTAGGGCCTACGGATATGGATGGGTTTTTCATTAGGTGCAGTAGGCACAATGCCTGGAGCCCACAGTAATTTCAGATGTTCAAAAAATAATGTTTTACAATCAGAAGACAAAAATGAATTTTTTAATTAAAAAGTATTTTAACGTATGCTATAAATATATTTATCTCCATACCAAGGCAGTTGTGAAATACAATGTTAAATATATGTTTTTTTTACAGGGGAAGACATCCACAGAAGCAAAATTGCTCAAAGTCTATGAAAGTCACAATGTGCCTCAGCTTAGAGACAGGAATGCCAATGAAAGTTGTAATCAGGGAGGAGAAGGCATAGTTTGAGAAAAAAGGAGCCTTGGCCTGAGAATTCGGAAGAAAGGAAGGATCCTATAAAGAAAACAGAAGGAATAGTCAAGAGAAAGGGGAAAATTAAAAACCCTCTATCCCCAGAACCAAGCAAATGAAGTCTTATAAGAATGAACATTCAATTCTCTTGGATAAAATGCAACATCAGCTTGTTCCTTTACTTTGCCTTATATTTAAGCTTAGAAACTGAGGATGTCTGGTGAAAAGAATCAGACAACTATCCCCCTAATTGCTGATACATGTCTTTTATTCCTTGAGTTATTTGTCCACACTAAGCACCTGGATTGTCACTGGCACCCTCTAGATAATATCTTTTTGTTGGAAAATATTTAGCTTTTATTAGGAAAATTTTGTCAAATAAAAATGGGTGCTATCTTTTTTAAATTTAAGAAATAATTCACTTAATAAAGTATATCGTATTACCTAACACAAGAATGATTAAAACCAATTATAAAATCCATAACTTTCTTAAATACTACTGTCATTGATCTTTCCACTTTTAGTCTTATTTTAATTTAGTGTGGTTTATATTGTTTGCTAAAATTTTTGATTCTGCTTTTGCTCTCCTTCAGGATATATCTAAGTCACTTAAACTTACATTATCTTTATTTTTGCTCCTCAGATTCTTAGTTGAAAAATGATAATGCTAGTGTACTCTTCATAGATTTGTCACAAAAATAAGTAAAATATTACAAAGAAAGGACAATGCCTAATACACGAGAACTTTTCAGTAGTTTCTAACTTCCATGCTTTATAGTTTTCTATTTATCAGTAGTTTCTGACTTCCAGGCTTTATATTTTTCTATTTATCCTTTATTTCAAGAAATTATTTATCAATCAGCCTATCTGTATCTGTTTGTGTGTGTGTGTGTGTGCATGTGTGTTTATAATGTGAGTTAGGTCCTGCTCTAGGTTCTTGAGAATATACCAGTAAATATACCAATTCAAAAATTCTTCCATGATAGAAATTAAATTTTAGAGGAGTAGACAATAAACATTAAACAAAATATTGTGAGGAAAAATGCAAATTCTTGCAAGTTTGAATACATAGCTTTGTTTCATTTGAATTAGTTAAGGGATTGAGACCTACAGATATCTGGGGGAGAGCATTGCAGACATGAAGAACTGCCAGTATACTGAGGGTGGCCCTTAGTGGATGTGCTCCATAAAGGGTAGAAAGCCAATGTGGCTGAAAGAGATTAAGAAAGAAAGTAGTAGATGTTGAAGGAAGAACATTAACATGCCACTCAGCACGTAGGGCCTTGAAAGCTTTCATTAAAATGCTGGCTTATAGTTTTATGGAATTAGAGTACCCTTGAAATATTCTGAATGATGGGTGACATTATCCTAAATAAAACAAGATCACAGAGGCTCCGATGTTGAAAATTGACATTTTGTGAACAAAATTTTGGAAGCTACAAGGGAAATACAAGTAAGGCGTAAGAATGACTTGGACTGAGATGGTAACATGAGAAGTAGTTAGGATCTAGCTATGTTTGATGATCCATCAGTGTTTTCTAAAGAAATGTGTTAGAATGTAGGAAGGAGACAGAAGTGAAGAGGATGACTCCAAAGTTTTGATCTTTAAAACTGGATGGAGGTAGTTGCTATATTATGGTAAAGGGAAAGACTGAGAATACAGAAAATTTGGAGGAAAGGATCAGGAGTTGAGTTGTTTATTTGAAATGCAAATGGAAAAGATGAATAAGTAGTTATATATCTGAAGCTATCATTTAAGTGGCGATATCTAGACATATATTCAGAGTTTTCAGAATACTAATGGCATTTCAAGTCATGACACTGCATGAAGTCACCAAGGGACAGTATTGATAGCAAAGAGCAGACTTTTTAAAATATTCTCAATTCTGGAGTATCCCATTATTAAGAAATCTGAAAGAGGGAAAATCTGCAAAGGAGACTAACAGGTGTGGCCATGGAGATAGGCAAACAACAAGAGAGTGTTGCTTTGGAAGCCCATTGAAAAGTGATAATAGGAAGGAAAAGTATTCAACATGGTTCTGCTGCTTGTAAGTTAAATAAGATGAACGTTGAGAACTGATCACTGGATTTATCAACATGGAGATCATTAATGACTTGGACTAGGTAAGTACTTGTAGAGTGTGGGGAAGAAAGCATGAATGGAGTGGGCTCAAGAGAGAACAAGAAGAGAAGAAGTTAAGAAAGTAAACATATAGCATAAACAAATATACCAGTATAGAGCATTCAATATTATTAATGTTCATGTAATTGCAAACATTTAATAAATCATCCATGATTACTATGAGCCTCAAGATAAAGCATAACAAATTATTGAGCTTCCTCAGAATTAAGCAGACAATAAATCAACAGAATTTAAATGGATGCAAAAAATCTCTACCTAAGGAAATAATTTTATTGTTGTTATTATTGATAAAAAAAGAAGCTAAATGTAGGAATTTTTTGCAATTGAAGCAATGGCAAAAACCATAATTAGTTTTGCACTAACGTAATACAACAAACACACAGAAAGAAGTACTCTGAAGCCACTAAGCCTCTGTGACATTGAGTCTAAGGTCAAATCATATGGTCAGCGTGCACTCCGTAACACTCTCAGAATCAGCAGTTCTTGTGTATTCCTCTTATAGTTGCACCTCAGATGTTTTCTTTATATTCTTTGAACTTCAAAATTAGCTATAGTTTAGTTTTAGATTTTCAAAGGTGACCTTTTATACAGGAATCACCAGTGAATGGACCATGTACACAAAAATGTCTTGTACCTTGCAAGCTAAGTACTGTTAAAATTAGAAAGTACATATTCCCTTTAAATAAAACAATGGAGTTCGAAAATAATTTAAGACAAATACTAATGTTGATAAATTGACAGAAATTGAATAAAATTAACTTTCTAACAAGACAACATAAAGCAAAACAAAGAAAGTTCAAACTTGATTCATCATTTACCTGTGATCGGTATCCTTAGAAATTCTTATGTCTTCAGTGTGTCTATTTAAAAGAATAGAACACCATTTCTCACTAAGGCGAGGAGAATTTTACGCAAGAAAAATGAATATGGGATTTTAGAAGCATTTTACAAACTATAAACATAAATAATAAAACCACTGACTATGGATTAAACTCTATTAGTTCTAAAGTATTGAGGTCAAATGAAAAAGAGAGAAATAGTCAGTTAAATCACAGAAGGCCATCTTAATGAAAAGCAGGCATGTGATATCTGGATCTGTCTCCCAAAGCATGGTATCATTCAAGAGCCCACTTTATGCAGTTCAAATGAGTTTGCCTAGAAACAGATTAATTCATGATCTTATTATAAAATGTCATTTAGATTTTGGACAGATGCTTCATAGACTCTTTAAGTTAATTCTATTTTAGAGCATGAAGTTGAGTCCAGCAGGGCAAAATGAAGATTTCACATGAATATCTTAATCCTTAAAGCAAGAAAGCTTTCCATAGAATAAGGCCGAGCATTTGAAGACATGACTTTCCTGGATTTTTTTCCTTAGAAAGATTTTAGAGCCTTTTTAAATCCTTTCATTTAGTCTTAAATTCTGGAAAGCCAGGCTTCAGTATTTCACCTATGTGGAATAAAACCCAAACCAAAAATATGTGTTTAACATAAGGTTTTTTTAATGAATTATAAATAGACTCTGTTGCAATAATTTTTAACATTAGCATATAGTCTTTGCAGAATGAACCAAAACACACACATATATGCAAACATACACATTGAAAAATAAAATAAAAATAGAATATTTGTTTTGTATTAAAAATTCATTAGTGTATTAGAGGGAATCAGATATATTCATAAGCTGTTTTAAATATTTAATGCAAAATATTTTACTACCAAATAAATTCATTGAAGAGCAATCGTAAATGGATGTTTTTTGTTTAATAAATATGCCAAGTTTAATTATCCCAATGTAAATAGTATAGAAGGTAGTGAACATTCAATTCACTGTAAAATTATTTTTATGTTGTATTACCTTCATTGATGTCAATTTAATTAAAGCATACATTGGCAAAGAGCAAAATGACTTAATTATTTAAAACAAAACTTTACTTAATCATTGCCAGAACAAGAATTAAATGCCCTCAAATGACCCATTCTTTACTTTCCTATAAAACTACTGCATAGAAATAAATTAAGAAAAAACATAATTAGTGTATTTTAAAATGTTTTTATCCAATAAATAGAAAATTAAAACCAACCATTTAAGAATATTCTCAATTTTTTGACAAACATATAATACAGTTCTAAATGACTGTCTAAGGAAACCCTATCTTCCACAATTCTATGTATAGAATTCTATGTATGTAATTTATATATCAATTACAAACTTTTCTTGAACTAATCTATTTGTTTGCTTTTGCCTTCTGTTTGATTTGAATTTGCTTTTAATAGAAATACAAAAATTTGATGGGTGAGACACAGTTTTTGTAGATGAGACTCATCTGTATGCTTTTTTTTTTTTTTATGTCCTGTTTATGTTTGAGCCCCTGGAACTTAGTGAGCGATAAATAAACATATATTGAATACATACATGTTTGAATGGATAAATGGATAAATGACCGGAAGAATAAATGAATGCATTGAAATATCTCTTTCTTTCCCATTTTAAAAGGAAGATGTTCAGCCTTAAGATGTTAAGTAATTTGCTTAAAGAATTATATGGAAACTTTGAAGATGCTATTGACAAGCTAAGGACTCTTCATTACAGCATATTAGTATCTGTGGAAATATAATGTAAAAATGAGTAGGAGTAAAAGTTTATAGAGTGACAATTGTTATAGAGGGAGAAGATAACAGTAGGTAGTATGTTAATATCTGCTTAGATGCTGAGTAAAATGAGCTATGAGGTAGATCACGAATGGAATAATTACTGGATTATTATGGAAGATGAAGAAACTAAGAAAGGAGAAGCATATGTTCAATACCTCATAAGAGAAATCTATAAAACTTGGTGAATGAATGGGTAAATTAAGAGTGCTGAGAAATCAAAGGAAACCCCAAGAAGTATTTATGTGACTGCTATCATGAATGTTTGTGTCCCCTTCAAAATTCATATGTTGAAACCTAACTTCAGTGTGGTGATATTAAGATATGAAGCCTTTGGGAGTTGATAAGGTCATAAGGTCATCTCATCAATGGGATTGGTGCTCCTATAAAAGAGGCTTGAGGTAACTTGTTTTCCCATTTCACCATGTGAGGACACATAGATGGCACCACCTATTAAGCAAAGAGGGGAACTTCACCAGACATCAGATCTGCTGGTACCTTGATCTTGAATGTCCCAGCCTCCAGAACTCTAAGCAATAAATTTCTGATGTTTATAAATTACCCAGTCTAAGGTATTTTGTTTTAACAGTCCAAATAGTCTAATACAGTGGGGTATCTGAAGAAAAATGTTTCCATTTTGATTAAAGAAGGAAAAAGTAACATGTTGAGAAAGATATGATTATTCCAACTTTCCAAATACTATGATTTGAAACCAGTGAGGACAACAAAACAAACATGTCTTGTAGGAATTAATTTAAAAGTACAGATTGTAACAAAATGCTAAAATGATAAGTCTGGAAATGAAGAACTGGTCTTTATCCACATTAAAGGAATGCTTGGTTTAGGCCAGGTGCAGTGCCTCACACCTGTAATCCCAGCACTTTGGGAGGCTGAGGTGGGCAGATCACCTGAGGTCAGGAGTTCCAGACCAGCCTAACTAACATGGTGTAACCCCATCTCTAGTAACAATACAAAAAAAAAAGAAAAAACAAAAGATTAGCCAGGCATGGTGGCGCATGCCTGTAATCCCGTCTACTCAGGAGGCCGAGGCAGGAGAATCACTTGAACCTGGGAGGCGGAGGTTGCAATGAGCAGAGATTGTGACACTGCCCTCCAGCCTGGGTGGCAGAGACTCCGTCTCAAAAAAAAAAAAAAAAAAAAAAAACTTGAAGCTTGAAGTTTTGAAGTTCTCAAGTAAATGAATGAATAATATGCTGATTTTCTTCTTGTTCCTCTAGAGTTTTTTTTTTCTTTCTTTTTTAATCTTTGGGCCTTTACAAAGATATTCTTGCACATATCTCCTTCACATATTTTAATCATTCAACTATCAATTGAAACATCTCGCCACATCAGCATAGCCTTGGTAAACTCAGTATTTGTTATATACAAAGCAGGACTTTATGCACTTCACATCAATTAACTCATTTAATCCTGATGAAAACCCTATGAAATAATACTGTCATAATTATATTTTACTTAAAGCGAGAAATGGAGACAAGGTAAGTATAAGAAATTTGTAATAACAACTAGAATCTCAGTAAGTGAGACTTGGACCAAGGCAGTTTGTCTTAATACATACTCTTAACCACCAGTCTATGCTGTTTAAGTATTTCTTTATTCTCATTTATAATATTTTAGAATGCATAGCCCTCTGAAATTATCCTATTCATTTATTTCCTAGTTGGTTTTCTCATATTTTAGAAAGCATTTACCCATAAAGATGAAATGTCAAACATCCAAACTTTCAATGTAAGTATGCAGTTTAAAAAATATGCTCAAGTCAAGCAGAGAAGTTAAAAGTTGTCCTAGATTATATTAATTTATATATTCACACACTTTGTACCATGTGATTTTTCAGACCCTCTCACTACAGAGGTGAGATATATTTCTGCCTCTCTTGGCTTTGTTTTCAGCCCTGAAGCATACTATAGCCAAGGGGATATGTGTCATAGTAACTTGATAAGAGGCTAGAAAAAAATGTTTGCAATACCTCTCTTTCACCATTAGAACATGACTAGCTCACTGGTTCAAGGGACTGATCCAGTTGAGTGGAGCCCAATCCCCAGCTTATCTTCAAATTTAGGAACCGAGTAATGATTATTATGTTATGTCACCAAGCTTTTGTGCTTGTTTGTAATACAGCGCTTTTTATAGTAAAAGCTGATTGATAGAGAAATTGGTACCAGAAAAGGGTACTGTCATTATAAAAATCTAAATTTTCTGGCATTGCCTTTACAACAGGCAGTAGTCTCTGAGGAAATGGTTAGAAGAGGTTGGGAAAATGCCAAGGGAACTGTTTCAGGAGGATGAAAAATTGGAGACATGTGTTTTGTTGTGATGAAATATTTGATAAAACTCCCACGTGAGGTTATTTAGAAGATTGAAAATGCACCTAATGAATTTTTAGATTTGGAAAAGGAGACCTCTGGAGAAAATAAAATGTTGACAGCTTCAGTTTTACCCTTTTCGGTACAAAAAATAAAAACTAAAAGTAAGGGCTGAGCTCAGAACAGACTTTGTAAGCAGAATTTAGAATTCATATGTAGTTGAGAACTTTTTGGGTTGGAAAATAACAACTTTTTCTCATCTTTAATCATCCCAATCTTCTCAAAATAAGATATAGATAGGGTCAAGAACCTTCCTTCAGTATTATGTTCATGTACGACAATAAAACATGTACGCAGCCCTGTTAGGTGCTAAAATGTATTCCAAAATGAGCTGTTTTAAATATGTGGTACTGGTGCATAAATGAGTAGATTAATGGACTATAACAGGAATAATAATGAGACATACTTTTGGAGACACCCGAGTACCAGTCTATCTAGGAGTTTGTGAATCACCAGTTAAAAATGCAGATTTTCTGCCATCAAAGACTGGGGAGGACTGTGGCAAATTAATATGATCACAAATCATTTGTTACTCTTGTTATTGGGGGGGCAGAGATTTGTTCTACTGCCTTTGAACTTGGTCTTGACTTCTATGAACAACAGAAAGAAAAGATGATATAGAGGGTCAATGGAATGTGGCTGACAAATGCTTCTCCAGCTCTGGAAATAAGCTATTTTGGACATGTAGGCTGATGGAGTCTGCAAATGAGGACATCTACATGAGAGACCCTAAGCAAGGACCAAGCCACTGAGCTCAGTCAACCCACAGAAATCTGAAAGATACCAATAAATTGTGAGATTAAACTACTAATTTGGAAGGTGCTTCATTATAGAACAATAGATAAGTAGGAAGAGGCAGATGATGAAAGCTTGAAAACCAAAGAATTAAAATAAATTCAGGCAAAAGTAAGTTCTGTGAAGGAGATACAAGAAATTGAAGAGTTCAGGATCCATATGCATCCATTGATTGATTTAATTTTGAACAGTAGTATACAGAAAATTAGCCTGAAAGGACTTGATCTAGGATTAAATGAGTATGAACAACTTATAAGCAATTTTGGAACAAATCATTAACTAAAAATCAATGCTGAATGCCCTTATGTATGTCTTTCAAAAGAAATGGCATATGAAATAGTCAAATGGGCCTGGCGTGATGGCTCACACCTGTAATCTCAGCACTTTAAGAGGCAGAGGTGGGTGGAGCATGAGGCCAGGTGTTTGACACCAGCCTGGCCAACGTGGTGAAATCCCATCTCTACTAAAAATACTAAAATTAGCTAAGCATGGTGGCACACACCTGTAATCCCAGCTACTGGGGAGGCTGAGGCAGGAGAATCACTTGAACACAGGAGAATCACTTGAACCCAGGAGTCGGAGGTTGCAGTGAGCTATGGTGCCACTACACTCCAGCCTGGGTGACAGAGCGAGACTCCATTTCAAAAAAAAAGAAAGGAATAGTCAACTGGAAAATATTCTCTATTTAAAAAGTAGTTAAAAGAAATATAAGAGTAATTAAAATGTTTATAGAATAAATGCCAAAGATATCAGATTATTTCATATGTAACGTGCTCATAAAATTCATAGGGAAGTAACATCCTAAATTATAAATGAACAATATAAATGAATGAATAAATTTTTTTAAAAAAACGCAAATTGTAAAAAATAGTCAACCACATAATTATTAGTAAAATGCAAATTAAAAATTATTGATATATTTCAAACCTTTTTCCTTAGTAAATGAATGTTCAAAAAATAGAATCAGGCAGTCTGTTGGTGAGTGTCAAAAGTAAGTGTCTGATATCTTACTACCAGGCAAGCATGTAGTTACAGTGACAGATCCAGGCATACACACCATCCAAAGAACCACACTCACCAGAAAAGTTTTAAGAATAAAAAATAACTCCTGTTTACTCTAGGTAGGTTCAAAAATTTGTAACATTTTGTTTCATTTGCTTTACCATTTGTTCATTTTTTCCCTCTGTCTTACTCTAAATTTATAATTTATTTCTGTGTCAATCTTGCTGTGAAATCTATTATTTATTCATAATATGTTTATTCAAACTAGTTTCAGTATAATTTGTCCCTGTATTTATAAACCTTTTAGAGTGTATTTCATAAGAACAAGGAATCAAGAGATGTAACATTATTACTAAAACAATTTTGTACCAACAGTTCATATTCAAATGTCCCTAATTGATCAATCAGGTCTTATATAGAATTTTTTTCTACTAAGAAATGCAATTTAGTATCACTCATAAGACTAATTGTCATGTTCCTTTTAGCTGCTTTAATCGGAAAATTTCTCAGTTTTTATCTTTTTTCATTTTGACATTTTAAAAAAGACAGCCCAATTATTTTGCAGATTATCCCACAATTTGAGAATTCAATGTTTCTTCATATTCACGTTATTCATATTTTTGTTGGGGTATTCAAAAATGAGACTGCACTATTCTCAGTGTATCATAAAAGAGGGTACATGATGGCAGTTCATCCCCTTAATGGTGAAATTAACTTTAATTACTTTATTAAGTATAAGGTAACTAAGTTAAGGTCCTGATGACAAAGTTTATACACTATAAAATTATTATTTTTTATTTGTATTTGAAACATTTCATGGGAGAAAACTGTGAAAGTGAAAATATACTGTTCATTGTCAAGTTTTCACACCATAGATTCAGTACCTGTTGCTTTTATTTGTTTGGGCTAAATTAATTATTAGTATGACGGTTACAAAATGTTGATTTTCTAACTCCACTTTTTATTGTACATTTAGTAACTTCTGTGTCACTCTAAGGAAAAAAAAAATTCCCTTCCATATTTATTTACATATTCACTTGTCTATCTGTTTTTCTATTAATCATCTATCATCTGCATAGGTATTAATATAGATAGATAGATAGATAGATATCCACACATGTACAGAGACAGAGAGTGAGAAGAGAGAGAGAGACAGAGAGAGAGAAAGGAGGGGAACAAAGAGAGAAATGGAAAGAGACAGAGAGAGAGAGAGAGAATTGTTACTTTCCACAATTCATATTCCATTTTTGTTTAAACTTTTAATTCATAGATGTATGGATATCATTTAACTTAATAGAATATACAAATAATATAAGAAAATAATTCCAAGATAGCAATGATATTAAAGATATAATAATATAATTTAAAAAAATTACCTCTAAATGTTCATGAAATGCTTTTAATAAAACCTCTGGCTGAAATTTTCAACCTCTCTCATTATTCTTTCGAAAAAGAGCATTATATTTTCAAATAAAAAAATGCCTGTTAAAGTTATACTTTGTTAAATCAGTTGTTTTATCTCCTCAATAATGAATGATGATAACAACGAAATGACCCTTGGCATGTGACAAACTGAGATTAAACAAAAATAATTCTATAAGAATTTAATCCTAATATGTAAGAGATCTGGTAAGAAATGTATCCATTAAAATGTGGAGATAACAATTATATTACCTATTTTATAGGATTGTTGTAAAGACTGAAGGAGAGTTAAATGAGAGAAAGCCATACATTTCTTAGAACAGTACCTGACATAGAAACACCATTTAAAAATACCATTACTTTTCTTCTTTTTTCTTTAGATTTCTGTTTTCGCTTCATTTCATTCATTTGATCCTCAATCGCTGATACTCTTTCTTCCAGTTGATCAAGTCAGTTACTGAAGCTTGTGCATTTGTCACCTATTTCTCGTGTCATGGTTTTCATCTCTGTCAGTTCGAAGAAAAAGAAATGAACAAAGCCTGCAAGAAGTATGGGATTGTGTAAAAAGACCAAATCTATGTCTGATAGGGGTGCCTGAAAGTGAGGGGGAAAATGGAACCAAGTTGGAAAACACTCTTCAGGATACATCCAGAACTTCCCCAACCTAGTAGGGCAGGCCAACATTCAAATTCAGGAAATACAGAGAATGCCACAAAGATACTCCTCGAGAAGAGCAACTCCAAGACACATAATTTCCAGATTCACCAAAGTTGAAATGAAGGAAAAAAT
>NW_012119376.1:3471059-3478383 GCF_000951035.1 Colobus angolensis palliatus | reverse complement strand
TTTAGGACACTGGCATGGGCAAGGACTTCATGTCTAAAACACCAAAAGCAATGACAACATACGCCAAAATTGACAAATGGGATCTAATTAAACTAAAGAGCTTCTGCACAGCAAAAGAAACTACCATCAGAGTGAGCAGGCAATCTACAGAATGGGAGAAAGTTTTTACAATCTACTCATCTGACAAAGGGCTAATATCCAGAACCCACAAATAACTCAAACAAATTTACAAGAAAAAAACAAATAACCCCATCAAAAAGTAGGCAAAGGATATGAACAGACATTTCTCAAAAGAAGACATACATACAACCAACACACACATGAAAAAATGCTCATTATCACTGGCCATCAGAGAAATGCAAATCAAAGCCACAATGAGATACCATCTCACACCAGTTAGAACGGCAATCATTAAAAAGTCAGGAAACGACAGGTGCTGGAGAGGATGTGGAGAAATAGGAACACTTTTACACTTTTGGTGAGATTGTGAACTAGTTCAACCATTATAGAAAACAGTATGGTGATTCCTCAAGGATCTAGAACTAGAAGTACCATATGACCCAGCCATCCCATTACCGGGTATATACCCAAAGGATTATAAATCATGTTGCTATAAAGACACATGCACATGTATGTTTATAGCGGCACTATTCACAATAGCAAAGACTTGGAATCAACCCAAATGTCTATCAGTGACAGACTGGATTAAGAAAATGTGGCACGTATACACCATGGAATACTATGCAGCCATAAAAAGGGATGAGTTTGTGTCCTTTGTAGGGACATGGATGCAGCTGGAAACCATCATTGTCAGCAAACTATCGCAAGAACAGAAAACCAAACACCGCATGTTCTCACAAATAGGTGGGAACCGAGCAATGAGATCACTTGGACTGGGGAAGGGGAACATCACACACTGGGGCCTATCATGGGGAGGGGGGAGCGGGGAGGGATTGAATTGGGAGTGATACCTGATGTAAATGACAAGTTGATGGGTGCTGACGAGTTGATGGGTGCAGCACACCAACATGGCACAACTATACATATGTAACAAACCTGCACATTATGCACATGTACCCTAGAACTTAAAGTATGATAATAATAATAAAAAAGAAAGATTAAAAAATAATAACAATAATAAAATAGAATACCATTATTATTATGATGGTGTGATTCCTATATAGTGCATACAAAATATTCCCTATCAGATAAGAAAAAGTAAAAGATTAATAACAGGTTAAATGAATATTTGGAATGGTGAAAATATCTTGAAATTTGAAATATATCATTTTGTATTTGAATTCTAACGTGTTACCCTTGTAAATGATGCTGTCCATTTGCTAGGTGAACATACGTGAAATTATTTAACTATCCTGCACTGAAAATTATTGAGCTATTCTGCACTGTTCAGTCCCTTTAACCATAAAATGGACATGATGATGATAATGACTTTTGCCTTATGTGAAGATTCTCTTTAATTCACTTATTTAATGAAATTTGTATTTAAAATATTTTAAAATTAGAGAAAAACATAATTCACACATATCCTTATGTAGAATTGGCAAATATTAATATATTGACAAATCTACTTGAGATTTTTTTTTCTTTTAAGTGCAATATTATAGAAATATTACAGAGCAACATCCAGTGGTCCTCCTCTCTTCCAAACCACTTCATTACACAGACATGAGCAGTACTTGGAAACTGGAATATTTCTTTTGTGTTCACTTACTATGTAAATGATACAGTGTGTCATATCATATACTTTAGAAGCACATAAATGATATGATTTTATATGTGGTTGAGCAAACTATTTATTATCCAGATTTACAGATACTGATAAATATAGTACACTTATTATAATCTCAATGAAATTTGAGTGTAGTTTATTATTATTATTGTTACCATTATTACTATTGCAAACATGTATAAGTGTTATGCTAGTTTTCTGCAATATAAAATAAACATTTTGACATTTTTAAGATATTCATTGTAAGCTAGTAAGTGATGAATATTTGGAGATGATGCTTGTGAGTTTGAAAAGAAAATGTTCTCTAAAACTTAATTGCAGGCTGTAATTAAAACCAGCTATTTTCTTGGTATTTAGAATATTTTATATCCACATTCTTTGCAACCTACTCTAATGAAATTATGAGTTATTATGCTATAATCCCCCGAAAGGCTTCTGTTTTCATTATTCCTTGTATTTGGTAAACTTTTATTTGGAATATTTTGAGTCTCTATTGCTAGTTATATAAAGGTTATTTTATATTTATTATATATTATTTATTTTAGCATCAACTAATGAACCAAATAGCCAATTAGCATCAGTTTAATATTACTACAACAGATTTGTTTGGTTGCTGTTGCTATTATTGTTATTATTATTATAATCTGAGAATATATATGTATTAATGCTTTTACTTCCAGTCTGTGACATATTGTAGGTTTCTCTTACTTTCTCTCTCAAATATACCTTTAAAAATATTTCTTAGCATGTAGCATTTAATATATTGATTGCTACATGTTTGAATTAATATCTATAGTCTTGTTTTCTATTTGCCCTCCTTATCTGTTTCTTGTTCTCTTTTTCTCTTTTTAGTTTTTCCATCGAATTTATTTAAACATTTTGTCCCTACCTCCAAAACATACATATTCACACACTTTCTTTTTAAAAAAGTTCTAGTTTTTCCTCAACTAATAGATTGAAAGTTGTGTGTTCATTATTTTTTTTAGCAAAATACAAGAATATACTGAGGATGCATACTTTTTTTAAAAGAATATGACTTTTTAATTTTTATTATATCTGAGAATCCTAGCATATCTGTTAACAAGTAAGTTTTGTTCTTTTACAGC
This sequence comes from Colobus angolensis palliatus, assembly GCF_000951035.1. Lineage (NCBI taxonomy): Eukaryota > Metazoa > Chordata > Mammalia > Primates > Cercopithecidae > Colobus > Colobus angolensis. The sequence continues at coordinate 3,475,527 of NW_012119376.1, read as the reverse complement.
TTTTGTTCATCCTCTCTGGAAAATTATAAGGAGCTTAAATTTTTTAATTGAATTATTTCATTTTCCATGTCCTTTTAATACAGTATTTTAATTCTAATGCTATTTAAACCTAATTATTATCAGATTTTCAAGACATGTGCTTACCGTTGTATTATATATTTCTTTTTTTCTGTGTTCATCTATTTTTTAAATAAATATATCTAATGTTAGTTACTCAATGGAAACCTCTAAGTGGTGATTTCTTTCTATTCATTAAGCTCTCTTTAATTTATCCTCATTTTGGCTGATGATAATGAGCAACAGATTTATCCTTTGATAACTATTTTTCCATCACATGTTGCATGTATCATTTTGGTTTTCTTATCTATATATCTTTATGATAAGAAGTCTGTTAAATTTGTACCTCCTGTGTACATAATCTTCCTTTTCTGTGAAGTTTGATTTTGAAATTTAGTTTTCACTTTTTGGTGCTCACTTTCTGATGTTTGTAGAGATAAGATTGTGTCCACTAATCCTGATAAACACTTATCTATGCTTCTTAAATGTAGACATTTCTGATTTCTTTTTAATTATAAAAAATTTTCCTCTCTTATCTCTGTGAATGTTATGTCTTTCTTATCTTTTACACTCAGAGATAAAACGTGTTAATTAAATGTTCTTTCATATTTTCCTTCTCTTTATCTAGTTTACATAATTTCCTCAGATTCACATTAAACTTTACCTGTAAACTTTCTCTCTTCAGCTATGTGTAATGCTGTTCAATTGCCCACTCATTATTTAATATCAATTACATATAGCCACACATATGGGTAAATGTTTATAGAGGCATACAGACATAAATAAGAATATATAGAGAGATGGAGATTTTTCTACAAGATTTATGTAGTTTTTATCAAGAGCTTTTGTTCCTTTGGTTTCTGTAATTTTTCTTTCTTTCATTACAATTATTTTTATTATAAATTTTGGTTTAATTTTATTCTTTTCTATTCTTTAATCACATTTCTTATAAATAGTTTCATTATATCAATTTGGGGATTACTAATTCTTCTGTTTGTAATTTCTGTTGACTTCACCTTAGAATGAATTGATAATTCTTATGATTGCAAAGTTTTATATGTAAGTTCTTCTTTAGTGAAGGCTTAGTTTGTGTTTGTTTGTTTCCCTGACCAAGTCCTCTATGACCTACTTTATGGAAAAGCTTCTATAGAGTAGTTCAAGTTTAATTGTACAGGCATCCCAGAGCTTTAACTGAAACTATTTTTATTTTATCACTAATTTATAGTCATGAGATTACTGCACATTTGGATAATAAAATATACATCTGGACATTTGGGTCCCACACCTTCATGCATCTTTAGGCTAAGGTTTAATCATTTTATTAGAGATCTCCACTCTCTGTCCCAAACCCCAAACTCTCTCTCGGAGACCTGGGAAGACAATCATACTTTTCACTTCTCTCTATTGAATACAGTTTCCTTAGTAATTTTATTTTAATCAAGGACAGTCCCTTACGTAAGAGTTACAGTTTTAGCTCTGAAGGGTTAACACTGCATCTTTCCTTATTAAAAATCCAGGCTTTTGTTGGTAGAGTGATTCCAATTTTATTCTATTATCCAGGTCACTTTCAAGTTAAGTCATGAGTTTTCCATTCCCAGTTTGAGTTTACTCTTCATGTCCAGGGTTTCTTGTTTCCTCTTAAACTTAACTCTCATCTTAAAGTGGTAACTTATATTTGTCACAGTATTTTTGTGCATTTCAAACATGAAGTTTTTGATCAGGTTAGTCATCCATGTTGCTGGAAGCCATTTCTATATATTTTTTACTTTGTCAATTACCATTATGAGAAAAAGCTACATAAGCAAGATCAAAAGCAATAGAATTACAACAAGGAGAGATTTTAATGCTTTTGCAAGATGGAATATAATAATATATGTTTAAATTTAATTCAGGGAATGGACTTGAGCACATCAAGACCTGTATTTTTCTGTAACACCATGACTCTGAAAATTCACTTAACTTTGTTGAACCCATAAGGAAGAACTAAATGGAGATATAGCAGCACAAAACACAATTTGCCATCAAGCTTTTATAAATTTCTATGATGAATTTATTATATAAAAGAGCCTTAAAATATTTCTCCTATAATGTCCTCATTTAACAAGTAAAGAAATACACAACATATAAGCAATCCATAGTGTCAGATTCCATTCTACAGACTCATTTCCTTCTTCTATACCAGTGTCCTTTCCAGGTTGAGACTCCCTAAGTCTAATGTAGAAACCTTTAAAAACTTTAGAAGTAATTGTATTCCAATCTGCCAGGGAGGTAACTTTCAATTTGAGTAAATTTATAGATGGCTAGATTCCATCCATTCATAAGGAAAATAAGTATTATGTCATTTGAAAATTACATAATTAAATGTTATATTTTAAAATTATCAATATCCCTCCAACTCCTAAATTATGGTTTTTGTGTGTGTGTATGTGTGTGTGTGTGTGTGTGTGTGTGTGTAGAGAGAGAGAGAGAGAGAGAGAACCCCATGGAATTCTATATAGCTTTGATTGCTTGAACAAAACAATAATAATATCTAGTTTGTGAATCACAATTCTTGTTAAAACTGAAAGATTTATGCTGGAGCAGAAAATCATGAAAAGAGCTACACCCAACGCAAATGTATGATAGGAAGACAGATTGTTAATATATATTAAAAAATCTAAAACAAAAGAAAAGTTGTGAAACTCTGTGCATGAACTTTTAATATTTTTAATATTTTATGAAGATTCTTAGGGTTCAGTTCACTCTATCTCTATTCTGTCCAAAGTATACTATCACTCTTACTCTCTGGAAGTGAACAAAATGTGTTTTTCTAAGAAAATTATGGACCTCATGAGAATTTGAAAAGTCTAAGTGTTACCAAATAGAGAAAAAAAATTTACCATGATTTGCTGTATCTAGATAAGAAATTGTGTGTGTGTGTGTGTGTGTGTGTGTGTGTAGAACAGAAATTCAATGACTATAAATAACATATTTGGAACAGTTGGGTAGTTTTGATATGGACTATAGCATATTAGATAAAAGTAATGTACTCATATTTCTTGAATAGTTTGATAACTATAATGCTGTAGAAATATATTCTTAGGGGATATGTGTTGAATGTAGTATGGTATCTACAACTTTCAAATGTGTGTGCGTGTGTAACAGGGGGATGACAAACTTAATTGGTGGATCTGGGTAAAAGGTATATGGATGTTCTTTTCACTTATTTGACAAATTATGCAGGCATCTCAAAGTGTACGCATCTACAGGGTTTCCCAGTTCAAGAAATAATGAAATCTCTCACTCCTTTGTCAAATTGAAAAACACTGCTTTCTCTTTCTATACACATATTTAATCAGTACTCAATTGCTGCAGATTTTTAGCTCTTAAATGTGTTCAAAGACATCTGCTTCTCTCAAAACCTATACCATGGTTTATACTAACATCATCTTTGACAAATATATTACCCTGCACAACTATGATCAATTTCCCTCACGAAAGCGATAATAATCTTGCTAAAACATAAAATATAATGATGTCAATACCCTTTAAATACTTTCAATGGCTTCCTGTGATCCTCAGAACAAATCCCTTAAAGCAAATTTTAAGAGGTCTCATCTGTAGTTTATCTTTGGCCTTCAGTGAAATGCTGGGCTCTTCATTGTTGCTCAATTTCTTCTTTCTAACTGAAGTTATTTTCCTGCCATCTTCCCCTGCAAATTCTTTTAATTTCTTGAATTCTCAGAAGAGATGTCACTCCCTTCAAAAATTCTTCATGAGCTCGAAGACTACACTTCTCATATAGTATAGTACTGTACTATCTAAATGAGTTCTCCTGCATGTACCCCATAGTCCCTGTGCTCACTCATCTTCCTGCGTGATAATCTCCAGCTGTGCTTCCCGTCCTTTAGCACAGCAGTCCCCAACCTGTTTGACAGCAGGGACTAGTTTCATGGAAGACAATTTTTCCATGAATGGTGGGGACAGGGGGGTGGATTCAGGATGAAACTTCCACCTCAGATCATCAGGCATTAGATTCTCATAAGGAGTGTGGAACCTAGATCCCTCACATGCGCAGTTCTCAATAAGGTTCACACTCCTATGAAAATCTAATGCTGCTGTTCATCTGACAGAAGGCAGAGGAGCTCGGGGACAATGCTCGCTCACCGCTCACCTTGTACAGTGCGGCAAGAATCCTAACAGGCAGTGGCCCCCGGGGATTGAGGACATCTGCTTTAGCAGATATTATTTCCATCTTTCCTAATTTTGTACACCACCATCTGAATGAGTGACTAAAACATGGTACACGCCCCATAGATAATTTTCAAATAATTACTGTTTGGACTATACAGTGAAACTAATTTGTAATTGAATGTTTATAAATTCACTTTCAATCTTATAATAGGACCATTCAAAGCTGCTAGATGACTGA
>NW_012119376.1:3460565-3465399 GCF_000951035.1 Colobus angolensis palliatus | reverse complement strand
GGCCATCTTGCTCCGCCCCCTCAAGTATTCTATGATTTCTAAGAAAAAGGAAAATATAGGCAGTTCAGTCTATTTGGACCTCAGATATAACTTTTGTTAATTTCATTATTCTTGAAAGAGGGTCTTACTAGGTGAGAGAAAATGGGGTAGAACACTATTAAAATAATCTATAGGGACAGAATATATAGGAACAGAAAGCATATCAGTGGTTGCCTAAGTCTGGAGGGGTGGAATTGACCAAGATGGCACAAGAGCAACAGAAATGTTCTATTTCTTTATTGTGTGGTTGTTACAAAGATGTATAAATTCCTCAAAACTCATCAAAATATATACTTGAAAGTGGTACATTATACTTCAATTATGTTGATTTTTTAAATGCTTCAGTAATTTAAACAGCTCCTCAATAACATTTCCAGCAGAGAAAGTGTTCAACAGTTTTTGCTGTTGGGGAAAAATGCTATGAGATAATATTATTTAAAATTTCTAAATAGTAGTAATAATGCTGAAATCAGTTTAAAGAGCCTTTTTATGGTAGTTTGTACATAAAAGGAAATTAATGGGTCCTACACTAATTTTATTCAGTGATTAAATCACCAAACTACTGATCTTTCCCTTGCTTATTCATAGACCATCAGGTAATTAGGACTGTCTCTACTATATCATCTGCCAGCTGTGAGGAGAATGAGAACAATAGTTATGCAGTTCAGTGGAATCATTACCATTCATATAGGAAAACAGGACCTTTGTAATTGTTAAAAACGGGGCTAGATATATTTCTTTTCCATTTTCGTTGTACTTATTAAATAAAAAGCCATTAGCCAACCAAAGACTTAGATGTCTATGTGCATATACAATTAATTAATTCTAATTTCTTTAATAAGACTATTATTATTGTAGCATTGGAGTAATTCTAAGGAATAAAGAAAAAAATCAATCAGGGTTTAATTCTAATATCAAGACATCTTACAGAAATACATTTCTTAAACATACATCAATCTTTATCTTAAAAATCACAGTTAAGTACCTAATAAGTACCATATCAAGTCAAATTGAGTAAAGCAAAGAGAGTCATCCACAGTTTTGGGCCTCTTAAACTAAAAATACTCTTTACTCTATTGCTTCAACTTTGACTCTGTTGAAAACACACACATGTATACAAACTTTAACACATAATTGGGAAATATTAATGGAAAAATAAAACACGAATATTAATACCTATGAGACAAATAAGTAATGGTGCATTATGGAAGAAAGTGAGGTGGAATTAACTAAAAACATTTTTTTTAGTTGAGGTACAATTTGCATAAGACAAAATGCAAAGATCTTAAGTGTTTCAGTTAATGAGGATTTTTTATTTGTTTTTTGTTTTGAGACAGGGTCTCCTTCTGTCACCTAGGCTGAAGTACAGTAAGTGCAGTGGCACAATCTCAGGTCACTGCAATCTCCGCCTCCTGGACTCAAGCAGTTCTCAGATCTCAGCCTCCCAGGTAGCTGGGACTACCGGTGTGCACCACTAACCTCAGAAAATTTTTGTTTTTTTTTAATAGCAATGGAGTTTCACCATGTTGCCCAGGCTGGTCTGGGACTCCTAGACTCAAACCGTCTGCCTGTCTTAGTCTTCCAAAGTATTAGGATGCCAGTTAATGAGTTTTAATACTTGAATGAACACATATGTCCACCACCCAAAACATTACAAAGCATATTCTCATCACTCAGTAAGTCCTCTTGTGACACCTTCCGGTAAATTACTCACTCTGAGATGACAAATTTCTGATTACTATCACCACAGATTAGCTTTGCCTCTTGTTAGAATTTGTGTAAATGAAATTACATCGTACATATTTTCTCATGTCTTTGAGTTTTTTCACCCAACAAAAATATTGGAGGTTTATAGTCTACAATGGTTGTATCCACAGTGAGCCTAGTGCTTTCAGTATCCTTTTATTATCTCTTCAATGTATATAGAATATTTTGATCCTGATATTTGTATGTTTTACTTTTAGCATCATGGAGAGTCTTACTATGGCCTTATCAATTTTATTAATCTCATCAAATATCAACAATGATTTAATCTTTAAAAATTGAATCTCAATTATTTTATATCATTGATTTCTACACATATTTCTGTGATGGCCTGTCTTTAGATTCAATTGCTTTTCTTTCCCCAGCTTCTTAAATTAGAAGCTTAGATAATTTTTTTTTCTTTTCTAATATGAGGCATTTTCACTTAAAAGTTAATTACTAACATGATACATTTCTAATAACCACAGCCTAACTTCAACCCAGAGATTTATGTTATGCTTCCCTTATCATTCAGTTCAAAATATTTTCTAAATTCTTCATAATTTTATATCATGGTATTTTATAAGCAAATTTGTAAATGTTAACATACTTAGGAATTTTATTAATACTTTGTTATGAATTACTTCTAATTTAATGCTATAATCATCAGAGAACATATGCTTTTATTTTTTGGACTCACTGTTTACATAAATAGCATATCTGTTTCATTACCTTGTTTTTTTTTTATTTTTTGAGACGGGGTTTTTACTCTTGTCACCCAGGCTGGAGTGCAATGGAGCGAGATCTAGGCTCACTGAAACCTCTGCCTCCCGGGCTCAAGTGATTCTCCTGCCTCAGCCTCCTGAGTAGCTGGGATTACAGGCTTGTGCCACCACGCCCAGCTAATTTTTGTATTTTTAGTAGAGATGGGGTTTTACCATGTTAGCCAGGCTGGTATCAAACTCCTGACCTCAAGTGATCCACCCACCTCGGCCTCCCGAAGTGCTGGGATTACAGACATGAGCCACTGCACCCAGACCACGATCTTATTTCTGCCTGTCATATACATGTGATACACACACATTTATTTATTTTTCGAGTGCATGTCATCCTTTTTTTCCAGTAGTGTTATTTCCAATCAACCTGAAGACTTTCTTTTAGCATGTCTTTTAGGGGTCATTGGAGACTAATTCGTACAGCTTTCTTTTGTAAGAAATTATTTTAACTTTTCCCTTAATTTTTTGAATGTTTTAGTTAATGGAACAGGTTTGGCTTTGTAGAAAGAACGAGCACACAGTACAGAGTTTCCAAATGCCCTCTTCCTACCCCATCTGCATATTGTTTTTTGATTCATTTTCTGTTCAAATCTTTTGCCCATTTCTTAATTGCATTGTTTTCTTTTCGTTGAGTTTTAAGAGCAACTTTTTGTATATTTTACATGCCAATCTTTTATCAAGATATGTCTTTTCTCTTTATTTATAAACGATGTTTTGCATGGATATCAAACCTTTTTTAAGGACAAAGATAGGTTGTCCTTTTCTCCAGCATTTTACAGATGCCATATGTCTTTGATGAGAAGTCAACCATCATCTTGTATCATGATCTCCCTCTGTGTAATGTGTTTATAGCCCTTCCGTCAACTTTTAGTACTCTGTATCTTTGGTTTTAACTGGATAGACTGTGATGTTTCTAGTTGTTGTTTATTCTTTTTTAACTCAGAGTTTTCTAAATGTCTTAGAATTTGAGCTTGACATATTAAACCATTTTTGGAAATTTTCTTCCATTTTTACTTCAATTTGATCTGGTCTGTTTTCTTTATCTCCACTTTCCTCAGCTCCAATGACACATATGTTGTACTCCTTGATATAGTCCCACATATCTTGGGCATTTAATTTATATTTAAGTTTAATTTTTACTTTATTTATTTTGAATAATTTTAATGAATCCATATTCAAGATCTCCATACTATGTTTCAGCTGAATCTATTCTGCTATTAACCCTCTTTTTTTTCTTTTCTAACATTGCATGTTTTTCCTAACATTTCTATTTAACTCCTTTTCATGGTTTCCACCTATCTGCTAATATTCCCTAGCTCTTGATGTTTACTTTGCCATTAAATTATTTGACATCATCATTATACATGTAAAGCTTCTCTCTGATTGTTCCACCATCTGGCTCATTTTTGTTTTTGCTTGTATTGACTGTTTTGTCATTTGACCATGAACAGCTCATTATAGCTTTTACATTTTACCCTTAATGTTTTGCTGTAAGTATGAAATTTTATGTAAGAGAATTCTTTAACCTACAATAAAATAATTACTCCCAGAAAATAACACTCTCCTTTTCATCAGGCCACTAGTATTAGAATTAGAATTTAAACTTTAGTTAGATTTAGTTCACCACTGACTCTCAGTATTTGAGTATGGCATCAGGTGTTTATTTTCATTTCTAAATCTTTGAGGACGTCTCCTACATCTCCAGTTCCAGCCTCACATTTTATTCTTTAGGTGATCTCATGTCACCCTGCTACCCTGCTTGAGTCTTCAGAGGATCATTTTGCTTCAAACAGTATAGGCCTGAGGGGGATTTACCTACTTCTCTTGCAGTGCCCTCAGCCTTCCACTAATGGCTTCTTTGTACTCAATGCAGGCACAGAGTATCTCTGAAATACTTTCCTCACCTTTCCCTCTCGTCTCTCTTCAGAGGATGTCTGCAAAACCTGTAAAGGTCTAGGGCACCTTAAAGGGATTTATTTCTTTATCTCAGCTCTCCTTACCACCTCCCTTTTTAGTCAGAAGCTGTAACACTCTCATCCACTCTCGTCAAAGGCCCACTTTAGAGGCTTTGTTTTTTTAATTTATTTTTTATTATTATTATACTTTAAGTTCTAGCCATTCTGCCTGGTGTGAGATGGTATCTCATTGTGGTTTTGTTTTGCATTTCTCTGATGGCCAGTGATGAGGAGCATTTTTTCATGTGTCTGTTGGCTGTATGCATGTCTTCTTTTGAGAAATGTCTGTTCATATCCTTTGCCCACTTTTTGATGGGGTTG
>NW_012119376.1:3422307-3453922 GCF_000951035.1 Colobus angolensis palliatus | reverse complement strand
CCGTGTTAGCCAGGATGGTCTCGATCTCCTGACCTCGTGATCCACCCGTCTTGGCCTCCCAAAGTGCTGGGATTACAGGCATGAGCCACCGCGCCAGGCTGGAAGAAGAATTTTTAACTCACCTTTGGACACAGGTACAAGTAGGGGAAGGAAAGCAAAAAAAAAAAAAAAAAAAAATCTACCTACCAAAAGGCAGAAATATTTACTACGCCTAGCACCACAGCTGAAGGAGGTGCACGTGTAAATGTGCCCTGAGAGCCAGTTGCTAAGATGGAGGCTTCATCAGAATGTAGAAGTAGACTCTAGCAGAGGCCCCACCATCAGGTCAACTACTATTGAATAAAAATAATAGTGGAGTACAGCTGGGAGATTTGAAGGAGAAAGTTGTATCTGGGGGAAAGAAGAAGACACATCTTCAGCAGGGGGGCACAAATTGAGAAAATGACCTCTGAAACCCAGACTCCACCCTAAACCAAATATCACTAGAGAAATCCTGTGGTATGCTGAGAATATGCATAAGACCAACACAGCTTAACTCAGTGCAGCTACTAAAAGTCTAGCTGAAGGAACGGTGTATGCATTAATCTTCAAGCATAAAAATCATTTACATTAGTATCTACTATCTTATGCAAGACATAGCTGGGTGTGGTGGCAGATGCCTTTAATCCCAGCTACTTGGGAGGCTGAGGCAGGAGAGTCACTTGAACCCAGGAGATGGAGGCTGCAGTGTGTTGAGAGAGCTTGCATGATTGCACTCCAGCCTGGGCAATAAAAGCAAAACCCCGTCTCAGGAAAAACAAAGAAACAAACAAAAACCAACCAACCAACCAAACAAAGAAAAATACAGCAAGAAAAAGCACACACTGAAGAGAACAAACACTAGTCAGAACAGCCTCAGAAATAAGACATATAGTGGAACAATCAGACAAGCCACCTAAAATAACTATGGCTGAAAAAGAAACAAAGGACAAGTAAAAAATAGGAACTGCTAACAAAATGATAAATTTTAAAACAATAATTCCTATAACAAATATAAATGTCAATTGTCTCAACAAACCAGTTAAAAGACAAAGACCATCAACAGAAGAAGTAAAACAAATCTATATGATACAAGGATCTAATAAAAAAGAAATGTTGAAAGTGAAAGGAGAAAATTATAACATGCAAACATTGATTAAAAGAAAGCTATATATCTACAGAACAAAAAATAAATAGACTTCCAAACAGGAAATACTATCAGTGTTAAGTCAGGACATTACATCATAATAAAGGAGTAAATTATCTGAAAAGACAATAATCCTAGACATGTATGCACTGAACATATCTTCAAAATACATTAGGTAAAAATGTCTATTTTAATTTTATGTTCTGTCAAAAAAATCGCATTAGTCTGTCCTTATACTGCTAATAAAGACATACCCAACACTGGGTGATTTATAACGGAAAGAGGTTTAATTTGACTCTAGTTTAACATGCTGGGGAGTCCTCAGAAAAGTTACAATCATGGCAGAAAGGGAAGCAAACACGTCCTTCTTCACATGATGGCAGGAAGGAGAAGTGCAGAGTTAAGCAGGAGAAAAGCCCCTTATAGAACCATCAGATCTCAAGAGAGTTCAGTATCATGAGAACAGGATGGAGGTAACCACCCCCATGATTCAATTACCTTTCACTGGGTCTTCCCCATGACACATAGGGATTATGGGAACTACAATTCAAGATGAGATTTGGGTGGGGACACAGCCAAGCCACATCACCAAGACCTAGAAGGTTGCACTGGTAAAATCTATGAAACATTTAATAAAGCAGTCATTAAGTGAAATAACATAGAGACAGGAAGTCAAACACCATGTTCTCACTTGTTATTGGAAGCGAAATGATATATACACATGCACAGAATGTGGAATAATAGACATCTGCAGGATGGAAGGTTGAGAGGTGAGTGAGGAATGAGAAAGTACTTGATGGGTACCATGTACACTACTAGGACAATGGTTGCACTAAAAGTCTAGACTTCACCAGTATGAAATATATCCATGTAATAAAACTGCACTTGTGCTCCCTAAATTTATACAAATAAAAAATATGGGAAAAGAGCTCGTGATGCATGTTGTCAAAAGGAATATTATCAATTCTACAGATCACTTCCAGCAAATAGAAGACGAGGCAACAGTTGATATCAGTATTGTTCTAATACCAAAATAAGACAAAACTTTAAGAAGACCACTAGCCATCATGAGCATAGCTACAAAAGTATTTAACAAAATATTACTAAATTGAATTCAACAATACATAAAAACGATAATAAATTATGACCACATGGAGTTCACTCAGGAATATGATTGAATTATTACTTGAAAATTAATCAATGTTATTTGACATATTTATGTAGTATATGAGAAAAATACCATTTGACTATTTCAATAGATATAGAAAAATCTTTTAAGAAAATTCAACAAAATTTTCATTCCCATGTAAAGGAAAGAAAAATATCATTTTTAGCAACCTAGGAGGAGAAAGAAGAAATTTCTTTTCTTTTTCTTTCTTTCTTTACTTTTTTTTTTTTGACAGGGTCTGGCTCTGTCACCCAGGCTGGAGTGCAATGGTGCAATCTCGACTCGCTTCAATCTCTGCATATTTGCCTCCTGGGCTCAAGCAATTCTCCCACCTCAGCCTCCAAGGTAGCTGGGACTACAGACAGGCACCGAAGTAATTTTTGTATTTTTTGTAGAGATAGGGTTTTTCACCATGTTGGCCAAGTTGATCCTTGAACTCCTGAGCTCAAGCAATCCACTTACCTGGGCCACCCAAAGTGCTGGGATTACAAGCATAAGCCACCATACCTGGCCAAGAAAGAAATTTCTTTAACCTAATAAATGAGATCTAAAAAGAATGTGTAGCTAACATTATAAGTAATGGTGAGAGAATGAATGTTTTAAACTCAAGATAGAAATAGGGTAAAAATGTGCTCTCTCACCACTCCTATTTAACATCACACTTGAAAACAGTGTAATAAGGCAAGGAAAAAAAGATAAAAGGTATACAGATTAGAAAAGAGAAATAAAACTTTCTATTCAAATGTGACATGATTTTCTAGGTGAAAGATAACTAGGAATCTATTTTAAAAACTCCTGGAAGTAATGTGTTCATAATAGGGACAATGAATAAAAAGTCAGAGTGAATGAGTCAATCATATGCTTATATACCAGCAATGAACAACTGGAACATTTTAGTAATTAAAATGAAATGCTATTTCTGATAGCACCCAAAACATATAAATGTACTTTATGTATTTATATACATAAAATATGTATATCTGACAAAATTGCTCTATATTATTGTTTAATGTGGGTATATCATTTTCATCGTAATATCTGTATTTACTTTATTCCACTAGTACTGCATATTTTAATTTTAAACACAGAAATGGATAAAACATTAAGCAAAAATCACTAAGATTTCCATCTCCTAGAAATAACCCATATTAAAATTCCATAAAGGCTTTTTAATATTTTAAGAAATAGAATATGAAAAGCACACATCTCTATACATACATATACATCTATCCTGTATCATTTATATAATTATCTACAATAAAGCTCCAGAAAATTGTTAGTATTATTAATATCCAAGGAGTCATATTACAGGTAATTTTTTAATGTATTTTGCCAACTTTTCATGAAATGAATGTTTTTATTGTATAAGAACAATGAAATATTAATACTTTAAACACATTTCTATATTTGAATTATTTAATTTTTTATTAAAAACATTATACCAAAAGCAGATTTTCCTATTATACATATAAATTCAAACTATTTATATTTTCTATTTCAGTGATACCATATTGAATAGCCTTCTAGTGTTTCTGCTTTATTTCTTTAGAATAAGTTTCTAGAATTTGAAATAATACAAAAACAGAGATGAAGATATTTCAGGCCCTGATGCACATTGTCAAATGATCTACCACAAATGATCATATTAACATAAATCTTCCCTTGTATTTAGTACTATGTTTTCTAAAACGGAGTTTACAGATACATCATTTGTAGATATTTATATGTACAAATTGTATGCATATACTTTAAGGTATATATTTAATTTTCATGAAGTCCAGTTTATCATTTTTTTGATTCATGATTCTTTGGCCTCAGAAATATGGTCAGTTGTAAAAGAATAGTCTCCCAAGTATTTTCGTTTGTTTTTTATAAATATTACAATTTTAGCCTTTGCGTTCATGTCTGTGATCCATATTAAGTTAAATTATTGTGCATAACATGAGGTAAAAGGAAACATTCCCTGTTTTAAATATTTTTAGATATCTAGTTTTTTCTGCATCAGTTGTTGAAAAGATTATCTTTCCTTCCTTGTAACTTCCTTGACACCTTGGTCAAAAATTCATTAACATAGATGTGTCAATGATTGTAACATTACAGTAAATTCTGAAACCAGCCAAATTATGTCCTAGAAATGTGGCCCTTTTATTCCTTCAAAATTGACTTGGCTATTTTAAAACATTTGTATTGTCATATATATTTTTCACAAGTTAGTTTTTCTACAAAGAAACAAAATATCTATTGATATATTGATTTTGATTGTGTTGGATCCATAAGTCACCTTGTGTCAAATTGCCACATTTAAATGTTCCAACACAGGAACATGGTAAAAGTATCCATTTATTTAGGTCATCCTTAATTACTCTAATGATTTATATATTTCATTGTAAAATTGTTAAACAACTTTTATTAATTATATACAATACTTCGTGTTTTGATGTTTTTGATAGTGGTATTGTTGATTTGCAAAAATTGTGTCTTGCTGACATATAGTCAAACAAATGATTTTTAAAATTACTCCTGTGTTCTATGGCCTTGCTAAAAGCAGTTATTAGTTCCAGCAGTCTTTATTAGATTTCTTAGACCTTTTCCACATACAATTGCATCTTTCGCAAATAAAGGTTATTTACTTCTTTCTTTTCAAGTGTATACCTAGGCTTCTTTTTGTCTTGCTTTATTTCACTAACTAGAATAACCAGTTCAATATTGAATAGAAATAGCAAGAGTAAACATTCTCGGCTTTTTCCTGATAATAGAGAAAAATTCATTTAAGTTTTTTTGTGTGTGTGTATGCATTCCATTGCTTTCTTTTCCATTTATATTAACATTTAAATATCTGTACAAAAATATAATAGCTCTTTTAAAATTATTTTTTGCTAGTTCCATTATCTTAAACTTTTTGGGGTCTATTTTTGTTGGGTTTTTAAAAACACCTGATTTTGAGTCACAATATTCTGCTTCTTGGCAAGCTTAGAGACATCTGTTTATTTATTTATTTATTTATTTATTTATTTATTTATTTATTTATTTATTTATTTATTTTCAATAAGTTTTTGGGGAACAGGTCGTGTTTGCTTAAATGAATAATTTTTTTAGTGATGACTTCTGGGATTTCGGTGTGCCAATCACCGACCAGTGTACACTGTACTCAATGTGTAGTCTTTTATCTCTCATTCCCCTCCTACTCTTCCCCCCAAGTCCCCAAAGTTCATTGTACCATTTTTACGCCTTAGTGTCCTCATAGCTTAGCTCCCACTTATGAGTGAGAATATACAATGTTTGGTTTTCCATTTCTGAGTTACTTCACTTAGAATAGTAGTCTCCAATTCCATCCAGGTTGCTGTGAATGTCATTATTTCATATCTTTTTATGGCTGAATGGTATTCCATGGTATTTATCTTTTCAAATAACCAGCTTTTAAAATTCATTATCTTTTGCATTTTTGTATGTTTGTTTCAGTTACCTCTAGTTCTGCTCTGATCTTGGTTATTTCTTTTCTTCTGCTGGGTTTGGGTTTGGCGTGTTCTTGTTTCTCTAGTTCCTTGAGGTGTGACCTATTTGTGCTCTTTCAGACTTTTTAATGTAAGCATTTAATGCTATGAACTTTCCTTTTAGCACCACTTTTGCTGTGTCCCAGAGGTTTTGATATGTTGTTTCATTATTATCATTCGATTCAAAGAAGTTTTTTAATTTCCATCTTGATTTTATTGTTGACCCAATGATCATTCAGGAGCAGGTTATTTAATTTCCATGTATTTGCATGGTTTTAAGCATTCGTTTTGGAGCTAATATCAAATTTTATTCCACTGTAGTGTGAGAAATTACTTGATATAATTTCAATTTTCTTAAATATGTTAAGATTTGTTTTGTGGCCCATCATATGGTATATCTTGGAGAATGTTCACTGTGCTATTGAACAGAATGTATGTTCTGCAATTGTTGGGTAGAATGTTCTATAAATATCTGTTAAGTTCATTTGTTCTATGGTGTAGTTTAAATCCTTTGTTTCTTTTCTGACTTTCTGTTTTGATGATCTGTCTAGTGCTGTCAGTGGATTACTGAAGTCCCCCATTATTACTCTGTTGTTGTCTATCTCATTTCTTAGGTCTAGTAGTAATTGTTTTATACATTTGGGAACTCCAGTGCTAGGTGCATATGTATTTAGGATTGTGATACTTTCCTGTTGAAGCAGTCCTTTCATCATTATGTAATGCCCCCTTTTGTCTTTTTTAACTGCTGTTGCTTTAAAGTTTGTTTTGTTTGATATAAGAATAGCTAATTCTGCTCACTTTTGGTGTCTATTTGCATGGAATATTTTTTTTATTCCCTTTATTTTAAGTGTATGTGATTCCTTATGTGTCAGATAAGTCTCTTGAAGAAAGCAGACACCTTGTTGGTGAGTTCTTATCCATTATGTGGTTCTGTATCTTTTAAGTGGAGCATTTGGGTCATTTACATTTAATGTTACTATTGAGATATGAGGTACTATTCTATTCATTTTGCTCATTGGTTACCTGAATACCTTGTTTCTCTTAATTGTGTTACTGTTTTATAGGTCCCATAACATTTGTCCTTTAAAAAGATTCTATTTTGGTGTATTTCAAAGATTTGTTTCAAGATGCAATGCTCCTTTTAGCAGTTCTTGGAGCGCTGTCTTTGTATTGGTGAATTTTCTCAGCATTTGTTTGTCTGAAAAAGACTGTATCTTTCCTCCATTTATGAAGCT
Organism: Colobus angolensis palliatus; assembly: GCF_000951035.1. Taxonomy (NCBI): domain Eukaryota; kingdom Metazoa; phylum Chordata; class Mammalia; order Primates; family Cercopithecidae; genus Colobus; species Colobus angolensis. Next base: position 3,446,863 of record NW_012119376.1, on the reverse strand, counting down.
TAGTTTTGCTGGCTGCAAAATTCTTAACTGATAATTGTTTTGCTTAAGGAGGCTAAAGATAGGACCCCAATCCTTTTTATTGTAAAGTTTCTGCTGAGAAATCTGCTGTTAATCTGACAGGTTTTTCTTTATAGGTTACCTGGTGCTTTTGCCTCACAACTATTAAGATTCTTTCCTTTGTCTTAACTTTAGGTAACCTGATGACTACATGCCTAGGCAAAAATCTTTTGTCAATGAGGTTTCCAGGTGTTCTTTGAGCTTCTTGTGTTTGGATGTCTAGATCTCTAGCAAGGCTAGGGAAGTTTTACTCAATTATTCCTTCAAATATGTTTTCCAAGCTTTTAGATTTATCTTCCTCCTTGGGAAGACCAATTATTCTTAGGTTTGGTCATTTAATATAGTCCCAGACTTCTTGAAGACTTTGTTCATTTGTTTAAATTCTATTTTCTGTGTCTTTTTCAGATTGGGTTAATTGGAAAGCCTTATCTTCAAGCTTGAAGTTCTCTCTTTTACTTGTCTGATTCTATCGCTGAGACTTTCCAGTGCATTTTGCATTTCTCTAAGTGTGTCCTTCATTTCCAGAAGTTGTGCTTGTTTTTTAATATATGCTATCTATTTCACTGCAGATTTTACCATTCATATCCTGTATTATTATTATCTTTTCTTTAAGTTGGACTTCACCTTTCTCTGGTGCCTCCTTAATTAGCTTAATAATTGACCTTCTGAATTCTTTTTCTGGCAATTCAGAGATTTCGTCTTGATTTGGATTCGTTGCTGATGAGCTACTGTGATCTTTTTGAGGTGTTAAAGAACTTGTTTTGTCATATTACCAGAATTGTTTTCCTGGTTCCTTTTCATTTAGATAGACTATATCAAAGGGAGGATCTAGGAGTCAAGGGCTGCTGTTCAGATTATTTTGTTCCTCGGGGTGTGCCCTTGATGTGGTTCTCTCCCCCTTCCCCTAGGGATAGAGCTTCCTGAGAGTGGAACTGTAGTGATTGTTTTTCCCTTCTGGATCTAGCCACCTAGCAGAGCAACTGGTCTCCAAGCTGGTACTGGGGAGTGTCTGCAAAGGGTACTGTGATGTGATCTGTCTTCAGGTCTCTCAACCATGGATACCAATGCCTGTACCAGTGGAGGTAGCAGGGGAGTGAAGTGGACTCTGTGAGGGTCCTTGGTTGTATTTTTGTTGAGGGAGCTGATTTTGTGTTGGTTGGCCTCCAGCCAGGAGGTAGCGCTTTGAAGAGCTCATCAGTATAGGCAGGATACAAACTTTCCCTAGATCTGCCTTTGGATGAATATTCAGGTTTACCAGGCAGTGGGCAGGGCCCTAGATCCCACAAGAGATTATGTCCTTTGTCTTCAGCCGCCAGGATGGGTAGAGAAAGATCGTCATTTGGGGCCAGCGTTATCCAGGGTTGGGGGTGTGGTTCCCAGGCCAATGGAGCTATATTCCCAGGCAGTTTATGGCTGCCTCTGCAACCTCACACAGATCACCAGGGAAGTGGGGGAAAGCCAGCAACCACAGGCCTCACCCAGATTTCACACAGCCTGCAGCCTGAAAGGCTGGTCTTACTCATGTTGTGCCCCTCTAATAGCACTGAGTTTATTTTCAGGAAGCTGATGAGCAGGGCTCAGAACTTGTCTCAGGCTACAAGTCTCATAACTGAGAAAGCAAGGTGACTCACAGTTCCTTGGCTGTTCCACAAAGCTTACAGAGGCAATCTACCTCGCTCAAAGGGTCTCTGAATTCTTTTGGCCTTCCTGGTATGTTTCTGCAGTAGTTACTGGAGAAAAAGTTCACAATGTGAGTCTCCACACACTGCTTTGTCTGTCTGAGAGGCAGCTGCAAGTTAGTCCTGCCTCTTATCTGCCATTTTCTTTTTGCATAGAGATTTTTGATTAGGTGCTGAACTTTGTGAAAATTGCATGATTTGGGTTTTTTTTTTATTATTTATTATTTCTAAAATAAAAAGTCAAGCTTCACTTTGGAAGGCAATAATTGGTGGATGAGTTTGACTCGTTTGAGTTCTGCTTTAAAAGCATTTCTAAACAGAGACTGGAGAAGCCTCCATTCCAGTGATATTTTAGTTGTACTGGGAAGGTATGACCCACTTGGAGTCTCTTCTCAGTTTCAGCTGGTCAGAGAGGATTCTCTCCTCTGGCTGACTGCTGCTTGATATGGTTTGACTGTATCCCCACCCAAATCTCATCTTGAATTCCCACATGTTGTGGGAGGGACCCAGTGGGAGGTTATTGAATCATGGGAACAAATCATTTTTGTGATAGTGAATAAGTCTCATGAGATCTGAAGATTTTAAAAAGAGGAGTTCCCCATGCACAAGCTCTCTCTCTTTGCTTACTGCCATCCATTTAAGACATGAGCTGCTCCTCCTTGCCTTCTGCCATGATTGTGAGACTTCCCCAGCAATGTGGAACTGTAAGTCCTATTAAACCTCTTTCCTTTGTAAATTGTCCTGTCTCGGGTATGTATTTATTGGCAGCTTGAAAATGGACTAATACTGTGCCCAAACAGCTCTTCAACTTTGTGAGATCGGAGAATTCCTGCACTTACAATTTCTTAGTGGCTCATTGCTGACTCTGTGAACTTTCATTCAGCACATGTAAGGCATCCTGTTCAGAAGGACAGAAAGAAATACCTTTTCCATTTTCTGAATCCTAATTTTCCACAGTGCTTTCTCCATTCTGTCACACTGCCTTGTAGATCTGCTGCCTCAACTTCCCTAAACTTCAGTCCTCATTTCCTCACTTCAATGAGGCTATAGATCTCTGGACTTCTTCCTTGTGTGCCTGGAATCCAGAAGTTGCCTCCAGTCAGAAAAGCCAGGGACTCATAGGCTTACCTCACTTGTTTTTCTTCTCTTCTCTCAGGGATCACATTCCTGTGCTGCCAGTTTTTGGATGTTTGAAAATCTTTTCTTTAATGTATGTTTTTCTAATATTGTAGCTGTTTATTATGGAGGTTACATCTAATCTTTACTACTCTATTATAGCTGAAAACAAAGTTCAACATTTTTTTTCCTCAATAACATTTTTGAAATATCTTAGATTTATAAAAATGTTGCAAGAATATTACAGCGAATTAGCACATATGTCACACTTAGTTTCACTTGTTCACATTATTATGGTACATTTGTTACAACTAATCAACCGGTATCAGTACTTTCATATTAAGTGAAATCCATACTTTGGTTAGATTTCGTTAGTTTTTACTTATGTCTTTTTCTTGTTCCATGATTTTTTCCAGGATCCCATGTTACATTTATTCCTTATGTTTCCTTAAGTTTCTTTAGACTGAGCGTTTCTCAGACTTTTCTTTTGATGACCTCAACAATTTATCTTTAATTCATTTTCTGATTTCCTTTAACTTTGCTAAAAAACTTTTGTGTATTAATAAAATGAAGAGTGTAATGGTACTATTTTTAATTTAATGGCACTATTTTTCATTGTATTATTTTTTTAAATTAATGTTCTAATTAAAAATTATAAAATTTAATTTTGAGGATTCCAATATAGGGTAGCTTATATTTGTTCCAAACATACCTGAATTTCTTTATTACATTATTTCTTATTTTTACATAATATTTCATACATATCCTCTGGCGAAAAAAAATACGACTTGTTATTCAGATTTCAGAAAGAGTGTCAGTCATCATAGATGGAGAAAATAGGCAAAGTGGTGAAATGTGCTACAGTCAGCCACAAAAGTGAAGATTTCAAACTTTAAAGGACTTGATCAGATAAAATTAAAGGTCTTATCACAGGCTCAGTGCACAAAGTCCAGTCCAAATAGCCCTAGCAGTAAACTCCACACCTGAGAGCAATGGCACTGTAATAACAAAAATCCCATCTGCAATGGTTAATTTGATGTGTTTGCTTAAAGATGCTATGGTGCCCAGTTGTTTTGTCAAACACCAGTCAATATGTTGCTGTGAAGGTACTTTTTTGAAGATGTAATTAACATTTATAATCAGTTGATTTTGTATAAAGCAGGTTACTCTCTGTAATGTGGGTGGGCTTTGTCCAGTCATCTGAAGGCCTTTAGATAAAAGACTAAAGCCCCAAAGAGGAATAAATCCTGCCTCCAAAATGCTTTCAGACTCAAAAATGCAACACCAACTCTTGCAAGAATTTTCCGGCTGCCATATGTTCTGTTTCTCTGGAGAAATAAAATGTAATTAGTGGTGGGGCAACAGATGATGAAGTCTCCTGAGGAACTATGGTATAGACAGAGAAGAAATGTCCCAAAGAGGAGGTATATTACTTATGTGGAAAATGTTGAGCCTGTGCCTTGAGGGACCGCGCAGCTTCTCTTGTTGTGTGGCTTCTCTCACTTGTTGTAGTCAAGTATGTATGAGCAATAGCTTACATAATCACATAGTCTTCTTTCTTTAGTTTTACTCATGGGGAAATCCTGTTTGAATTCTATCAGTAGCAGCCCAGGACCAGCGGATGACCAGATTCCCATTGCCTTAGGTTAACCCTGAAGGATGAGTAAGTAATTAAATTGTGCTAACAAAAACCAAAAGGTATAAGTATTAGACAGAATGTGTTCTGAAGATTAAAAATAAATCAGTATTTTAAATGTGTCCCAGAGATTCTGGTATGTTGTATCTTTGTTCTCACTGGTTTCAAAGAACATCTTTATTTCTGCCTTCATTTCGTTATGTACCCAGTAGTCATTCAGGAGAAGATTATTCAGCTTCCATGTAGTTGAGCGGTTTTGATTGAGTTTCTTAGTCCTGAGTTCTAGTTTTATCGCACTGTGGTCTGAGAGACAGTTTGTTATAATTTCCGTTTTGGAATCAACCCAAATGTCCATCAGTGACAGACTGGATTAAGAAAATGTGGCACATATACACCATGGAATACTATGCAGCCATAAAAGAGGATGAGTTTGAGTCCTTTGTAGGGACATGGATGCAGCTGGAAACCATCATTCTCAGCAAACTATCACAAGAACAGAAAACCAAACACCACATGTTCTCACTCATAGGTGGGAACTGAACAATGAGATCACTTGGACTCGGGAAGGGGAACATCACACACCAGGGCCTATCACGGGGAGGGGAGAGGGGGAGGGATTGCATTGGGAGTTATACCTGATGTAAATGACAAGTTGATGGGTGCTGACGAGTTGATGGGTGCAGCACACCAACATGGCACAAGTATACATATGTAACAAACCTGCACATTATGCACATGTACCCTAGAACTTAAAGTATAATAAAAAAATAAAATAAAATAAAATAAATCAGCAAATAGGACGAAGAGGATCATTATATTGATGAAGTCTGCAATATGTATTTAAGCTAAATTGTCTTGAGTTTTTAAATATTTTTAAAGTCATACATGTGGCAATACTATTTAAATTCATTTACATGTATTAATTTCTCCAAAGTCGACCCTAAAAGTTAGGTGCTAGTGTAAAAGCCTTTTCAGAATTTTAAAAAAGAAGACAGAGATAATGAATTAACTCTTTCAAAGTTTCAGAGCAGGTAAGTAGAAGGCCTTGGACTTGAACCCATACAGTCTATATCCACAGGTCATGTCCTTAAATGTGTTACATCCTGGTTATTTAGCTGTTCCTTTAACATAAACTCAAAGGTATTTTTAAAAAGTATAAAAACCACAAACACAATTTTAGAGAAATGACATATTGTTTGAAAGGTTTTGAACTGTTATTTTTTAAAAAATAAGAACTAAAAACAATGGCTGAGAAATATGATCAACTAAACTACATTTCTCTATCTATTCCAATCAAGTAAAAATTAGTATATAAATATACAAATTTAGAAATGAGAACAAGCACATGAACAACATATAGAGAAAAAATACAATAATTATTGGCAACATTATATAACTTTACAACAATACATTAAAATCTAGATAAAATAACTTTTCAGGAAAGCATACACAGTATAATTCAATAAAATTTAGCTAATATGAGCAGAACAATAACCATGAAAGGAATTTTTGAAATTTTCAAAGAAATACTTTCAAAAGGCCTCAAACCCATACCATGTTGCTGGCAAAATGTTTCAACGTTGAAGGTATTAATAACTCTTGTTATTTAAACTTTTACAGACAGAAAAATAGCAATTGTTTTTCACAAAACTAGGATAATCTTGATAGTAAAAACTATAAACTAGTGTACCTTAAAAGAAAAAAAAATGCAGATCAATCCTTAATATAAATTCTAAATATAAAATATTAGTAATTGAGGTGCAGTTATAGAATAATATACCATGATTAATACATAATCATCCACCAAATAGTAGCTTGTTTCTCAATGAAATAAATCTATTAATCTTTCTATACTAACAGCACAGCAATAAATGATATGTAGAGTAGAAAACTTGAAAAAATATGATAGGTATAAAAAATAAAATGTAACACTCATCCTTAATTTAAAAAATAAAAACCTCTTATTAAGACAAACAAATTTAAATTTTGTTTTTATTGGGAACCTCATACAGGCACCTAATGTGCAGAGGTAAAAAGCAGAAACACCATAATATCTCTACCATATTGTAATGCTGTCTTAAAGTTCTGAGCCCAGTTTTGTATGATCAGAAAAACTAAATAAGAGCTACAAATACTTGAAATAGAAGACAAACTTATAACTACTTACAGATATTTAAAGTGGCTGACTCCCTGTAAAGCAGTGGCATGGTCCCTCCTCCCTTGCATGAAACACCATGTTCTTAGAAAAGACAGCTTTCCTTCTAGTCACAATGAATAAATGTTGACCAGTGTAAACCTGTGACAGTGATTTCATTCCTCTCATTAGTAATGTATTTAGGCATGAGCAGTTGACAGTTCCCAGAGAGTATTCAGAGTGCCCAGTGTATGTTCTGGGGGTGCTGCTAGACCTGGAGTCCTCAGATAAGGAGCTCACTTCAACTAGATGCAGACCATCCGTACTGTCTTTGGCAGATTCACAGAGCCAGGATCCCTGACATGTTGTGAACTGAATGTTACTGGCCATCAGGATCTCACTGAACCACCTCTATACATATCTCCAGACAGAAACCTTGATGGATAATGTCTTTGTGCACATGATAGGATTATCTGTCTTTAGATTTCATTCTTTCTCTATTTGATTGCTCTTTCCAATCCAGAGTTTCTTCCCTCTGTGCTGCTCAGTGATCTCCACGGACACTTAGAAAGCTAATTGTAATGTCTTTCTCCCCCAGTCCCTGCCTTCCCCAGAAAGGAAAAGAGTTTTGATATAACCTCCCACATACTCCATGTTTTCCTCAAACACAAGCTTAAAACCATTAGAATACATCTACAGCAATTAGCATTCATAACTAGAATTCTGATGGGATAGTTATGTCTGGCAGTCTCCATTACATACTTTAAAACCAATTAATTATATTACAAGTATTTCTCTTTATGTTACTGTCATCCATACAAAATAGATATACACAAAAATATTAGTTCACGGACTAGCCTTCTGAGGCAACCATTCTCAATTATTTGAGCTGCTTTTGTGTTTGTTGGTTGGTTTTTCTTTTTCCCGGTGTATTCATATTTCTGAAGAATATATTTATAACACTTCTTCCTGATTTCTAAATTTTAAATATCAACTATTTACATTCTACTACGGAAAACTGGAATTTAACATTCTCAGAAATAGATCCTCTCTTAAATATCTTCCTCCAACTCCTTAACCCAAAATACATATAATATCCCCTTCTCCCACTATGATTCAGTAAACCTCTATTTTATCATTGCTTCTGTTTCCTCTCCATATCCTTCTTATTTTCTGTTGGTTTTATTCTGATATTTATTTTATCTTAGATTATTTCTTTGGTCTGTGGTGACTCTTCACTCTCTGTTTGTAGACACTAAATTGGTGATTGAAAGCCTGTGTGTGTCCTATTTTTATTGGTGGGCCTGCCTCAAGGACTCCACCTGGGAGGTTAACCACTTTATTCTCACATTTCAAAATGGGGGAATTGGTAAGACTTTCTCTTAGGCCAATCAGTTTCTTCACGGAGTCTTTCATATTCTCCAGTTTCTTGCCTAGAAAAAAAAGCCTGGAGCCAGTGGAGTAACAAAACCAGTGCTCTCACCATATAGCATCTAGATTTTCACTTCATCCACTTGTTTTCAGTAAGGCATCTTATCCTAGCCTCTGTATATGATGAGGGTAGGGAGGAGGGGGTGCATGGTTCAAATTTGCATTTCTACAAAGGATGGTCAGAATTGGTCTCTCTGGTGGCAATCATTTTACTATTTTTTGGCTAGAAATATTTAACATGTAAAACCATTGTGATAATAGAAAAAATGATTACAATACATGCAAAATATTTTTAATTCATAAATAACTTTATCAGTTAGACTTTAAAATATTTAAATAGCCTCATTGGTAAATAATTAAAATTCCTAAAACAAACTCTGTTAAAATATCTCCCAAATGAAACACCCAACTTAAATAAAAATTGAGGAGATGTTCACATGTCAATTTCGTCAAACTGTTAAATTCAGCCAAATACATAGACTTACAAAGATCAGATATTTTGTTACAGAGATCAATTATTAATCTAAAACTTCAATTTCCTGGAGATTAAGCTTAAATTCTATAGTTACTAAATAAGGATTCATTATAGTGAAATACATTGTAGGCGTTGAAGATTTAAAAATTTATCTGAGCAGTAGTAACCAAACAAAAATTTGATTATTTTTCAACTCTTGCTTTATTTGATGGGCATTGCAAGTTCATTATTTGCTGGTAAATGGTATAATCAGTTAATTAGCAGCACTTGTTATGTGATGAATATTCAATTACCAAAATAGAGAAGAGAAAAGGTCCATCATACCTTAGTAAATTAATTTCTTTTTACAGAGTGAATTTGCATCCATCTGGCAGATAACATAAACTGAGTAAAAGTCTTGGGAGGCTTGCCAAATTCAAGAAATTAAGGGGCATTTAACCCTTTGATTCTTTGTCAGAATATGATTGTTCCTCACAGATGTTTTCTTTATAATGCCACTGAAATTAATTATATCTGTCTAAAACTAGTATATTTTACAATGCTGAGAAAGTTAATTAAGTGTATTTCTGTTATATGAAAAGATTCCTGTTCATGTAAAGGAAAACAGTAAAAAAAAAAAAAATGGTCAAATTATATAATTGAGCACATATAAGATTAGGTAATATTTATAGTATTATTTTTAAAATATTGTAAAGTCTATTAATATCCAGGGCATTTTCAATAAGTAGTAAATTTTCCTCTGTTATTCCAACTACGATTGCTGCTTTCTTTTTTCCAGGTGTTCATTTTTTTCCTATGTTGAATGCATTCTCCCCAGACTTAGAACCTAAAAGTTAAGGTATCTGTCGCCTGGCAACTTAACGAGACATCTCTGGAAAGCATGCTCTTTTAGAGAGTTATGAATCTTCTTATAGTTGTTAGTAAAAGATTAGTGGCTCAAGGTAGAATCAAGACCTCATGCAGATTCTGTAGACATTAACAACTTTCTCAGTCCTCTGTAGGAAATAACACCATCATGCCTCTACATTAGCCAATGTTAAAATCCAACATCCAAGGAGTAGTTTGCTTGGCTGTGTTTACAAATAAGAGTGACTTCTAAGCCCATTAAATGTGATAATGTAAGGGGTTGAATGATACATTACTAAAAACACAAGTTGGAAGTAAGGAATTATGATTTTTTTGCCTCATCTCCACTGATAAGTCTTTACTCTTAGACAAACTACAGCATTTGGGGGATTTGGTGCACTCACTTGCAACATGTAGGTATTCCATTAGGAGAGTCTAAGGATATTTGCAGCTCTAATATTCTAGAATTGTGTACTCCCTGATTGGGAATGGTAGCCCCCAATTTGCACTCCTTACTGATCATAATGTGAAGTTTTACCAGTTAGATTGTCATTCTGATCCATAATTCAAACAACATTGCCACCAGTGAACTGTGAAAGCAGCATCTTATAAAACCTTTCTTTTTATAAGGAGCTCTCTCCATTGCAGGGAAATTAAAAAGCAGGAATTTTTAAATGTATCCAATCTTCAAATGGAATTTTGTTAGGAATTTTTATCTCATGATACAAATAAAAATCAAGAGTATTTAATTAATATCCATTTGAATTAACAAATGATCTAATTTAGGATTGATTAAGGTAGAGTGCCACTATTAGATAAACTTAATGCAACAACATTTTTTAGAAATGATTGCTCATTCTTGTCCTACTAATACATAATTGGTTATGGGTGGCTTTCCAATATGTTTAAAATGATGTATGTGTTTCTGTTGCTTATCACTTTTTTTCTAATTAATTGTGTTTTAATGAAAGATTCATTAGAGAGTGATCATGGAAGTGCATGTAAAGAGACATATAAATATAATGAATTTTGAAATTTCCCTTCACAACTCTGGGCTACTGTGAGAGTAGCAAAAGTGAGAGTAGCAAAGAAATTTACCCTCTAAAAGTGAGAGTAGCAAAGAAATTAAAATACTAGGCCATTCCTCTATTTCAGGGAATTTAATGGTCCTTCTTTTTGTATTTTGATTATCTTAAGGAAAGAGTTTTGTATAAATCTGTCTCTCTCCCTCCTTTCTGAGCTACCACTGGATATCATACTTTTTCCTATGATGGGGTCTAGATTCAAATATTACCTGTGGAAATCTCAGGTTTCACTAAATATGTATTACATAGTTCACATATTATAAACAATATTTAAACCATAGGAAAAATAAAATATAGGCCTATGAACCAGATTATAAGGATGAATCCAGGTTTTGTGTAATTGGAATCATATGCAATTTGTAGGTCCTCCTTAAGAAAATTGCTTTACAAAAGTAAAGCCTATGGAATATGTACGAGTGAGTGAGGGGCTGCTAGGAACTGAATGTTTGTGTCCTTCCAAATTGTTGAAGCTCTAATCCCCACTATGATGGCTTTTGAAAGCAGGGCCTTGGGAGGTAATTAGTGGTAGATTATGTCACAAGGGCAGGGCCCTCAAGGTGGAATTAATGCCCTTATGAGCCAAGAAAGAGACATGAGGACATGAGGTCTCTCTCTCTCTCTCTCTCTCTCTTTCTTTCTCTCTCTCTCAGCATGCAAGCACCAAGGAAAGACCATGTGAGGATGTAAGGAGAAGACAGCTGCAAACCAGGAAGAGATCCCTCACCAGATCTGCTGGCATCTTGGTCTTGGACTTCCCAGACTCCAGAACTGCAAGAAGTAATGATCTATTAATTAAGTCACCCAGTCAATAAAATTTTGTTGTAGCAATCTATCTTAGCAGACTAAAATGGGGCCCTGAAAATTATGATCCCTTGCATTCCTTGTTTCTCTATGTCTAATAGTAAATTGCTGGAAAAGCAGAGCCATGGGACTCAGAGCAGAACCTGGAATAGATGATGGTAAATATGACAGCTGGGAGTGCTGTATTACAGGAAACAGGGAAGTGTGTTTGTTATATGAAAAGACAAGTAATAAAATGGTGAAATGGAAATAATCTGTCTTCTGAACTCTTTTTCCAAGGGCCATGGTTCCCTGAATCTTTCTTTCACTGCATGCACTACTGTGCTTTGTAATTACCCAACTCTCCATCTGTATCCCCAAATAAGCCACATAGTCCTTGGAACCATGGATGTTTCTTATTCATCTTTTCTATCTCCAAGGCAATGTACAGTACATACAACAGACTCCATAAATATTTGATTAATTAATTAATGCCTAATGCTTAGTAGAATTGGGAAAGAATGATGACTTGGATTACTTACCTAATATCTATCATGTGAAACTCTAGGCTAAAATTGCAAATCAATTTCATTACTTTTTTATTAGTAATCACAGCTTTTGGAAAAATTAGCGGTTTGAGAATTTAAAGATTTTAATTCAATTTGACTATTAAAGAAATATATCTAGAAAATCACATTTGTCTTTTTATTTCAATAGAATGTACCATGTCCTCAACTGCATACACAGCAAACATAGAATTTACAAAGAAATTACTTGCATCAGTGAAATAATATACTCACATGCCATAATTTAATTATATTTTGTGAAACTATACATATATCCATTGTTTAATTTTGCCTTACAATTGAAGGTCTAGAATCTTCCCTTTTATACAAGTAGAATGATATTTATGGTTATATTTATAAAGAACAATAGGATATTTGGAGAAAGCTACTAAGTTAAAAAATCTACTATTTTAAGTAAAATGTGCATGATACTTTAAATATAAAATTTTTCAACTTGAGGAATAAAGATAATCTTTAACCCTAAAATAATTGTTTTATCTAATTACTTCCTAGTGCTACAGGAACTCAAAGAATTCATATTCACCATTTAATTTTCAAAACCCTTTTCCACATTTTTAATCCTTGCATTTTACAGAAGCGAATGCAGTGAAATCCTTCCACTCCCAACTTCATGAGTATTGTGATTTCTTACCAAAAGAAAGCATCAACTTGATACACTTGAATTCAACTTCAAGTTGAAGTGTACAGTAATGCAGTTAAAATCTTGCTACAAATAATGAAGTTTACAAATGTTTTGTCAAGTATTTATAATGATGGAAGAAATGCGGACACATCCCTTTCCTCACAACACTACTGAGTCTCTTATTACTAGCCTTGAAAAAGGTTTTGTAAAATTAAATATAAATACTTCAGATAGTTTATAGCCTGTGTTTCACAAAACTATTTTCTGAGTATCAGACTGTTCATATTCATTTGATTTTCAATTACCAAAGCATAAAGTCCTTTCCTTAAGAGTAAAGAAAAAAAGGCTTTTCGTTCTTGATTTCCACTTGGTTGCTATAGGCGTATAGAAGAGCTACTGATTTGTGAACATTAATCTTGTATCTGGATACTTTTCTGAATTCTTCTATCAGTTCTAGGAGTTTTATGGAGGAGTCTTTAGGGTTTTTGAGGTAAACAACCATATTGTCAGCAAACAGTGACATTTGACTTCCACTTTACCAGTTTGGATATCCTTTATTTCTTTCTCTTGTCTGATTACTCTGGCTAGGCCTTCCAGTACTATGTTGAAGAGGGGTGGTGAGAGTGGGCATCCTTGTCTTGTCTCAGTTCTCAGAGGGAATGCTTTAACTTTTCCCCATTCAGAACTCAACCCCTTTTACAATAGCTGCAAAAAAATAAAATAAAATACTTAGGAATATACCTAACCAAGGAGGTGAAAGACCTCTACAAGGAAAACTATGAAACACTCCTGAAAGAAATCATAGAGGACACAAACAAATGTATAAACATACCGTGCTCATGGATGGGTAGAATCAGTATTGTGAAAATGACCATACTGTCAAAAGCAATCTACAAATTCAACATAATCCCCATCAAAATATCACCATCATTCTTCACAGAATTAGAAAAAATGATTCCAAAATTCATATGGAACCAAAAAAAAGCCCACATAGCCAAAAAAATACTAAACAAAAATAACAAATATGGAGGTAACCCACTACCTGATTTCAAAGTATACTGTAAGGTTATAGTTACCCAAACAGCATGATATTGGTATAAAAATAAGCACATTGACCAATGGAACAGAATAGAGAACCCGGAAATAAACCCAAATACTTACAGCCAACCGATCTTTGACAAAGAAAACAAAATCATAAAGTGGGGAAAGGATACCCTTTTAAACAAACTGTGCTGGGATAATTGGCTAGCCATCTGTAGAAGAATGAAACTAGATCCTCATCTCTCACTTTATACAAAAATCAACTCAAGATGGATAAAGGGCTTAAATCTAAGACCTGAAACCATAAAAATTCAAGAAGACAACATTGGAAAAACCCTTCTAGACATTGGCTTAAGCAAGGATTTCATGACTAAGAACGTAAAAGCAAATGCGATAAAAACAAAGATAAACAGTTGGGGCTATATTAAACTAAAGAGCCTTTGCATGGAAAAGGAACAGACCGCAGAGTAAACAGCCAACCCACAGAGTGGGAGAAAAGCTTTGCACTCTATCTATCTGACAGAGGACTAATATCCAGAATTTACAACGAACTTAAACATATCAGTAAGAAAAATCAAACTATCCCATCAAACAGTGAGCTAAGGATATGAATAGACAATTCACAAAAGAAGATATACAAATGACCAACAAACTTATGAAAAAAATGTTCAACATCACTAATTATCAGAGAAATGCAAATCAAAACCACAATGTGATACCACAGTACTCCTGCAAGTATGGCCATAATAAAAAAATCAAAAAATCAGTGGATGTTGGCATGGATGCAGTTATCAGGCAACACTTCTACACTGCTGGTGGGAATGTAAACTAGTACAGCCACTATGGAAAACTGTGTAGAGATTCCTTAAAGTACTAAAAGTGGAACTACCATTTGATCCAGCAATCCCACTACTGGATACCTACCCAGAGGAAAAGAAGTCATTATACAAAAAAGATACTTACTCATGTATGATTATAGCAGCACAATTCTTATTGTCAAAATCGCGGAACCAACCCAAATGTCCATCAATCAACGAGTGGATAAACTGTGAGATATATATATATATAAATATATACGCACATATATACACACATACACATATATATACACACATACACACACACACACATATATATATATATATAAAAAATTTGGTGGAATACTATTCAGCCATAAAAATGAATTAATTAACTGCATTTGCAGAGACCTTGATGAGACTGGAGATTATTATTCTAAGTGAAGTAACTCAGGAATGGAAAACCAAACATCATATGCTCTCACTGATATGTGGATTCAAAGGCATAAGAATGATACAAGGACTTTGGGGACTTGAGGGGGAGGATGGGAACAGGGTTAAGAATAAAAGACTACAAATAAGGTGCAGTGTACACTGCTCAGGTGACAGGGGCACCAAAATCTCACAAATTACTGCTAAATAACTTACTCATGTAACCAAACACCATCTGTACCCCCAATAGCCTATGGAAAATGTAAAAATAAAATAAAAATAAAATTATTCTATTAATTCCAAAAAAAGTAAATAAATAAAAATCTGTGAGGTGAGGCATTTATTTGTTTAAAGCATAGTCAGGGATGAAGAACATCTATTACACTGGGAAGAATAATTTTCTTACAATCCTATATAAATAAAAGGAGTATCAGAAATTGAATACTATACACAAATCTCAGTAATCTCATGCGGTGAGAGAAAATGGATGCTATTCTTGACAAAAACGTCAGGTGTACAAAGATGCTCTTACACTATGGACCTTGTTGGCAGTTATGAGTTTATGTTTAAATTTTGTGTAGGACATGTAAAAATAGAACAGCACATTTCTATCCTTAATTGAGTCCTTCATGATTCCCTACATCAGAAATGATCTAGATGAACTCAGAAGTGCTTGCTTATAAGTGATCATCTGAAATGAGATGACGCTGAATCACAAAAAAGGTGTTAACAATGCAACCCTATCACCAAAAGGGAAGAACATATGTATTCACTCTGACTCGTACAGTTTGATATTTTCTACTATGGAAAATGTTAGGTTTTCTTTTGGGAAAAAAAAAAAAAAACATTCAGGAAGAACTACTCTTCCTCTGTCTGCATTAATACCTGGCTATTTCTCAAAATATTACTTTATCAATTGCCTAAAGAATATAACAACAGTATGAGATGTGTTAAATTTTATGTCAACATGAAAAATATTTGAAATAATTGAAACAATGGCAAGTGGACTTTACAGATTGCAACAATTATTTACTTCAAGATTTCTGGACATCAAATGGGGGTCTGTAAAATCCACTTCGATCAAGAAATGGCAAATCATTAGGCGGCCCAGAAAAATTAAATTAAAGCTGAAAAATCAGATTTCCTTGCCATTGTATTCAATGGAAGAGTTAAGTAGTTGTGACAGAGACCTCATATCCTACAAAGTCTAGAATATTTACTTCCTAACCCCTCTATAGAGACAACAGATCGAAACAGAAAGTATACTATTTCCCTCTCACTAATGAATCAAAACATGCAGTCACATTTGTTGTCTCTTTCTCTCTCTCTGCCCCAAACTTTTTCTTTTTTTATCAATAATTCCTGTTACTTTTCCCCTTCTGAATACTTCTAGAATCTTTCAATACAATAACCTTAAATTACTGGTCCTTAGCCAATTTTCCAGGTGACTCAAAACTAATCCTGCATCCCACTTGCTGTACATACTTCTTTGTGAATCCTTCATTCAGTCCTCCAAACCCCTCAAAGTTTGAAGTCCCCGTAGTGAACTGCATGCCATCTGTAATTTCCATAATTAATCACCTCAGGGTTATTAAACAATAATGTCAAACTAGGTCTCCCAGTTCTTAGACTAGTCTCCTAATTCCTCCTTGTTCATATCATATTCTATTCTAAACTTTGGTCATGGGCTCACATTATTTCTCTCTCTTCATTCACTTTTTCTCTCTGCATAAGATAAAATAACACTTTTCTTTTATGGACCAACTTAAGGTGGCTGCCTGCTTGGAATCTTCCCTATTTCAGGACTCTCTTTGCTGCTCCTTAGAGCCAACGATAGATTTTCAGGTTTGAAAGGCATCGTGTTAGCTTTCCAGTGCTTCCATAACAGAGTGCTACAAATCAGATTGCCTAAACCAAGAGAAATTTATCTCTCACATTTCTGGAGAACAGAAGTCTGAAATCAAGGTTTCATCAGGACCACACGCTGTAGGATGACTCTAGGAATGAATTCTTTCTTGATTCCTCCCAGGTCTGATAATCTCTGGAAATCTTTAGCGTTCCTTGCTGCATCACTCTAAGTTCTGTCTCTGTTTCCCCATGGCCAGCTGTCCTCTGTGTGTGTATGTGCCTCCGAATTTCTCTCTTCTTTTTTAAAAAGGTAATTTCAACTTTCGTTTTAAATCCATGGGGTACAAGTGCAGGTTTGTTACATGGGTATATTGCGTGATCCTGAGGTTTGGGGTCTGGATGATCCCATTACCCAGGTAGCAAGCATAGTACCGAATAGGTAGTTTTTCAGCCCATACCCACCTCTGTTTCTTCTGCTGTAGCTCTAATAGTCCCCAGTCTCCATTGTTCTGATGTTTATATCCATGAGTATCCAATGTTTAGCTTCCACTTACAAGTGAGAACATGTGATACTTGGTTTTCTGTTCCTGTGTTAAATTGCTTAGGATAATGGCTTCCAGCTGTACCCATATTGTTGCAAAGAACATAACTTCCTTCTTTTTAATGGCTGTGTAGTATTCCATGATATATATGTACCATATTTTCTTTATTCAATCCACCATTAATAGATACCTCTTAGATTGATTCTATGTCTTTGCTATTATGAATAGTGCTATGATGAACATATGCATGCATATGTCTTTTTGGTAGAATGTTTTATCTTCTTTTGGGCATATACCCAGCAATAGGATTGCTGGGTCAAAGCACAGTTTTATTTTAAGTTCTTTGAAAAATCAAACAGCTTTCCACAGTGGCTGAACTCATTTTTATTCCTATCAACAGTGTATGTGCACCCTTTCTCTGCAGCCTCGCCAGCATGAGTTAGTTTTTGTCTTTTTAATAATAGCCATTCTGACTTGTATGAGATGGTATCTTACTGTTGTTTTGATTTGCATTTCTCTGATGATTAGTGGTGCTGGCATAACTGGCTAGCCATATGCAGAAGAATGAAACTAGACCCCTTCCTAAAAATTAGCTCAAGATGGATTAAAAGTTTGCATCCTCAAACTATAAGAATGCCCTTCTTGAAAATGCTCTTGGGAAATAATTTATGGCTAAGTCCCAAAAAGCAATCACAACAAAAGCAAAAGTTGACAAGTAAGATCTAAAAAAGCTAAAGAGCTTCTGAACAGTAAAAGAAATGATCAAC
Source organism: Colobus angolensis palliatus (assembly GCF_000951035.1). Classification (NCBI taxonomy): domain Eukaryota; kingdom Metazoa; phylum Chordata; class Mammalia; order Primates; family Cercopithecidae; genus Colobus; species Colobus angolensis. The sequence goes on along the minus strand of NW_012119376.1, from coordinate 3,428,988 downwards.
AGAGTAAATAGACAACCTACAGAATGGGAGAAAATATCCACAAACTATGTATCTAACAAAGGTCTAATATCCAGAATGTATAGGGAGCTTAAATAAATCAACAAGCAAAATACAACCCCATTAAAAAGTAGGCAAAGCAGGAGGTCAAAACTGCAGTGAGCTGATATCACACTATCACACTCCAGCCAGGGCAACCAGAATGAGACTCTCAAACAAACATACAAACAAACAAAAGTGGGCAAAGGACATGAACAGACACTTCTCAGAAGAACACATATAAAGCCAACAAACACAGGAAAAAATTTTTCTTATTGGAACACCAGTCTTTGAATTTAAAACTCATCCTAATCCAGTATGAGTTCAATATTAACTTATGTCTGAAAGATCCTGTTTTCACATAAGGCACATTCATAGATAAAAGTGGTTAGATTTTCTATTTACCTTTTGGGGGGACACAATTCAACTCACTATAGAGACACTCAAATGCATCTAAGCCAACCATTCACTCAGATGACAGAGAAATACTCAATACTCTTTAAATACTTTTTGTTGACATTAGAAAGTCACATTTCAGGATGTTACCAGTTGTATCCATGGATAGTTCAGATAAAAAACAACAAAAACATCCTTAAAACACAATCCATTGGCCTTGTTTCACTAATTCATTCTTTCTTGAGCTTATGCAGAATAGAGTATTGCCGTATTGCCTCCTCAATATTGTAGAATATTAAATGATTAAGACAGTTTATTTTCCCTTAAGACATTCTCTAGGATACACATTTCTATTTTACTTGATTGCCTTTTTAAAATATGTCATGAACAGACTGAAAACCATGACATGTGTCTCTCAGGAAACCTGATTTAGCTCCAATTGTCTGATTTTTAAGAGAATGTCTTTTAATTACCTACTTTCTTATATAATTAGAGTTCATCATATCATAATTGCTTTGATGTCAGACAAATGTGGCTGTGAATCCCAAGATTGTCACTAAATAATTGGGCCGCCATTAAAATTAAATTATTTCTTGAAATCTCAATGTCCTACTTAGTAAAATGAGGATGTAACATTTACCATGAAGAGTTAATAAAAGTAATAATTAGATAATAGATAATTAGCACAATGCTTGATAGATTTCATAACTGGTAACTTGTAGTAACACAATTTTTATTAGTCTGACTATACGGAAGCCCAATTTAACACATCCTAACCTATATTACATTGGGCATGGCCTATGGCTCTTAGTGTTAATTAATGTCCTCACAGTAGCATCATAGATAATATGGATTTGTATATTGTTTTACAGACCTTTTTATTCCTATCTTGCTGACTACTAAACTGTAGAAAGAGAATAGTTCCAAACACATCTAGAGTTCCAGTGGTAGGGTGAACTCAAACGTTCATTTTTCACATTGGTAAATGAAGCTGATGCAACTCTTACCCGCACCATTAATTACCACAAAGACTAATCTCTGAAGAACCTAGGATATTCTCTGTTTTCTCTAATGAAATAATATCTTTTCCTTGACTTCGAGCCTGTTGATAGGGCCTTGCTTCTCCATTCTTCATAAATCAGCCATCAATCCTTGGCAAATGTGGCAGAGATTTCTAGTTATCCCCACATATCATTTTTTCCTTAAAAGCAAACAATTTTATTTGGAGAGGTAACATACTCAACTGAAATAATATGTTTTGTAGGCTCTTTTGCTGCTAGCAGTATACATTTGATCAAATTCTGGTGAGTTAAATATAAGTAGAAGTATTTTGTAGGACTCCCAAGAAGAATGTTTAAAGAAACTGGACTTGACCAGGCGCAGTGGCTGATGCCTGTAATCCCAGCACTTTGGGAGGCTGAGAGTGGCGGATCCTGAGATCAGGAGATTGAGACCATCCTGGCTAACACAGTGAAACCCCGTCTCTACTAAAAATACAAAAAATTAGCCGGGCATTGTGGCAGGCGCCTGTAGTCCCAGCTACTCGGGAGGCTGAGACAGGAGAATGGCTTGAACCCGGGAGGCGGAGCTTGCAGTGAGCCGAGATTCTGCCACCCCACTCCAGCCTGGGGGACAGAGCGAGACTCCGTTTCAAAAAAAAAAAAAGAAAAGAAAAGAAAAAGAAACTGAATTTATCTAGGAAGTAGTCAGATAATATACACATGACTGTTAAAGCCCTAGCAGATCCCTTGGAATGTGAAGTGGCATTGTTGGTGATAGAACAGTAGGAGGAAGATGGGTCTCTGATAAGACTCCAGGTCGGCCGGGCGCGGTGGCTGAAGCCTGTAATTCCACCACTTTGGGAGGCCGAGACGGGCGGATCACGAGGTCAGGAGATCGAGACCATCCTGGCTAACACGGTGAAACCCTGTCTCTACTAAAAAAATACAAAAAAACTAGCCGGGCGAGGTGGCGGGCTAGTAGTCCCTGTAGTCCCAGCTACTCGGGAGGCTGAGGCAGGAGAATGGCGTAAACCCAGGAGGTGGAGCTTGCAGTGAGCTGAGATCTGGCCACTGCACTCCAGCCTGGGCGACAGAGCAAGACTCTGTCTCAAAAAAAAAAAAAAAAAGACTCCATGTCAGCCTTGGGCTTCCCTCACATGAGAGAAAAGTGAACTTACAAAATTTTTAAACTACTATTATTTTGTGTTTTCTGCTCTATACAAATCAATCTTATTCAGTTCTTGTTCTAAATTTACCTGTTATAGGCTTCAACTCGACATCTGGATAACTGAAAAATAGGCATTTTTGGCATGTGGGTCCTTTGATCAATTGTCCCTGTGATACAAGTTGAATTGTCTTTCCCTAAAACTCATACATTGAAGTTCCAGACCCCAGTACCTCAAAATATAACCTAACTTGGAGTTTTTCCTTCCCCAAAATTGCCTACTAGAACAAATCCTTAGAAACTTCAAAGGAAAATAGCAAAACCCAGATTTTCAACAACATAATGCTTAGAATATCCAGGATCCAATTAAAACTCACTGTACAGACAGAGTAATGTGACTCACGATGAGGAGAAAACTTAGCCAAAATGAATAAAACCAGAAATGATAGAGGCAATGAAATTAGTAGTCAAGAATACTAGAAGAGTTGTTATAAATATGTTCAAATATTTGATGGAAAGCATGAACTCAATGAGAAGAGATTTTAAAATTATTTGTCAGATCCAATGAAAATTCTAGACCTGAAAAATACAGCGTCTGATATATCCACTCTAAACTGATAGTCATCATTTTTTTTTTATAAAGGGCCACATTGTAAATATTTCAGGCTTTGTGAGCCAAACATTTTCAGTTGCAGCTATTCCATTCTGATATTGTAGCATTATAGAAGCCATGGATAGTATGTAAAGAAAGAATATGACTGTATTCCAGTAAAACTGTATTTACAAAAACAGGTGACTATCTGGATTTGGCGTGAGGGCCTTACCTGCTGACTCTTGCTCTAAACCAACGAAACATAATTCCCAAGATACTTTGTGGTTAACTAATTGAATTAAACATGTAAAGCAAGAGCATCATTCTGTGCCCATAGAATAATTTTTCTTTGTGCAATGTAGCTGGGTTTCATGTAGATAAAGCAACTGGCCAATATGCAACACTTGAACTGTTCCAAACTTTAAGAACATTTGACCTAGACTTCTTTTTCTAGAAATAATTCAGAAATTCATGGTCTACTGTTGCTTCTGCTTCAACAACTTTTATTTAAAAAATCAGGGGCTGGGCCCAGTGGCTGACACCAGTAATCCCAGCACTTTGGGAGGCTAAGGTGGGTGGATCACCTGAGGTTGGGAGTTCGAGACCAGCCTGACCAACATGGAGAAACCCTGTCTCTACTAAAAATACAAAATTAGCTGGACATGGTGGCACATGCCTATAATCCCAGCTACTCAGGAAACTGAAGCAGGAGAATCACTTGAACCAGGGAGACAGAGGTTGCAGTAAACTGAGATCACATCATTGCACTCCAGCCTGGACAGCAAGAGCAAAAATTCCATCTCAAAAAAAACAAAAATCAGATAAAATAAAATTAAAACCTCATAAATTAATATCATAAACTGTTCTGAGAAATTAAAATCCCTGGAAGAGATGAATCTTTCCAAGATAAATTATGTGGAAATAAGCAAGACAAACCAAATGAGAAAAGAGACTTTATTCAGAGCCTTAAGGAAAAGAGAGTTAGCTACCGTCATTGCATTGGTGGATACTCAAAGACAGGCGAAGTAGTGGAAAAGCTTTACAATGAAAAAAAAAATTAGTAACAGAAGGAAAACTGGAAAATTCGAAGTATATAAAAATTCAATGAACACAATTTTAACTACTGAGTAAAGAAGAAATCAAAAGAGAAATTAGCAAATATCTCAAGTAAATGAAAATTAAACATACAAAAACGCCTGGGATGCAGCAAAAGAAGTACTAAGAGGGAAGTTTATAGTGATAAACATCTAAAACAAAAAAGAAGAAGGAGATGATGTAAATTTCCTAAATTTAGACCTCTAGAAACTAGAAAAAGAAGAATAAACTTAGCCCAAAGTTAGTAGAACGAATGAAATAATAAAGATTAGCTCAGAAATAAATAGGAAATAGAAAAACAATAAGAACCCAAAGAAACTGCGAGTTAGTTTTTTGAAAAGATAAATAAAATTGACAATCTTTGTTAATGTAACTCAGAAAAAAGTGAAAACTCAAACTCAGAAATGAAGGAGGAGATATTACAACTGATGACACAGAAATAAAAAAGATCACGAGACTAGTAGAAATAATTATGTGTAAACAAATTTTATAACCAAGAAAAAATGAATAAATGTCTAGACACTTACAACCTACCAAGACTGAATTATGAAAAAATGGAAAATCTGAACAGACCAATAACCAGTAAGGGATTGAATCAATAATCAAAACCTCTCAAGAAAGAAACATTCAGGGCCAGAGATATCCGATATCCTCACTAGTGAATTCTGCCAAGCATTTCAAGATGAATTAATACCAGTCATTTTAAATTCTTCCAGAAAATTTAAGGAGAAGGAACACTTTCAACTTTATTTAATGAGATCAGAATTATCCCAATACTAAAGATACTACAAGTAATAACAAATATTTTTCAATATTTCTGATGAACAAGATATGAAAATCCTCAACAAAATACTTGCAAATGGAAATAAAAAACACATTAAAAGGATCAAGTGGGAATTATCCTAGAGACGCAATGGTCCTTCAATAAGCACCAATTAATGTGATACACCACTTTAGCAGAATAAAAGATGGAAATCACAGCATCAGCTCAATAGATGGAGAAAAAGAAAAAAAATACATCAAACTGGGAAAAGAAGCAGCAAAATGATCATCAATTACCTCTTTTCACAGATGACATTATCTTACACATAAAAAACACTAATGCACCTAAACACACACACAGACCCCCATCACACCATTGTTAGAACTAGTGAGTTCAGTAAAGATGTAGGACGTAAACCCAATATGGAAAAACACATGTTTTGTTTTAATAAATAACAAACTATCCTAAAGAAAATTAAGAAAGGGGGTGCGTCCAAGATGGCCAAATAGGAACAGCTCCAGCCTCCAGCTCCCAGTGTGAGTGACACAGAAGACGGGTGATTTCTGCATTTTCGACTGAGGTACTGGTTTCATCTCACTGGGGCATGCCGGACAGTTGGTCCGCAGGTGCAGCCCGACCAGTGAGAGCTGAAGCATGGCAAGACATCGCCTCACTTGGGAAGTGCAAGGGGGAAGGGAACTGCTTTTCCTAGCCAAACAAAATCGAGACACACAACACCTGGAAAATCAGGTAACTCCCACCCTAATACTGCGCTTTACCAAGGTCTTGGCAAATGGCACACCAGGAGATTACATCCCAAAATTGATAGACCGCTAGCAAGACTAATAAAGAAGAAAAGAGAGAAGAATCAAATAGATGCAATACAAAATGATAAAGAGTATATCATCACTGACCCCACAGAAATACAAACTACCATCAGAGAAAACTATAAACACCTCTACACAAATAAACTAGAAAACCTAGAAGAAATGGATAATTTCCTGGACACTTAACACTCTCCCAAAACTAAACCAGGAAAAAGTTGAATCCCTGAATAGACCAATAGCAGGATCTGAAATTGAGGCAATAATTAATATCCTACCAACCAAAAAAAAAAGTCCAGGACTAGATGGATTCACAGCCAAATTCTACCAGAGGTACAAGGAGGAGTTGGTACCATTCCTTCTGAAACTATTCCAACCAATAGAAAAAGAGGGAATCCTCATTTTATGAGGCCAACATCATCCTGATACCAAAGCTTGGCAGAGATATAACAAAAAAAGAGAATTTTAGACCAACATCCCTGATGAACATTGATGCCAAAATCCTCGATAAAATACTGGCAAACTGAATCCAGCAGCACATCAAAAAACTCATCCACCATGATCAAGTGGGCTTCATCCCTGAGACGCAAGGCTGGTTCAACATACACAAATCAATAAATGCAATCCAGCGTATAAACAGAACAACATGATTATCTCAATAGATGCAGAAAAGGTCTGACAAAATTCAACAGCCCTTCATGCTAAAAACTCTCATAAATTTGGTATTGATGGAATGTATCTCAAAATAATAAGAGCTATTTATGACAAACCCAATGCCAATATCATACTGAATGGGCAAAAACTGGAAG
>NW_012119376.1:3407775-3420366 GCF_000951035.1 Colobus angolensis palliatus | reverse complement strand
CCATGCAGCCATAAAAAGGATGAGTTCATGTCCTTTGTAGTGACATGGATGCAGCTGGAAACCATCATTCTCAGCAAACTATCACAAGAACAGAAAACCAAACACTGCATGTTCTCACTCATAGGTGGGAACTGAACAATCAGATCACTTGGACACAGGAAGGGGAACATCACATCCAGGTCCTATTTTTGGGAGGGGGGAGGGGAGAGGGATAACATTAGGAGATATATCTAATGTAAATGACGAGTTAATGAGTGCAGCACACTAACATGGCACATGTATACATATATAACAAATTTGTGCGTTGTGCACATGTACCCTATAACTTAAAGTATAATAAAAATAATAACAAAATAAAAAGAAAATTAAGAAAATAATCACGTGTACAAAAGCGTCAACAGAATAAATATTTCCTATTACGTTTTAGCTGTGAAGGTAAAATACCTGGACATTGTAAGTCACAAAATATTGATGAAAGAAACTGAAGAAGACATGCATAGATAGGTACTCCATGCTAATGTTTTGGATGACAATATTTTTTAAATACCCATGTGCTTATAGTAATCCGCAGATCCAGTTCAATACCTATCAAAACCCCAATGGCAATTATTGCAGACATAGGAAAAATGAATTCTAAAATTACGATGAAACCTCAAAAACCCCAAATAGCCAAAGCAGTCTTGAAAAAGAACAAAGCTGGAGGCATCACACTACCAGATTTCAAAATCTACTGCAAAGATCTACTAATAAAAACAGCAGGTGCAGACATTCAAACTGATAAAGAGACCAACGAAACAGAAGAGAGAACCCAGAAATAAACTTGATCTGCATATGAGTTTGTTGATCAAGAATATACAGTGGGGAAATGATAGTCTCTTCAGTAAATGGTGTTGGGAAAACTGTAAAACCACATACAAAAGAATAAAATGGGACCCTTTTTTTATATCATACATAAAAATAAACTCAAAATAGATTAAAGATTTTAATGTAAGATGTAAAATTGTAAAAGTCCTCGAAAAAAACATGGGAGAAAATCTTCATGACATTGGTTTTGGTTATGCTTTATTGAACGTGACACCAAAAACATAGGCAACAAAAGCAAAAACAAAGTGAGACTATATCAAACTAAAAAGGTTCTGCACAGCTAAAGAAGTAATCATGAAGTAAAGAGGAAACCAATATCATGGGACAAAATATTTCCAGACTATGTACCCAAAAAGGGGTAGCTATGAAAAAAAATAAGAAAAACAATAGTAAAAAATGGGCAAATGAATTGAATAGAGAATTCCCAAAAGAAGATATAGAAGTCGCCAACAGGTATGTGAAAAGATGCACAACATGATTAATCATCAGGAAAATGCAAACCAAAACCATGATGAGATATCACCTCCCACTTCTTAAATGACTACTATCAAAGAAAACAAAACAACACTTAGGTGTTGGCAGTAATCCAGACAAATTGGAGCCCTTGTATAATTTGGTGGGAATGTAAATCAATGCAACCACTATAGAAAAGAGTACGGAGGTTCCTCAAAAAATTAAAAAGACTACCATGTCATCCAGCAATTCTGAGTATATATCCCAAAGAAACAAAACGAGGATCTTGAAGAGATGTCTACTCTCCCACATTTATTACGACATTATTCACAATACCTAAGTTGTGGAAACAACCTAACTGCTCATCAATGGATGAATGGATAAAGAAAATAAAGTACGGCATATACATATGGTAGAATATTATTCACTAGTAAAAAAGAAGAAACTCCTGCCATTTGTGACAAAATGGATGAACATGGAGGATATTAAGTAAAATAAGCTAGTCACAAAATGACAAACACATGATTCCACTTACAGGAGGTATTTAAAATAGTCAAACTCATAGAAACAGAGAATAGAATGATGGTTGCCAGAGGCTGTGTGTAGGGGGAATTGGAGTGAGGGATTGCTGTTAAAGGGATATAAAGTTTCAGTTATGTAAGATAAATAGGTATCTGCTGTAAAACATGGTATGCATATTTAACGATATCGTATTGTGTATTTAAAAAATTGTTTGAGAGAATATATCTCAATTTGTGTCCTTAATACAATAAAAATAAATTATTAAATCATTTTACAAAGTTGTAATTTCAAAATTCAATCCTTTTATGCTATATGGCTATGGCAATCCTAAGAAAAAAAATATATATGTGCTAAATCTCTTCATAAATTGAAATAAAGTCTGTAAATATATGTAGTTATTAAAATCTAGTACTGATTACAATAGAAACAGTACACCGAAATGAGAGAGGGAAGGAAACACTCAAGAAAATAAAAGACATGAATGAAATAGAAGCTGGAGATTCAATATGTAGTACCAACAAACCCAAAAGTCTTTTATGTATAACACTAGTAATATTAACAAGACTCTAGGAAAATTAAGAAATTAAAAGAGAAAGTACAGAAACAATATTATATATTTAAAAATAGTTATGATGCTACAGATATAAAAATTATTAGTTAGAAGCAAAATTATTTAATACTTAAACAAATTATATGAAATCTAAAACTTACAATAGTTGAATCCAAAAGGAAACAAAAGCACCTTTGATTTTCAGTGGTTAAAATCTTTTAATACTGATAACAGCCATCCCTGATTGGTTTCCTTGAAAATTGTATTAAACTCTAAAAGAATGAATAATTCCATTTCTATTTATTTTTCCAAGACAACAAAAAAGGAAATAGTCATCAGCTAATTTTATAAGGTCAGCATAAGGGTAATAGTAAAATCTGTATGTAAGATTCAGTATCTCAATTCAGTATGATAAAAAAATTACAATCCCATCTTACTCGACAACAAAGATAGAAATTGCCAAGTACATGCTTATGAACTAAACAAGGAATACATTAAAAATATTGAAATGATAAAGCAGAATTCTCCCAAGGAATGTACAATAGATTAAATATTAGAAATTAATATAATTCACCACGTTAAAAGAAATAATCACTCATTCATTTTGAGACAAAATCAGTAATTCATAAAGTACAACATATGCTAAGACTAAAAATAATTAGCCAACTATTTATAGGACATTTTCTTAAAATATTAAAATATATTCACCCACAAATTGCATCCAGATATTGAAAAATAATAAAAGGTTAAAACAATTTTCTTCAAGAAGAAAAAAAGCAAGATTGCCCACTATCAGTATTATCAATGAAGTTATTTATGGGTTATATAGTTGTTTACCTAGAAAACGCAAAAAAATTTTTAGTTAACATACAATTCAACAATTTTAGGATTGCAGACACAAATTTTTATAAGACCAATTGCATTCTTGCAAACAAGTAGTAAACAGAAAACATAATTTTATAGTATGTGCCATGAAAAATAGAATTAAATTATTAAATAATCAGGATTAAATCCAACACAAATTGTTACAAAATTTGAGTAAAAGTTTATAGTGTTATATTGAAAGAATTTTAGTAAATGAATGTAGTGACAGATCACAAAAATGTCAATTTGTACTAATTAGGGCTGTAAACAAAATGTAATTCTATTATAAATGTCAAAAGATATTTTGTAGAAATTGACAAGCTGATTCTAAATTGCATGGGGAAAAGCTCAAACTGAAGAATGGCATAATTTTATTGACAACTGGAACAGAATGAGATTCCTGGAAATAGGAGAGGACTTCAAAAAGTTCCTGGAAAAATGGAATTAGGCAATAAAAGTTTAAAATGTAAACTGTATTTCTGAACATAAGCTCTATCAAGGTCAGGACATGTTTGTAAACAGTAATACTGGTCAATTCATCTACCCATAAAGAGCTGATGACAGTCCTGGGAATTTAGTCATGTCATTGCAGTGTTTTTTACATTATTAATTGTAAAGAAAAATGAGTGCCCTATACAGATTTTTAAATATTAGAAAACAAATATAAGTCACACAGAGACAAATCAGGACTGTAACATGGATGTCTAATAATTTTTCTTCAAAACTCTGGAAAAATTGCCTTGTTTGATGGGGAATGAACAGAAGCATTGCTGTGGTAGAGAATGACTCTCTGGTAAAGCTGTCCTGGTCATTCTTCTGTTAAAGCATTGGAAAACTTTCTCGAATAAGCAGATGAGAGATGAGCATGTCTCACAACAAGTAGATGTTATCATTGTTTGGCCCTTCTGAAAGTCAACAAGCAAAATGTCTTAAATATTCGTCCAAAATTTTGCCATGACTTTACTCTTGAGCAAACTGCTTTTGCTTTGACTGAACCACTTCCACTTCTTGGTAGTCATTGCTTTCACTGCACTTTGTCATCAGGATCATACCGATAAAGCCATGTTTCATCCCCTTTTACAATTCTTCTGAGAAAAGCTTCACAATCGATCTTACTTGTTTTGCATCAGCTTTGTTCTCTGCAACTGATCAGGGCATAACAATTATGTCACTCATTAAGTAGAAACTTGGCTCAACTTTAACATTTCTGTCAGAATTGTGTAAGCTGAACAAATGGAAACGTGTCTGCTGTTGTCTATTGTTTCTCCTGTTCATCACCGGTCTTCTTCCATTAGGGCACAAAGGATATTAATTATTTTCTTGCAAATTGATGTGGATCATCTCCCACTGCAAGCTTCAACTTCCACATTTTCTTATCCCTTCTTAAAACAAGTTATTTATTTGTAAACTGATGATTTCTTCGGGGTATTGTTTTTCAAACTTTTAATAAAGTATCAATAAATTCATCATTCCTTCCACCCAAGTTTCATTATAATATTGATGTTTGTTCCTGCTTCAATTTTAGCATGTTGCTCTGATAGGGGCTCTTTTCAAACTGGTGTCTCATTTTTCTTAGTACCTCAAACTAGATCCTGTTCAGACATGATATAGCAAGTTAATACAAGTTTATTTTGGTGCAAAAATTTTTGAAATCCATCTATAGTGTTTTTCATCATACACACTTTCCATAAACTTCTTAAAGATCCCTTGTATGCATCTACATACACACACAGGCATATTTGAAAACTGGAACAAAAATAATTTAAGTTTCTTTTCCTATCACCTATAAATAAATGAGTGATAGTTTTTAAATGGAAAAGTAAAATGCAAAACTGTAGAATACTTGGGGTCAATATAGGAGACAGTCTTACTAAATAACGAGGAATTTTTAAACCGATATAGGGAATTACTACAGAAAAATATAAATAAACACAATTAAATTAAAATAAAATGTTTTGCTTATAAAATTTACTTGAGGAATTGGAAAGTAAGTCACAACTTTTTATTTGTTTAAATCTGGATTTTGTAAACATTTGAAAGTGGTAACTCTCATTTTCTAAGGATTATTTTAAACGAATGTGTGCTCTTGAATAAGTTCAAGTCTTTTTCCCAAACAGGATTTATAGCTTGCTTGCTTTCTCACAATTAAATAAACACATTTAATTGTATTTATTCATATTTTTCTGTAGTAATTCTATATATTGGTTACAAAATTCCTCACTATTTAGTAAGACTGTCTCCTATATTGACCCCAAGTATTCTACAGTTTTGCATTTTATTTTTCCATTTAAAAACTATCTCTCATTTATTTATAGGTGATAAGAAAAGAAACTTTTTCTTTCTTTTCTTTCTTTCTTTCTTTCTTTCTTTCTTTCTTTCTTTCTTTCTTTCAAAAAATAAAACTCTTCATTTGTTTCTATTAAAAATCTGAATTTTAAGCAGACTCTTGGACTGCTGACTCAAATCCGTCAGGTCATTCAACTTTAGCATCTGTCTCTTCTCAGTGGCATTTCAAAATTACTACTTTTCCATAGAGCTTCAAGAGTTTTCCCAATTATTGGACTTAAGCTTCCTCAACATTTTTACTATATTATTGGAGACATCATGGAGAGAATAAATGGATTGCAAACCTTTCTAGGTATTTTCCGCTGCTTTCTGCAATTAATTTACTGACCACTTTTTTCAAGGCACTTGTCTCCTCCTCTTGGATCATTATTTCCCTCATCTTCTTCCAGATTTTATGAATCTGTTGGTGCTGAGCATAAGAGGACTTTCAAATTTGATTGTTGTAATTCTTAGAAAAACCATCACTGAACAGATAAAGCAAATAATCATTGGTAGTCTTAATATCAACATCAGCTTCAAAATGGTCTGTCATTTTATAAAAATTGATATTGGAGGTCACTTCTCATGGGTAAGATCTGTGTCATAGAAGACAATCAGGCAGTTTTGTCCAGAACATCCTCATTAAGTAATCTGAATTTTATAAAAGCAACTTAATCATCCTTGGATCAGCAAATCTCATTTGAAAAACAAAACACTTGAGGCCATCAGATGTAATCATACTTGAGACCGTAAGATCCAATTCTGTATCCTTGAGTTTTTATGACTAATGTTTTCCCAATATTAGTTATACCGAACATAGCTTGTGCTTTTACGTTATACCAATCTTTGTTAGAAAATTGATCATTTTCTTGGCTCCCTTTTTGCCACATTTTATAGCCATTCCTCAACCCAATCTATAATCTTAAAAACAGGAAACTACATAAATCTTTTAGAAGTCAGTGTGTGATGGATGAAGAACTATTATTCTATGCCACTTCCTCGTCACTACCAAATAATCCTTTTTTAAAAAATAGCAATTTAGAATAGAAATGATATGTGCTTTGAGGAAATAACAAATATTCTGGTAATATGAGTTTTTTTTATTTTAAGCTTTTGTGTTTTCTTAAATGTAGTGAGATCATTTTTCAGTATAGTTTTATGAGTAAATATTTTTTACCCTCCTAATATCAGATAAAAAGCAGTTTGGTCCCTCAAGTTTAAATCATGATTGTTATTTTTTTCTAATTTCATTAGCTTAATATGTACTTTGGATTCATGCTTCAATTTTACTTTCCTCAATTATTTTCATAAGGATTATTATACATCTAAATAGGCTTTGAAGTGTAAGAATATTTTAAATGGTGAGCTTCTATCACTTATTTTCCAGCTTCTATTGCCAGTCATTTAAATATAATTAGGTCTGATAAATTCGTCACAACCTGGGAAACCATCATGTATGAATCAATATAATCTGCCAGCTTCTTGGTTGACATAGAAACTGATTATACAAGCCTGTTTAATGCGACACACATTCTGTGCATAAATGATTAACATAGTAAAGTTTAGAAAGGAGCCTAGTCAAAGGTATGCTTCCCACAACTTTCATTATTGCTCTATATTTTATCTGCTGCATTATGTCTTCTTAAACTTGAACTAAAAAATATGTATAACATACTGACATAAGTAGATAAAGAAAGTGCTTTTAGGGATAATATTCAGTAGTTCTTTCATCAGGGAAGAATTCTGTCATCCCAAATGTCGTTACAGATGAACTAATATATCAGTGTGACTTGCCCAGCAATTGAGTTTCTCTGGCTTCTGATGTTTAGCTGTTCCCATCGTTAGCTTACCGTAATAATTTGAAGAATAAAAAGACTTGCAAAATCCAGCATTGGGATGCACTGAGCTGCATCATCTTACGGATTTAAATGTAATTTCTGAGGAATAAAAAGGATGTAATTGGAGCCCTGAAACAACTAAGCAGAGTGTTCTATGCAAATATTAAAGATCCAGTCAATGAAATATTTTGTCATTCAAAGGTTTCATACATAAACCATTAGGACAGAATTAAATGAATCATTATTTTATGAGGAATTTTTATAAATTCCTTCTTTTCATGCGTTTGAATCAGTAGCATCAAAATATTAAAAGATTATTATCCAAAGAGGGCTGCATCCCTATCTCAATAGAGAAAATTACTAAGCCTAAGGCAAAACTTACATACTGTACAGTAAGGAAAATCATTCACAAAAGAAGCTAAAAGGAGTGTGAGTGCACTAAGAATACCCATGGAAGCTGTATACATACATGGAAGTAAATATATACGTGTAAGTATGATATGTACATATGTAATCACACATATATGACTATACATGTATACAGATACATGTGTGTGCATAGAAAGAGCAAATAATAATGTAACCATGTACCATGTATCTATTCCTCATCTTCCAATGAATTAAAGTTTATAATCAATTTGGTTTATCTGTATCCCTATCACTTAACCCTATCTTACATTAACGAACTAAACCCACATTATATATCATTCTTCTATGTATATTTCTCATGCATCCTTAAATACAATCTTCCAAAAACATAATCATAATATAATATAAACCACCTTGAAGGGTTAACAGTAAACTGCCTTAAGTATCATGAATGGACTCAAATAACATTAATGCACGCAGATATCTAGTGATTTACAGATTTCTCGAGTTTTCTCATGAAGTTACACAGTTAATTTAATCGAATCAGTGTAAAGATAAGATCGATACACTGGAATTAACCAGCGTGTCTCTTAAATTCTCTTCATATGTTTATCTTTTCCTCCTTTTGAGCTTTTTTCTTACCCTTGAGATTTTGCTGAAAGTAAATAAGTCAAGTTATTTGTCCCTAATAGTTTCACAAAGTCTGATTTTTTTCTGATTGCTTCTCTGTGGTGACTTTTTATTTTGAGACAGTCTTATCCTGTCACCCAAGCTGGAGCTCAGTGACGCGATCTGGCGATCTCGGCTCACCGCAACCTCCGCCCTCCAGGTTCCAAGGATTCTCCTGCATCAGCCTCTGGAGTAACTGGGATTACAGGCGCGCACCACTATGTCAAGCTTTTTGTGTTTTTAGTAGAGACGGGTTTCACTATGTTGGTCAGGCTAGGTCTCTAACTCCTGACCTCAAGTGGTCTGCCTGCCTTGGCCTCCCAAAGTGCTGGGATTACAGGCGTGAGCCACCGCGCCCAGACTGTGGTGTCTTTTAATATGTTTCTCAGTATTCTCTGCGAATTGATTGTTAGATCTAGAAATTCAGTATTAAATTTTAGAAAGAATTTATATAATAGGTTTAATAGATTCTAGGTACTTCCATTAGGCGAACATAAAGCCTGCTTTTCTTGATTTTACTTTATTTGAAATTATTAATGATAATTATCTAAGTATATTAATTAATTTAAAGTTGCAAAATAGTGATGTTCTAATTGTGATGCTCATTGATTTATTGGCTGGAATATTTCCATAAAATAAAGTTTCTCTTATATAGTCTTTGATTACCGCAAAATACTGAATATACGAAAGGAGGGATAAATGCTTGATTCTTTTTTTTAACACTTTTCAGAATAATAAATTATTTTCCTAGCATCTCTGAGAAAACCAATAAAACTCTATGTTTGTGTGTCTATATGCCAACATTTAATATTTTAACTGTAGCCATTATTTATGCTTAAATTGATCCATCAATTTATGTATTAATAATGGCTAAATTATCAGAACAATCATTTGAGAACTTAAAGGAAAAATTCATTTATAAATCTTGGTCTAAAGGCTTTTGGATAGCTCAATTATGAATAGGTAAGGCCGTGTGGCTTTTTCTTTTCAGCACACTGTGTATAGAGTTGATTTACAGGTTTTACAAATAATTTTAATATGACCTCAATTTAATTGTATCAACTATAAGTTTCCAGCATCTCCTATTAATAGGCATATAAACTTCTCTGTTGTAAGTAGGAGTTTATACGCTAAAAGAGGCATATAATGTGATATGAGGTTTCTTGAAAGCAAATTTCAAAGGAAAAATATGTATTATGTGATATAAGTGAGTTTTTTACTTATATATAAGTAAATTTCATACATGTAGATATAATTTCTTAGGATTCACTTATATGGAAGAAATTATATAATGCATGTACATAAAGGAACACATTTTATCTTTATTACTTGACCTCATTAAACTGATTTTTATTTTTTAAGGAACTAGATAGTTTTATTTTTATGTTTCTCTTTGGAAGACTCCTGATTTAAAAACTTTAAAAATTTTAAAATAATTTTATAACTACTATAACTATTCTACTTTAATTCCATTTTTAACAACCTAGGGTAAAAGTTCACTTAAAGAGAAACTGAAGATTATTAATCTAATTGGAACAACAGATTTGTGATTAAGTATACCTGAATGCTCAACTCTAGCTGCAACAAATTTTAATACTGTGTTTTGTTTCTTTCTCTTGACATAGTACTTTAAAGTATTTGAAGATATTTACTGTACATTACAAAATAAATAAGTACATGACATTAGAATATGACCTTTGTTGATTTTAATCAGTAAGCTTGTCTCTGTGAATCCTGGGACCAGTAAGATATGTTAACAAATAAAATTAAATGTTGATAATAGAATTATAAAATCTTTTAAATATTAAAATGTATAACTTTTTCAAAGTATAAGTACAAATAAATTTTGAGGACTATAAATCCTTTTTTAAGAGTTGTATCTTAAGAAGCACTGTGGCATGAATGACGAGTGAATTAGTCATCAAAATTATAATTATTTTACCCATGTGATATATAACTTACAAATGAATATATGTCATTTAATTTTATTTTTGCCTTAAATTAATTGTAGGTTGTATTACATATAGTAATACATTATACCTGCAACCAAATTATTCTGTCAGCCCGTTTACTCATAAGTGCAAGAAGATCAATATTGAGACATCATGAGTTCAATCACCAAATAATACTTGTTTGTACTCCACATTGTACTTATTGCCCACGTAAGAAAAACTTGCCATTTTTAAAAGCAACGTACTAGTCAATATACTTCTAAAATAATTAGAATTGAAGTAACCGATCAACTATTACATTTTAATTCAGAATTAAATGTTTGGTTTTTTGATGTTATCTTCAAGAAAAATTCTATGAGAATCTATGCCATATTACCTAATATAAATGGGAAAAAAGTTAACAGAAATGCTGAATTAAAAGAATTAAAACTATTTAATGCATAATGTGTCCATGGGCACCATACTAATGCTTTTATGTAATTCATTTTCTTATTTTGTATAGTTTGAAAGTGAAAGGAGGCACTATTAATCATTGTGCTGAAACAATGTATATAAAACAAGTGTGTCTAGGGCAACCAGACATTGAAAAAATTAAAACAAACTGACCCCTACCTTCTTTGAATGTCTTATAGTATGATAGCTATTTTGTATATAAACAATTAAACACAATCTCATATTGCTTAAAAGCTGAATAGGCATAATTATAATGAAACTTGGTTTGGTAAGAAAAAGATTTTAGTATCAAGCTTGCTACCTATATCAGCAGTATTTTGTGACAAACATATTTAAAATTAAAATATTTATTTTGTTGCATATATTTTAACCTTCTTCTGCTATTACAATTTTTTTCCACCAGATGGTAGCCAAGAAAAGCAGGAAACAAAGAGATTAACAGAGTTAAAACAAACAAAATTAAATTGAAATAAAGCTCAAACAAAAAAATTTTATTGTAGCTACAGATGTAAACACACTTGCAAAAATTCGATATACTGAGTAAAAACAAAGCTTTTTAAAACGCTTTTCTTCTGATATTGAATGTGTGAAAGCTCTTTAGGAATAAGTTGAATTTGAAAGCCTCTGAGACTGTTAAAAATATAGATAGAAGAATACTAAACTTGAGATCTGAAGTCAATTTTTCTCATAGACCATTCACAAGTGTATGAATATAGGCTTGTTTTAAATATTTCCCTAATCTTTGTTTATTTAAAAGAAGCATTGTGATGTTCTGAAATATAAATTTTGGATATGTATTTCCTGACAGTTCTTTTATAAAAAACCATCTATCCCACTTATGCAAAAATCAAATATGTGGAATTGTTTCCTCTGTGTGGAGTCTTCACTTCTATCCTTGTTAGTCTTGGCTCGTACATGAAGTATTCATTATTTGCAAAAACCAATTATGATCCCTGTCTGGATACATTAAGATTTTTTCTACAAGTCTTTTTCTCTCTATCACATTTTAAGCAACAGTTTACATGAATTATTCATAGTACCCATATTGCAGGCAAGCTTTTTTTATTAAATTTGATCGTAATAATAGTTATTACCCCAGTCATGGCAGTTTTATGAGTATTCTTCAATGCCATTACCTGGAAAGATTTCAATCAAGAAATATAAGAGATGCAAATCAATTTCCGTAATAAAATTAAACGGTACCATCTACTCTTTCATTCCAGCAATAGAGCTGATTGACAGCCTCTCCCTCATACCTGGAGCAGATAACATTCAGATGCAGAAATAGACAATGGCAGATTATTTCTTCTTAAACATTTCACTGTCTTTTTCTTCATTGTTGGTGTTTAGTGTTTGCTAACTTCACTGAAAGATAATATTTAACTTAAATTCCATATACATATTTATTTTTGAAGCAACATATTTTCTGATAATGGTTGATTTTCTCTGAGGTAGTTGAGCTTATAAGCAAATGAATACAGAATGAAGTGCCATCATCTTGTTTTTCTCCTAAAAACAGTATAACCTCCTTTTGTAGAGGAAATTATACTCTGTTATTGGGGGGGGCAAAATGGTTGATTTTGTTCTGAGTATCGATTTATTTTCTAGTCTCTTCACTCTTTAATTCCATTCCTCATGACAATAAAATAAAGAGAGATAGAGTGGATTACAAGACTGTATACACAAACTGGGAAAATACAGACCTTGGATACACATCATGTGAGTAGATACA
>NW_012119376.1:3401523-3407575 GCF_000951035.1 Colobus angolensis palliatus | reverse complement strand
ACCCTGTTCTAGAAAGGTAGCCTGCAGAACTGTGAAGGTCCATAGACTTCCTTCTGCTAATCTTTGAGTTACTGGGAACCATCTAATTCCATGCCTCCAAAAACAGTGCAGAATTTGAATAGAAGAAGAAATAGCAGTAGTGATGTTTTGTGAGAATTACTCTCCCATACTTTTCAATGCAGTGTCACTAAGTAAAGATCTTACAACTTAATGAGTTCCTTATTGTTCTCTTCAACAAATATTCAGTTAATATTTATATGGTCTTAACATGTAAAAACTCTTCAGCTTAATATTTCTACTTTATTCATAACTTCCTATTTTCTCAGATACAACTGTGTCCTGAGGCTGTATTAAAATATAATTTTAAGACTAGAAACAAATTTTTTTACTGAAGGAAGATAGAAATTTTAAAGTTCACTTGGCAGCAGTAGTACTCTCCAGAAGGTTTTGTCATGCTAGCTCTACTTTCTTTCATGAATTTATTTAAACTTTACTCCTTCCTGCCTTTACTGACTGTCCCATCTGGTATGGGAGCCTCATATTTTTCCTTGTCTGTATCTCAGTACTTATTACCATAAACAGTTCCTGTTTAATTATTTATGTCTACACCAGTCTATAAATCCTTTCCAGCCAGACATATTGGCTATGTATTCCATGTCTAGGACAATGCTTAGTCAATGCTCATTGATTTGATTGGATGGATTAATGGAAGCACCAGTTTCAGAGGTTAGCAGACTCCATAACTGAAAAGCATTTTCCAGAAAAATCTCATCTAATCAATAAGCAATTGTTCCTCTCCTGCTGCATAATAGAAATTAATGAACACGTTGAAACCTATGGTGTGTTCACTTCTGTGCTGTTCATTCTTTAGGTTAATATCAAAAAAGTATTTGTCTCATTTACAAAGTTATCAAATTAATTTGAATTAAATGCTATTAAATCATATTGTGAAAGAATGAAAGTCTTGTATTTTCAAAGAACAAATATATAACATATGCATTAAATCTATATATTAAATTATTTGAATATAAAATAGTAAAATTTCTGTATACTTGAAACTAGCTAAGAGGTCAACTTAACAGCAAATTTAAACATCTGAATTTCCTGCAAAATTGTTTAATGTAGATCACAAAATTAGGCTTCATATTCTTAGTGTATAAAGAAAGCAGCAATCAAAATAAATTATTCCACTAGTATTACATATAATATAGAGCCATGGAATAGGTGGGTGAGTTGAGAGACAATCATCTGAAATATAAGATGATTTATTCTCATAAAATATATTACCATTGAACAATAATAATGCATGCTATTACAAAACTACAGCAATTGAGTGGGCATGGTTCAGGCATAAGGATAGATGTATAGGTCAATAAAATGATTGAAAGTTGAAGAAAAAAAAACTTTATGTTTATGTCTAATTTGGACAAGGGTGCCAAGACAACTCAGTGGGGAAAAATAGTCTTATCAATAAAAGATGCTCAGACAAAACAATATCCACATGAGAAAGAACAAAGTTGGACCCTTACACACATCATGTGCAGAAATTAACTCAAAATGGATCACAGAACTGAATGAAAGAGCTAGAACAATATATATAGTACATGTTTGTGTATATATATATATATATATATTTATTTATTTTTGTTATTTTTTGATAAAAATAATCTGTCACCTAGTCTAGAGTGCACTGGTATGATGACATCTCACTGCACCCTTGACCTCCTGATATGAAGCAATCATCCTACCTCAGGCTCTTTAGTAGCTAGGACCATAGACATATGCCACAACATCCAACTAATTATTTCTTATTTTTATTTCTTGTAGAGATTGGCTCTCCTTATTTTTCTCAGGCTGATCTTAAATTCCTGGGCTCAAGCAATATTCCTTCTTCAGCATCCCAAAGTTCTGGGATTACAGGCATGAGCTGTTGCTAAAACTATAAACCTCTTAGAAAAAAAATATCGAAGTAAATCTCTGTGACTTGCATCAGGCAATGATTTCTCACATGTGTAACCAAAAGCACAAGAAACAAGAAGTAAAAGATTACTGGGTTTCATCAAATTTTAAAACTTTTGTAAACAGGATATAGTAAAAAGTCACCCCCAAGAATGAAAGAAAATATTTAACAATTACACATATAAGAGATTTGTTTCCAGAATGAAGAACTCGTACAACTCAACAATAATCCAATAACCCTATCAAAAATGAGCAATGGATTTGAATAAACAATTCCCAAAAGAAGATATACAAATGTTCAATAAGCACAATAAAAAATGATCAACATCTCTGGTCATTAGACATATATAAAGTGAAATGACAATAAGATACAATTTTACACCCATTAGGACATTTATAATTAAAAAGATAAATAATAACAAGTGTTGATGTGTGATATGGTTTGGCTGTGTGTCCCATCCAAATCTCATTTTTATTTGTAGCTCCCATAATCCCCATGTGTCCCGGGAGTGACCCAGAGTGGGAAACCAGCAGGCCTGGTTTCTCTCATGCTGTTCTCATCATAGTGAGTGAGTGCTCATGAGATCTGATGGTTTTCTAGGGGACTTTCCCCCTTTTGCTTGGCACTTCTCCTTGCTGCCACCATGTGAAGAAGGATGTGTTGCTTCCCCTTCCACCATTATTATAAGGGGTGGTGGCTTACTATTGTTAAGTTTCCTGAGGCCTCCTCAGCCATGCTGAACTGTGAGTCAATTAAATCTCTTTCCTTTATAAATTACCCATTCTTCGGTATGTCGTTATTAGCAGCATGAAAATGAACTCATACAGTAAATTCGTACTGGGAGTGTAAAGGGAGTGTTCAGCAGTGGCACTGCTGTAAAGATACCAAAAAATGTGGAAGTGACTTTGGAACTGGGTAACACATAGAGGCTGAAAGAGTTTGGAAGTCTCAGAAAAAGACAGGAAGATGTGGGAAAGTTTGGAACTTCCTAGAGACTTGTTGAATGGCTTTGACCAAAATGCTGAGAGTGATAAGGACAATAAGGTCCAGGCTAAGCTGGTCTCAGACAGAGATGAGGAACTTGTTGGGAACTGCAGCAAAGGTAACTGTTATTATACTTTAGCAAGAAGATTGGTGGCATTTTGCTTCTGCCCTTGAGATCTGTGGAACTTTGAACTCGAAAGAGATGATTTAGGGTATCTGGCAGGAGAAATTTCTAAATAGCAAAGCATTCAAGAGGTGACAGAGCATAACAGTTTAGAAAATTTGCAGCCTGAAGATGCAATAGAAAAGAAAAAACTCGTTTTCTTAGGAGAAATTCAAGCTGGCTGCAGAAATTTGCATAAGTAACAAGGAGTCAAATGTTAATCTTCAAGACAATAGGGAAAATGTCTTCAGGGTAGTCAGAGACCTTCACAACAGCCAGTCACATCACAGGCCCAGAAAGCTAGGAGGGAAAAATGGTTTCCTGGGCTGGGTCAGGTCCCCTGTGCTGTGTTCAGCCTAGGAACGTGGTACCCTGCATCCCAGCTGCTCCAGCTGGATCAAAGGGGCCAAGGTGCAGCTAGAGTCATGGTTCCAGGGGGTGCAAACCACCAGCCTTGGCAGCTTCTGTGTGGTGTTGGTCCTGTGGGTGCACAGAAAACAAGAGTTGAGGTCTGGAAACCTCTGCCTAGATTTCAGAGGATATATGTACATGCTTGGTGTCTTGGCAGAGGTGTGCTACAGGGGCAGAGCCCTCATGGAGAACATCTGCTAAGACAGTACAGAAGGGAAATTTGGGGTTGGAGCCCCCACACAGAGTCTCTAGTAAGGCACTGCCTAGTGGAATACGAAAAGAGGGCCATCATTGTCCAGACCCCAGAATGGTACATCCGCTGACAGCTTGCACCATGCACCCGGAAAAGCTGCAGACATTCAATGCAAGCCTGTGAAAGCAGCCAGGAGGGGGCTGTATCATGCAAAGCCACAGGGGTGGGGCTGTTCAATGTTGTGGGAGCCCACCTCTTGCATCACTGTGACCTGGATATGAGGCATGGGGTCAAATGAGATCATTTTGGAACTTTAAAGACTGGTCTATTGGATTTCAGACTTGCCTTGTCTCAGATGAGACTTTGAACTTGCACTTTTGAGTTAATGCTAGAATGAATTTAGACTTTGGAGGACTGTAGGAATTGCATGATTGTGTTTTGAAATGTGAGGATATGAGATTTGGGAGAGACCAGGGGTGGAATAATATGGTTTGGCTGTGTCCCTACCCAAATTTCATCTTGAATTGTCATTTCCATAAGCCCACATGTCATGGAAGGGATCTGGTGGAAGGTATTTTAATTATGGGGGTGGTTACCATCATGCGGCTCTCATGATAGTATATGAGTGAGTTGTCATGAGATCTGTTGGTTTCATAAGGGACTTTTTCCTCTTTTGCTTGTCACTTTTCCTTGCTGTCACCATGTGAAGGAGGCCATGTTTGCTTCCCCTTCTGCCATGATTGTAAGTTTCCTGAGGCTTCCCTAGCCATGCTGAACTGTTAGTCAATTAAACATCTTTCCTTTATAAATTAACCAGTCTCAGCTATGTCTTCATTAGTAGCGTGAGAATGGACTAATACAACAAAGATGTGGGGAAATATACATATGATATATGACAAACCTTCATACATTCTTATGAAATGTAAAATGATGCAGCCTCCTGAAAGACATATTGACAGTTTCTCAAAAAGTAAAGTATAGGATGATTATAGAACCCAGAAATTCCAGAGAAATATATTCAAGAGAAAAGACGTATATACCCATGCAAAAATATGTGATTATGCATGGTCAGATTCCTTATAATAGCAAAAATGTTAGAACAACCCAAATGCCTATCAACTGATAAATGGATATATGAAATATGGTATATCTGTACAATGGAATACTATTCTACTATGAAAATAACGAATTACTGATAAATGCTACAGTATGGTTGAACTTGATAACATTGTGCTAAGTGAAAGAAAATACTCAAAAATGATCACATATTGTATGACTGTATCTACAGAAAAAAATTGAAAAAAATAGAAAATAAGTGCAAATGAGATAAATAGAAAAAGGCAAGCAATATTGTAAACTTTAATCTAACCATATCAATGATCACTTTAAATGTTAATGATGTAAAGACACCAGTTAAAAGACAGACATTATCAGATTGAATAAAACCCAGACACAATTATAAGCTGTCTAAAAGAAACTCTCCTTATATATAAAGACATAGATAAAGTAAAAGATGTTTTTAATACCGAGTTGTTTTTAATTAAACTGAAATTAATGTAAATGTTGGGTTGATGGGTGCAGCAAACCACCATGACACATGTATACCTATGTAACAATCCTGCACATTCTGAATATGTACCCCAGAACTTGAAGTATATTAAAAAAACACCCACACACTAAATTGTATTTGTAAGAAATTATGTAACTGCAATGTCTACATGTAGGCAATAAAGTAAAACACACTGGGAACATTGATCATGTTCTACTTTTCAATTTTTACAATTTAGCCCAAATTCAAAAATAATAATATTAGTCAATACCTATGAAAAGTTTAATTTGAGATTCTACACTTCAGGAACTCTTTATGTCAGGTGGCTTTTTGTCACTGTTATTGTTGAAGTGGTGTTAACTGTTATGGTTTTATTATTTTGTTTATTTAATTTTTTGGTTTCCTTATTCAGAAACAGTGAACTTTCTTCTTTTCTCAATCTGAGAGTGATCCAACCATTTCATTTTCTGTAAAGTGCATGCTAAAAGTAATAAGGACAAAGTATCCAAAATATAACTGTGAGAATTTATCAACTAATGTTTTAAATTTAAGTCATTGAGCAATTTATTCTGAAATACATCATTGTGTGGCATTTGCATTAGCAAATCATAAATAGATAACACTCTTACCAAATTCACTAGAGAGAGAAATTTACTTGCCTTGTAGATACTTGCTTTAATGACTGTTGTAAACCATATGTCATTCAGAAAAAACAAACAAACATTGCTTTTCTAAACAAAAATGGAATCATCTTCTGTTTGTCATCAGAACTATTTTTTATTTTTATTTTTT
>NW_012119376.1:3395292-3395768 GCF_000951035.1 Colobus angolensis palliatus | reverse complement strand
TAGATGTCTATTAGGTCTGCTTGCTGCAGAGGTGAGTTCAATTCCTGGATATCCTTTCTGTTAACTTTCTGTCTCGTTGATCTGTCTAACGTTGACAGTGGGGTGTTGAAATCTCCCATCATTATTGTATGGGAGTCTCAGTCTCTTTGTAAGTCTCTAAGGACTTGCTTTATTAATCTGGGTGCTCCTATATTGTGTGCATATATATTTAGGACAGTTATCTCTTCCTGCTGAATTGATCCCTTTACTATTATGTAATGGCCTTCTTTGTCTCTTTTGATCTTTCATGGTTTAAAGTCTGTTTTATCGGAGAGCAGGTTTGCAACCCTTGCTTTTATTTTTGTTCTCCATTTGCTTGGTAGATCTTCCTCCATTCCTTTATTTTGAGCCTATGTGTGTCTCTGCATGCGAGATGGGTCTCCTGAATACAGCAGACTGATGGGTCTTGACTCTTTATCCAGTTTGCCAGTCTGTGT
>NW_012119376.1:3383506-3393992 GCF_000951035.1 Colobus angolensis palliatus | reverse complement strand
GTAATTCCTCCTGTAGCTCTGAGAATTTTGATGGACTGAAGCCTTTTTCTCTCAATTTGTCAAAGTCATTCTCCATCCAGCTTTGATCCATTGCTGGTGATGAGCTGAAGATGCGCTCTAATTTCTTGAATTTCCAACTCTTTTGCCCTGCTTTTTCCCCATCTTTGTGGTTTTATCTGCCTTTGATCTTTGATGATGGTGACATACTGATGGGGTTTTGGTGTGGGTGTCCTTCCTGTTTGTTAGTTTTCCTTCTAACAGTCAGGAACCTCAGCTGTAAGTCTGTTGGAGATTGCTTGAGGTCCACTCCAGACCCTGTTTGCCTGGGTATCAGCAGCAGAGGCTGCAGAAGACAGAATATTGCTGAACAACAAGTGTACCTATCTGATTCTTGCTCTGGACACTTCGTCTCAGGAATGTACCCCGCCGTTTGACGTGTGGGGTGTTGGTCTGCCCCTAGTAGGGGATATCTCCCAGTTAGGCTACTCAGGGGTCAGTGACCCACTTGAGCAGGCAGTCTGTCCATTCTCAGATCTCCCAACCTCCGGTTGGGAGATCCACTGCTCTCTTCAAAGCTGTCAGACAAGGTCGTTTGGGTCTGCAGAGGTTTCTGCTACTTTTTTTTTTGTTTAGCTGTGCCCTATCCCCAGAGGAGGAGTCTACAGGGACAGGCAGGCCTCCTTGAGCTGCTGTGGGCTCCACCCAGTTGGAGCTTCCCAGTGGCTTTATTTACCTACTTAAGCCTCAGCAATGGTGGGCATCCTTCCCCCAGCCTCGCTGCTGTCTTGCCCTTAGAACGCAGACTGCTGTGCTAGCAATGAGGGAGGCTCCCTGGGCATGGGACCCTCCTGGCCAGGTGTGGGATATAATCTCCTGGTGTGCCATTTGCTAAGACCCTTGGTAAAGTGCAGTATTGGGGTGAGAGTTACCCGATTTTCCAGGTGTTCTGTGTTTCAGTTCCCCTGGCTAGGAAAAGGGATTCCCTTTGTGCTTCCCAGGTGAGGTGATGCCTCGCCCTGCTTCAGCTCTCGCTGATCGGATTGCAGCAGCTGACCTGTACCAATTGTCTGGCACTCCCTAGTGAGATGAACCTGGTACCTCAGTTGAAAATGCATAAATCAGCCATCTTCTGTGTCACTCTCACTGGGAACTGGAGACTGGAGCTGTTCCTATTTGGCCATCTTGCTCCACCCACAGAACTATTTTTTTAAATGCAATTTGTTACTGGAGAAATTTGACAAAATAGTAACAATAAGTTACTGAATCTTCTCTTTTCCTGACATTTCCACATGAGGAAGATTTTAAATGGAATAAAAAATGAACAACAAATAAGCAGTTGCTAGTTCCTTTACCAACTCAGTTCTGAAAGGCTCTGAGCCTTGTTGTGCCCTTTGCATTTGTTCATCTGGAAAATTCATTTTAGTTTATATATTTCAGTCTCCTAGGGATAAAATGAACCTCTGAAAGTCTGTTCAATACCTGCTAATTGATTTAGTGATCAGTTTGAAGGAACATCTTGTTGCTGGGGGTTTTGGTGAAAATGCTTTTCTTTTTCATATGGGAAAAAAATCAGTTCAAATACATCAACCTTATCCATATATATTTTATTCAAGTATCCCTAGTGCTGATTTTATTTATTTTTAATATTTACAGTATAACAGATGTCAATATAACAAACACATTTGTAGTTCAATTTTACAAATATTTACTCAACTAAAACCCTCGTTTTATAAGAAAATAATGTTTATAAAGAATCTCAAAATTTCTGTGTACTCCCTTAAGCCTTAAATAGTGTTATCATTTATTCATTGAAGTCAAACTATATAGCTGAGAATCAGATGATAAAACGAAAAGTAAATATTTAAAATTTCCTTAGGAGACTGGTCACAATAGCTTTACTGAACACTGTGTTGACACGATTTTTTTGGTTTTTGTTTTCCACTTTGTTTGCTTGTTCATTCTATCTGCACTGAGAAAGCAATGCAAATGGAATTAATTTACACCAGGTGGGATATTTTTAATTTAACAAAGCAGGGAACAACTATATTAAAATTAATATGAAGCAAAAGTTTTAGTGAATTTTGTGCTATTTTGAAGGGAAAGTTATAGAGGTGTGGTGTTAGTGTGTGCACACACACATGGGTGTGTGTTAACACAGCATCTATGAGTTCTGGGAAAGTTCTAGGAAAGTATAAAGTTTCTATCTATGGTCACAGGAGTATTCATATTAAAGAACTTTAGGGCACACTGGGTACTCTCTCTGTTCAATCAATAAACTTAGTGTTGTTATTGTGAAACTACTGACAAAATGAATTTGTTTACTATTTC
The DNA here is from genome assembly GCF_000951035.1 of Colobus angolensis palliatus. Taxonomy (NCBI): domain Eukaryota; kingdom Metazoa; phylum Chordata; class Mammalia; order Primates; family Cercopithecidae; genus Colobus; species Colobus angolensis. Next base: position 3,391,664 of record NW_012119376.1, on the reverse strand, counting down.
ATACAGTTAAGAGCTATATAAGCTGCTGCACAACTAATAGGAAATATGAAGTATACATTTTAGTCAAATCTAATTTTAATTTAAAATGTTAACATTTTCCTGACAAGTACTGACACTGTTTAGCTAACATTTACTGAGCTATGTTCTTGAGCAAATCCATAAAGGTGAATACCTAAAATACTTGGAAAGGGGGAAAGAAAGTGAATGAAACTTACAAATGATTCAGTCTTCATTAGATATATTGAAAAATAACTTAATGTAAATATAAACATGATTCTGTGTTAGAATGGAGAACCTGTGTTAGGTAGGTAGATAACACCCTCCAGGCTTTCTTTCTTTCTTTCTTTCTTTTTTTTTTTTGAAAGGAAAACAGTCCACTTATGAGAAAGGAAGTATTCCCCAAGAAAAGCAAATTTCCAGTGTGGGCATTTTAGAAGTCTCTGACTCATCTAGTTAGGAAAATATTCAGAAATGAAATATTGGATTTTTCATCTTTATTAATATGTTAACTCCCATATACATGGAATTTTGATAATGCTAACAGAACAGGCCAATATGGGAGAGCAACAGGACCATGTTCACTCTGAGAAAACAAACTTCAAGAACTAAGCTGTAAGAAATTAAACCAAGTGAAGGATCTCATATTAATATGATATATGATGTCAACCTAATTGTTGTCTTTGATTCAAATTACATAGGGGTGTAAACAAGCCTTATGAACCGAAAAAACTCTGTAAACTCTACTAGTCTAAAATAGTATTTATTTTTCTTTTGGGTTTGATGACATTACTTTAATCCCAGGAGGTTAAAAGAAACAGTATAGTAATAATAAAAAAAAGAAAAGAATTAAATCCATGATGCTTATATTTAAAAACATACATGTTTTGATAAAATAATGTTTTATCACTGCAATGATTTATATATCTTTCATATTTTTTAAATATTTAAAGTATTTTGATATTAAAACTTATGGCTTGTCCTTAAAATCTATAGTTTTATCAAATTTTGGAAGAATTTTATTAAATTTGTGATCAATATTTTTATATTAGAGATAATTTATAGAATGCTGAAGCTTTTATTTTTCAGCTATGTAATTAGTAATAAATTTTATTTAAAAATTTATAATTGAATGATGCCTAAAAGTGTTTACATGGTTGGAAAAGGGTACAAAAAGGGATTGGAATTGATACATGATTCAGTACTTAACCATATATATTGCAAAATAAGCTAAAATAAATATAAACATAATTCTATGTTAGAAGAGTCAGTCTGATTTAAGTAAATAATGCCCCTCTGGACTTTCTTTTCTTTTGAGAGAAAAACAGTCCACTTAGGAGAAAGGAAGTATTCACCAAGAAAAGCATATTTCCAATATGAGAATATATTACCAATATAAATATGTTGAGTAGTTCTTTCCACATGAATATAAATGCAACAACATCTAACACTGAAGAAATAAAAAGTAAACAATAACCAACGTTGAAGGGTAAACAGTATACATATACATATCAGCCTGAACAAACATTATTCAAGGGTGAGCAAGTATTTAAAAAATAATGAGAACTTGCCCTTAGTGTTGAAGAGGAACAATGTAGTTCTGAAAATAATGTTAGACATATATAGGAAATGTTTGTTCTAAATTCATAATAGAATTCAAGAAGGCTTGAAACCTATAAAACCAAGGGTAAAAGACAGGAACACAATAGAATAAAGCCATTCAAACAGACATTGAAAAAAGTACTGAATTGAAAGTAGCAGTGAAGAATAAGAATATGCTATTACCAAATCAATAATAATAAAACAAAAACAATGAGATGCTTCAAGTCATATTAGACTCATAAGTATATAATCAAGAATGTCATTATTATATAAAAGGCCAAATTCATGAAGCCCATGTATTGCAAAACAAAATCAAAACAAGATAAAATAGAAGAAAATTTTTCATTTGTTATGAAAGGTAATATAAATTCAAACTATGGACTATTGGTATTTCTGGAGAATAAAATAAATCCATACAGGTAATAATATTTAATAGAAATAATCATTTTCTTTATTAATTCCTAAATGTGAATATCTATAAGCTTTAATTTAGAGAAGATTAATGGTTACAGGCAAATCTGTTGGCCTCAGATATACTTATAATAAAAAAATGCCAGAAAAGTAAAGAATAATATACACATATCTCTGAAAGAGTTCAAAAATTTATGCTATTGTATTCATGAGAAGAAAATATAATTTTTTTTTCAGGTATGCAAGAATCAACATCTTTTTTAAATCATGAAAATCAATGCCTAAACTAAAAGTTAGCTGTTAAAAGAAAATCAAAATTAAGGAAGTAGTTTCAGATGATCTAGAGTTTAAAACATTATTTAAAGCAAAAAAAAAAAAATCAACTTTTTATTATCTTCAAACATCTATCAAGCTGAAAAAGTTATAAATACAAACAATAAGTAAACATAACATCTATACAAATATGTAAACTAGTACATATTAACCAACTGAGCATATAATCCAAGGACAACCTTTTCATATTTATTAAAAAATGCCCAGAGTGTACCAGATTAATGGTGAAACCAAGTGTATTCATTCTCTGAGGTTATCATAACCAAAGTGTTACAAACTGGGTAGCTTAAAATGAGAGAAATGTATTGTCTCATAGTTCTGGAGGCTAAAAGCATGAAATCAAAGTGATAGAGTCAGGCTTCCTCTAAAACCTGTTGGGTAATCTTTTCTTGCCTCTTCCTATCTGCTGGTGGTTTGCCAGCAATCTTCAGCACTGCTTGGCTTGCAATGGCACAATTCTAATCTCTGCCTTTTTCACATGGTATTCTCCCTGTGTGTCTCTGGGTGTTCAGAGAGCTGTCTTCTTTCACCCTATAGCAGTAAGATCTCATCATAACTTAATACACGTGAAAGGATATTAATTTCATATAAGATCATAGTCTCAGGTAGTGAAGGTTAGGACTTCAATATATATTGGGAGTGGGTGGAGTGACATGATTCAACCCATAATAACCCTCTGTGTTGGCAAAAGACACAGTTCTTCCCACAGGGGACGGGAAAAAAAAATAATATAAAGGGATGTAGTTTGTAGACCCTGTTTTGATTGCCTACTCTTCACCACATTGGGTAAGGAGGTTTTCCCACCTTAGGATTTTGGAGATGGCTAAGCAAATGATACACCAACATTAGATAGATGAGAGCAACAACAATTTATTATTCACATACACTCATAGTCTGGTGGTGGAACATACCACGCAGTGCAGGGTCACACAGGAGTTACACTGAGGCACAGAATGAACGAGCAGGGGATATCACAGGCAGGCTTTGAAGTAACAAGAGGATGAGATGACCTCTGGTTCTCATAGGAAGGTGTGATTGATTTGTTTGAGTATTTTGTGGGCTGACAGGGAACCGTAGCCCACTACTCAGGGATAAAAAAGAACTATGCCTGATCCCCTCAGGAGGATGCATTTGACACTCCTGATTCACCACTCATGAGAGGCAAGGAGTTTAGTGACTCCATACATAATACCTTTGACCATATGTGGAGAAGCAACAAAGGAACATAATGAAGTTGGTCGGTTGCTCCTAAGTTCAGTGGACAAAGTGATGAAAGAAAATGATAAACTCAGGGATTATATCTCTTGGCTTCAGAAGCAGATATTAAGCTTCAAATCTGCTAAGATTGCCATGAGTGAGAGTCTTGTCTTCTGTAGAGAAAGAACTGAAATTGTGAAAAAAAAAAAGACACAAGCTCTTATCATGTGAGTAGCTGACCTGTAACAAAAAGTGCACGGACAGCCTCACCAGGTGTCTACTGTTAAAGTAAGGGCATTGGTTGGAAAAGAATAGGACCCTGCAACTTTGAATTGGGACGTGTGGGAGGACCCTGATGAAGCTGGGGGCACTGAGTTTGTAAACTCTGATGGACGTTTTTTTGCCGGAAGAAACAACTTCCCTATCCCCAGTAGTGGCAGCATCCCCTCTGGGACCCTTGTTGCCAAATCAGTCTTTCCACCTTTGTCTGAGGAGATCAACCCTGAACTGCCTGAGGCAACAGTGATGGCCTCCCCTGAGGTAGTTGCCAGGAAAGATGATGTTGGTTCTCCTCAGGAGCCATCCCCAACACGTATGTTTGCTTCTAGACCTAAAACTAAAGGCCCGGCAGACCCCTAGAGGTGAGGTTGACAGTGTGTCCCATGAGGAGGTGCACTACACTCAAAAGGAACTGCTTGAGTTTTCTAATTTATATAAATAGAAATCTGGAGAACAGGCATGGGAATGGACGTTAAGGGTATGGGATAATGGTGAAAGGAACATAGATTTGGATCAGGCTGAATGTAATGCATAATACATACATAATATCTTTGACCATAAGTAGGGACTCTGTATTTAATTTGCAACTTGGGGAGTTAAAAAAAGTTCTAATAGTTTATTTGCTTGGTTAGCTGAAATATGGATTAAAAGATGGCCCACTGTGAGAGAGCTGGAAATGCCTGATCTCCCTTGGTTTAATGTAAAGGAAGGGATCCAAAGGCTTAGGGAGATTGGGATGGCAGAGTGGATTAGTCACTTTAGACCTACTCATCCCAGCTGGGAGGGTCCAGAATATATATCCTTGATCAATGCCTCATGAAATAGATTTGTGAGGGCAGCACCTGAATCTTTGAAGAGCCCTGTATTGCTCTTCTTGGTATGTTAGATGTAACAGTGGGAACCACAGCCATGCAACTACAAAATTTAAATACATTGGGAAAAATTGGATCTAGAGGTGGCATGGGTCAAGTGGCAGCACTCAACCATCAAAGGCAAGGTGGGCATAGCTACCTTAATAAACAGCAGAGCAAAGCAGCAATCAGAATAGTCTGACTCGTGTAGAGTTCTGGCATTGGCTAATTAATCAAGGTGTTCCTAGAATTGAAATTGATAGGAAGCATTCTGCATTTCTACCTAATTTATACAAGCAGAAAACTTCTAGGTCGAACGGACAAAATACTAATTTGAGTTATAAAACAGAAGATCATGACCCCTCAACCAATTTCCAGACTTTAGCCAGTTTATAGACTCAGAATCCCTTGAAAAAAGGAGAGGCTGGGTTCCCTTGAGGAAGGACCCCACTACATGGCTGACAATTCACGCAGTGAATCTTTCTCCCATCCTTCCCCAAGGAGATCTCTGGCCTTTTACTAGAGTAACTGTGCACTGGGGAAAGGAAATGATCAGCTATATCAGGGACTACTGGACATTGGTTCTTATCTGACATTGATTCCATGGGACCCAAAAACGTCATTTTGGTTCTCTAGTTAAAGTAGGGACTTACGGAGGTCAGGTACTTAATGGAGTTTTAGTTCAAGTCTGACTTACAGTGGGTCCCTGGACTCCTCCTGTGGTCATTTCCCCAGTGCATAAACATACTTAGCAGCTGACAGAACCCCCACATTGGCTACATGAGTTGTAAGTGAGGGCTATTATGGTGGGAAAGGCCAAATGGAAGCCATTAAAGCTGCTTCTACAAAGAAAATAGTAAATCAAAAGCAGTATCACATTCCTGGAGGAATTGCAGAGATTAGTGCCACCATCAAGGACTTGAAAGGTGCAGGGGAGGTGATAAATACATAAATAGGTTGAAATTAAATGCACTGAAAAAAATATAAAAACATGAAGATTAAGACTTTCATTTGGCTATATCAAGACTTTCATTTGATTATTTAATTAAGACTTTCATTTGGGTATATTAATAAGAGACATAGTAGATTCCAAAACAATCAATATCACTAGTGGCAAAAAGGATGATTACTAATGAAAGGAATTTATCAGGAATTCATACCAATCCTAAGTGCATATGCATCTAACAGAACTTTAAATATATGAGGCAAAAATTGACAGAACAGAAAGAGGAAATATACAAAATCCCAATTACAGTTAACTGTCTTAAAACTATTATGAAATTAAGTGGTAGAACAAATAGAAAACCACTTATGGGAGACTTGGAATACACAATTGACACATAGAATATGTCACCTCCAACAGCAGCAACCAAGCTATTTTTAAATAAGTGTGGAGCATCTATCAATAGAAATTATATTCTAGATTATAAAAAAAGAGAAGGATAAAAATAAACTAAAGTATGTGATTGAAAAATAAAACTTTTTAAAGAATTAGAAATTCAAAACAGAAAAATATCTGAAAAATCCACAAGCACATCTCTAAATAACCTTTGAGTCAAAGGTAAATTACTAGGCAAATTTTAAAATATTTTGAACTGAGTAAAAATAAAAACACAATTATCAAAATGGATTTGATTCTTCAAAATAGATATAAATTAATTTATAGCTTTAAGTCATAAAAATTTCATTAGAGGAGAAGGCCTAAAATCAGTAATCTAAGCTTCATCTTAAAATAGAAACTTAAAATAGAATACTAAAACCAGAATTAGAGGTCCCGCCCAAGATGGTCAAATAGGAACAGCTCCAGCCTCCAGCTCCCAGCGTGAGTGACACAGAAGACAGGTGATTTCTGCATTTTCAACTGAGGTACCGGGATTATCTCACTGTGGAGTGCCAGTCAATCGGTGCTGGTCAGCTGGTGCAGCCTGAGCAGCGAGAGCTGAAGCAGGGCGAGGCATCACCTCACCTGGAAAGTGCAAGGGGGAAGGGAATCCCTTTTCCTAGCCAAGGAAAACTGAGACACACAACACCTGGAAGATCGGGTAACTCCCACCCTAATACTGTGCTTTACCAAGGGTCTTAGCAAACGGCACACCAGGAGATTATATCCCACATCTGCACAGGAGGGTCCCACGCCCATGGAGCCTCCCTCATTGCCAGCACAGCAGTCTGAGATCTAACTGCAAGGGGGCAACGAGGCTGGGGGAGGGGCACCCACCATTGTTGAGGCTTAAGCGGGTAAACAAAGCCACCAGAAAGCTCGAATTGGGTGGAGCAGCAGCTCAAGCAGGCCGCCTTGCCTCTGTAGACTCCTCCTCTGGGGACAGGGCATAGCTAAACAAAAAGCAGCAGAAACCTCGGCAGAGGTAAATGCCCCAGTCTGATAGCTTTGAAGAGAGCAGTGGAGCTCCTAGCACAGAGGTTGAGATCTGAGAATGGACAGATTGCCTGCTCAAGTGGGTCCCTGACCCCTGAGTAGCCTAACTGGAAGACATCCCCTACTAGGTGCAGACTGACACCTCACACCTCACGTGGTGGGATACACACTGAGATGAAACTTCCAGGGCAAGAATCAGACAGCAACATTTGCTGTGCAGCAATATTCTATCTTCTGCAGCCTCTGCTACTGATACCCAGGCAAACAGGGTCTGGACTGGACCTCAGGCAAACTCCAACAGACCAGCAGATGAGGGTCTTGACTGTTAGAAGGAAAACGAACAAACAGAAAGGACACCCACACCAAAACCCCATCAGTATGTCACCATCATCAAAGACCAAAGGCAGAGAAAACCACAAAGATGGGAAAAAAGCAGAGCAAAAAGCTGGAAATTCAAAAAATCAGAGCACATCTTGCCCTCCAAAGAACGCAGCTCATCACCAGCAATGGAACAAAGCTGGACGGAGAATGATTTTGAGCAGTTGAGAGAAGACAGCTTCAGTCAATCAAACTGCTCAGAGCTAAAGGAGGAACTATGTAACCAGTGCAAAGAAACTAAAAACCTTGAAAAAAGAATGGATGAATGGATAACTAGAATAATCAATGCAGAGAAGACCTGAAAAGAACTGATAAGGATGAAAACCATAACACAAGAAATACGTTACAAATGCACAAGCTTCAGTAAGTGACTCGATCAACTGGAAGAAAGAGTATCAGCGATTGAAGATCAAATGAATGAAATGAAGCAAGAAGAGAAGTGCGGAGAAGAAAGAGTAAAAAGAAATTAACAAAGCCTCCAAAAAGTATGGAATTATGTGAAAAGAACAAATCTACGTCTGACTGGTGTGCCTGAAAGTGACGAGGAATATGGAACGAAGTTGGAAAACACTCTTCAGGATATCATCCAGGAGAACTTCCCCAACCGAGTAAGGCAGGCCAACATCCAAATTCAGGAAATAAAGAGAATACCACAAAGATAATCCTCGAGAAGAGCAACTCCAAAACACATAATTGTCCGATTCAACAAAGTTGAAATGAAGGAAAAAATGTT
>NW_012119376.1:3381773-3382611 GCF_000951035.1 Colobus angolensis palliatus | reverse complement strand
TCAACGAGACAGAAAGTTAACAGAAAGGATATCCAGGAATTGAACTCACCTCTGCAGCAAGCAGACCTAATAGACATCTACAGAACTCTCCACCCTAAGTCAACAGAATACACATTCTTCTCAGCACCACATCACAGTTATTCCAAACTTGACCACATAATTGGAAGTAAAGCACTCCTCAACAAATGTACAAGAACAGAAATTATAACAAACTATCTCTCAGACCAGAGTGCAATCAAACTAGAAATCAGGACTAAGAAAATCAAAACGGCTCAACTACATGGATGCTGAACCACTTGCTCCTGAAACCAATAGCAGGATCTGAAATTGTGGCATAATTCATAGCCTACTAACCGAAAAAAGTCCAGGACCAGATGGATTCACAACTGAATTCTACCAGAGGTACAAGGAGGAGCTGCTACCATTCCTTCTGAAACTATTCCAATCAATAGAAAAAGAGGGAATCCTCCCTAATTCATTTTATGAGGCCAATATCTTCCTGATATCAAAGCCAGGCAGACACACAACAAAAAGAGACAATTTTAAACCAATATCCCTGATGAACACTGACACAAAAATCCTCAATAAAATACTGGCAAACCTAATCCAGTAGCACATCAAAAAGCTTATCCACCATGATCAAGTGAGATGCAAGGCTGGTTTAACATACACAACTCAATAAATGTAATCCAGCATATAAGCAGAATCAAAGACAAAAACCACATGGGTATCTCAATAGATGCAGAAAAGGCCTTTGACAAAATTCAACAGCCCTTCATGCTAAAAACCCTCAATAAATTCGGTATTGGTGGAATGTATCTCAAAATAATAAGAGCTA
>NW_012119376.1:3380855-3381163 GCF_000951035.1 Colobus angolensis palliatus | reverse complement strand
AAGACAGGGATGTCCTCTCTCACCACTCCTATTCAACATAGTGTTGGAAGTTCTGGCTAGGGCAATCAGGCAAGAGAAAGAAATCAAGTGTATTCTGTTAGAAAAGAAGAAGTCAAATTGTCCCTGTTTGCAGATGACATGATTGAATATTTAGAAAACCCCATTGTCTCAGTCCAAAATCTCCTTAAGCTCATAAGCAACTTCAGCAAAGTCTCAGGACACAAAATCAATGTGCAAAAATCACAAGCATTCTTATACACCAGTAATAGACAGAGAGCCAAATCATGAATGAACTCCCATTCACAATA
>NW_012119376.1:3379861-3380370 GCF_000951035.1 Colobus angolensis palliatus | reverse complement strand
AAGAACATACCATGCTCACAGATAGGAAGAATCAATATTGTGAAAATGGCCATACTGCCCAAGGTAATTTATAGATTCAATGCCATCCCCATTAACCTACCAATGACTTTCCTCACAGAATTGGAAAAAACTGCTTTAAAGTTCATGTGGAACCAAAAAGAGCCCGCATTGCCAAGACAATCCTAAGCCAAAAGAACAAAGCTGGAGGTATCACGCTACCTGACTTCAAAGTATACTACAAGGCTGCACAGTAACCAAAACAGCATGATTCTGGTACCAAAATAGAGATATAGACAAATGGAACAGAACAGAGCCCTCTGAAAGAGTATCACACATCTACAGCCATCTGATCTTTGACAAATCTGACAAAAACAAGAAATGGGGAAAGGATTCCCTATTTAATAAATGGTGCTGGGAAAATTAGTTAGCCAGAAGTAGAAAGCTGAAACTGGATCCTTTCCTTACTCCTTATATGAAAATTAATTCAAGATGGATTAGAGACTTAAATG
>NW_012119376.1:3357358-3379270 GCF_000951035.1 Colobus angolensis palliatus | reverse complement strand
TGAAAAATAAAAAACCCACAAACAAAAAGGTTTTTTAATTAATAAATTTGATCACCTGAAAAAGAGGAGATAAATTAAGATCAGGAGTGAAATACCAACATGGTACATGTATACATATGTAACAAACCTACACGTTGTGCACATGTACCCTAGAACTTAAAGTATAATAATAAAAAAAAAGAAAATTAAAACCAAAGCTTAAGGACAGAAAAAAATATTAAAGACAAAATACAAATCAACAAAAGGGAAAATGAAAAATAAAAAACCCACAAACAAAAAGGTTTTTTAATTAATAAATTTGATCACCTGAAAAAGAGGAGATAAATTAAGATCAGGAGTGAAATACGTGTTCTAACTATAAATCCTGCAGGCAAGTAAATATTAATAAAGGAATATTATAGAAAGTCTTATGATAATACATTTGACAGGTGTTTAAATGAACAAGCAATAAATTTATAACTTTATTAAATTTAATAAGCTTATTAAGTTTATAAAAATAAAAATATATAAATTTCCAAAAGAGAATAAAAAAAAATCGAATTGCCCCATTTGTATTAAATAATTGACTTCATAATTAAACATGTCTCCATAATGAAGTCTCCTGGGAGGATAGCTTCACTTGAGAACACTACCAGACATTTAAGGAATAAATAAATACAATAAAATTAAAAGAAAAATACTTCATTACATATGCAATTATATAACACTAAAATTTCAATATCTGTAGTTTTAGTAAAACTCAGCAATATTTTTTGTTTGTTTGTTTACATATTATCTATGATTCCTTTCACACTATAGTAAAGAGTTGATTAGTTGCAACAGAGACTATATGTGTTGCTTTCATTGCTTCTCACCACTGCTTGGTATCCACCACAAATCACAGTGATGTAGTTATAATGCAATCCTTTTCAGAAAAAGTTGTCTGAGTCTTGCATTATTAAAAAAAAGGTTGCAACCTGACTCTTGTCTCGCACAAAGAACAAAAATAACCTCAAGATCACATATTTAAATGTAAAATACACACACACATACACACGCGCACACAGAAAATGTTGGTGATTTTTAATATATAAAATTTAAGGAATCTTGTTCTCAAAATCTCAGTTAACAATATGAAGAGGTAAGTAAGAGAATGAGATTTACAACGTGCATCTAGTACATATATTTTAAAACCTCCTAAAAATAAAACAAATTATCCTATAGAAATATATGCATAAAATTGAGTATACAGTTCACAAAAGACATTAGGGAAATGATCTGAAAGGTACTCACCCTCTTTAGTTACCATTTAAAATTAAACCACATTAAGCTATCACTACCCTCCTACTAGAATGTCAAATATTAAATAGACTGGCAATGCAAATCATGGTTAGCATGTAGAGAAACAAATACTCTCATATTTTTCTGATCATAGCATGTGGTTAAATCACTTTGGAAAAAATTTTGACATTTTTTACTGAAGTTGAGTGTTCTAGCAAGCAATTATCATTGCTGAGTTATATCCACAGAAATGTGTGTACATATGTACCCAAAGACATGTACAAGCATATTTATAGCAGCATTATTCATAATATCTCTACACTGGAAGCAACCCAGAAGTGTAAGAGAAAAGAGAAATGAACTGTGTTATATTTATACTATGGAATATGGCTTATTTCATTTCCTGCTTCTATAACAAGATACCACAGACTGAGTAATTTATAAAGAATAGAAGTTTACTTGGCTAATGGTTCTGGGGGCTAGAAAGTCCAAGAGGATGTCAATGGTATCTGATGAGGGCTATCGTCTGATGAAGATATCATATCTCAAAGTAGCATTTGAGACAGAAAGAAAAAGGGAAATTAACTCTCACAATAACTAACCCACTCCTATGATAATGGCATTATTCCATTCATGAGAGCAAAGCCCTGATGACCTAATTGCCTCTTAAACTTTGACCTCCTGAAATTATCACAATGCCAATCAAATTTAACCATGAACTTTGGAGGGGATGTTCAAACAATAGCAGAACACCACATAACAATGTAAAAGTGCACAATTACAGCATGCAATGCTATGTGAGTGTTTCACCCCCAAAATAAGAAATAAATGCAACCACAAAAATATTCCTATGTGATTCCATTAATATGAAGTACAATGATAGGCAATCTTATATTTTGTCAGAGGTCTGAATAATTGGATTTTGGATGTGAAAGATTAGTGATTGGGAAGCAACATAAAATGATCTTTTGAGTGCTCATAATACTCGTTTGTATCATATGTGAAAGTTGCGCCTCTTTTATTGTGATATTTAATCAAATTTTATGCATATTTTTCTACTTTTCTGTATGTGTGCTATCTTTCTGAGATATCTTAATGTTTAAAAGGTAAAGTGATTTGAAATACATTTATACATTGGAGATACTGAACGTTTGCTTTGAGGTCATCACAATAAAACAAATATTGCAATGAAGTGAGTCACACATATTTTTTTGTTTTCAGGTGCATATAAAAGTTGTGTTTACACTATAATATAGTCTAAGTATGTGATAGTGTTATGCCTAAATAAACAATGTACGTATCTTCATTTAAAAACACTTTATTGGTAAAAATGCTAATAATTATTGAAGTCTTTCAAGAGTCATAACCTTTTTGCTAGTTGCAGGTCGTGCCTCAGTGTTGATGGCTGCTGACTGATCAGGGTGGTAGTTGCCGAAGTTTGGGGTAAGCTATGGCAATTCATTAAATTAAGGCAACAATAAAGTTTGGTACATTAATTGACTCTTCCTTTCATGAAAGATTTATCTGTAACATGTGATGCTGCTTGATAGCATTTTACCCACAGTAGATAGAACTTCTTTCAAAGTTGGTGTCAATCTTCCAAACTCTGCCTCGGCTTTATCAACTCTGTTTATGTAATATTATAAACCATTGGTTGTCATTTCAACAATGTTTACAGCATCTTTAGCAGGAGTAAATTTATAAGAAACCACTTTCTTTACTCATCCTTAAGAAACAATTCCTCGTGTTTGTTTTATCATGAGATTATAGCAATTCAGTCACATTTTGAGTCTCTGCTTCTAAATCTAGTTCTCTTGCTATTTCCACCATATCTGCAGTTACTTTCTCCACTGCAGGCTCAATCCTCTGAAAGTCATCCATGAGGGCTGTGATTAATTTCTTCCAAACCATTGTTAATGTGGATATTTTGACCTCCTCCTATGAATCATGAATGTCCTTGGTAGCATCTAGATAGTGAACTCTTTCCAGGAGGTTTTCAAGTTACTGTATGCAGAACCATCAGAAGAATCACTATCTCTGGTAGCTATAGCCTCATGAAAAGAATTTCTTAAAATACAACACTTGAAAGTCAAAATTACTCCCTTATTCATGGGCTGCAGAATGAATGTTGTATGAGCAGGCATGCAAACAACATTAATATCCCTGCACATCTCTATCAGAGCTCTTGGGTAACCAGGTGCATATTCAATGAGCAGCAATATTTTGAAAGGAATCCTTTTTCCTGGGGAGTACGTTTAATCAGTGGTCTTACAATATTCAGTAAACCGTCCTGTAAACAGATGTGCTGTCATCCAGGTTTTGTTTTTCCATTTACAGAGCAAGGCATGGTAGATTTAGCATAATTCTTAAGGGCCCTAGGAATTTCAAAATGGTAAATGACCATTGGCTTTAACTTTCACCGCCTGTATTGGACCCTAACCAGATTGTCAGCCTATCCTTTGAAGTTTTGAAGCCAGGCATTGGCACCTTGTTCCAGTAAACGGCTATTTTATGTACATGGAGAATTGTTTAGTTTAACCACATTCATCAATCATCGCAGCTAGATCTTCGCGGTAACTTGCTGCAGCTTCTACATCAGCCCTTGCTGCTTTACTTTGCATTATTATGCTATGGAAAGAGCTTCTTTCGTCAAACCACATGACTCTTTCAGGAGTCATAACCTTCAGGGAACAGGGAGGCCCAAGGAGAGGGAGATAGATGGGAAAAATCTGGTCGATGGAGCAATCAGAACACACATATCTATCAATTATGTTTGCTGTCTTATATGGGAGTGATTTGTGGTGCCCCCCAAATTTACTATAATAACATAAAAAATCACCATAACAGATAGAATTATAATTTAACAATTTGAAGTGTTGTGAGAATTACTACAATATGACACAGAGACATAAAGTGAGCACATTCTGTTAAAAAAAAATGCCAAAATTAGACATGATGGATGCAAGGTTGGTACAAATTTTCAATTTGTAAAAACCACCATATCTGTAAAATACTGTAAAGTAAAATGCAATATAATGAGATATGCTCATCATAAGACTCTTTGAGGTGTAAGGTAGCTGTGAGTTGTAGCTTAATGATATTAATCATATCACTATATATAAAATTTTATTTCTACTCTTTTAGACATCACAGTCACATACATCAAATGGTTTCCTCAAGGTATAATGCATCCAATATTTTTGATATATATTGATGTAGGATCCTCTTATTGTACCATTAGGTAAATACATAATTTACGTCTAATAGAAGGGCAACTAGTTAAGATCAGTAAGCTTTATCTGTAATGTCCTTTCTCTAGAATAAATAGTTTCCTTTTCCCATCCATTCAAAATAAAAATGTCTATGTCCAATTGGCAGTAAACTTTCTACCTGTTATATTGCCTGTGGGTAGTTCCTTCCACTTCAGTGAACATCTATTATCCCATGTATGTGAATATGGAACCTACGTAGCTTCTATAGACTAGTCAACCAGAACTCTTCAATACTTAGAGCTTGTGAAACCCTGACACATTGATCTGCTTCAACTTATAGTAGTATCCAAGCCTATACATGATAGAAATATAAACATAGAAGAATAATTTTAGTTGCATCCTTTCAAAACCCAGAAAATTCAGACGTGTAGCACTATTAATATTAATTCTATAAATTGTACAATATATATTTATTCATTCTTAAACTGTACTACATTCACTCATCTCTCAATGAAGCTTACAAATTTTTTTTTTAAATAGCCATTATGCATTAGTTATCTTTAGTTGAGGTCTTGTAAGTTTTCCTTTGGAAAACAGATAATATAAAATAAATTCGCTAAAGTCAAGTCTTTTTTTGTTTATGCAAATGAGAAAGAATAATAATATAATAATGTTATTGATAAGGAAATAAACATTAAATATATTGCAGAATGTATAATTGCTTCTTTGTTAGGAAATCACTCACTGCTGAAAGACAAATTGATGACAATTTTGTTATTGTAAAGTACTTCCAATATCACATTATTGCCATCATGATCTTTACCAGCATATTACTGTGTCTGAACCCAAATGTAGTTTAATGATAAGCTTTCTAGAAGGACTGAAAGGAGATTTAATTTAGTCCTAGAAAAAATCTATTACTATATAATCACAGAAAATCATAATCTGTATAGTCAAGGAAAGTCTGTGTCTACTAATGACTCAAAGATGGTTATTTCTATAAATAGAAAACATACAATTCTTACAGAAGGTGTCATAAAACTATTTCTCGGTGAAGCTGTCTGAGATTTCAATGAAGACCAAGTAGAACGCTTTCTGGACCTATATTTTTTTGTTTTCACAAGTTTACCGTAAATCCTAAGAAAAACAAATGGGGAAATAGCAGTATTATTTGTATGATGCCATCCTCTTTGGAATAAAAGGTTATTCTCAGGGTAATCAAATTGAGATTAAGCAAACTGGAGGGTTTTTTTATAATAGTGTTTGTTTGGCTTTCATGATGTTAATGAAAAGATTTTAAATGCTCTGAATTTCATTTTTTCTACTTTATCAAAGAGATTGCTCTTAGGGAGTTTTGCTTTCTCCTGTGTTTTCAATTGGGTCTTCACTACTTGGCTATGCGTATTGGTAACTACCATGCATTTTTCCTCAAAAAAATATATATATTGCTCTTCTAGTCCACTTTTAAACAAAGATTAGAGTATCTTCACCTTTCCTTCTAGCTTTCCACAGAATTTCATCTTATTTTAGTTATATTTTAGATTTCCTTTTTGAGATTCATATTTATATTTTATAACCATAATCAACTCTTCTGTGCTCTATTGATAGGTTAAATCTAAAAGTTGAAAAAATGAGTGCTATTTACATTATTATAATTATAGAAATATTGTTGATTACAGAGCTAACTCACTTCCTTTGCTAATTTTCAAACAATGCAACATTTACTTCATCAAAGAAAATGTTTTAACTACTTATACATTACTTAAACATTTATTTTATTTTACATTTGCACCAAGATTTTTTTCGAGTCCCACCTCCAAATTACAAAGATTCCCTAACATTTTGTTTTAGTATTGAAAAATGTTATATACTTCATTCTCTATATCACCAATAATCTCTAGTGCTTGCTCATTCTTTTTGTGGGCTGAAATTCATTACTATCTTCTTAAACATATCTTTTTTTAAAAATCCACTTATTTTCTGTTCTAAGTTGTACCTCCTATTTTCTAGGTCAATTGCAGATAATCATCTTGAGATTTTTTCTTTACTGAACTTTTCTTGATTTTCACTTTGTTTTATTCCCATACTCGTTGAAGTGACATCCCTGAAAAGATAAATTCCACAACTTTGATCCACTAGGTGTCTGAGAATAACTAACCCAAAGCCTGACTGTTTACATAATTTAAGCTTAAAAATCATTTCCCCTTAGAATCCCTAAGACTGTATTACAATATCCACTGTATTCTAGCATCTATTATTGCTGAGAAATAATGAGATTCCAGGTGGATTCTTGTACCTTTTCTAGGTTATCTTACTTTTCTTTCTGGAAACATTTAAATTATTTTTCCCTTGACTTTTTCTCTGAAAATCTTATGGCCTTCCTGCAGCCAAATCTGAAGTATATATTTTGATTTTGTTAATATCTCAGAAGTATTTCTCAGAATTTCGCACTTCATTTTTATTAAAACATTTTGTTTTACTGGCTTTTAAGGTGACATAATCCATTCAAATACTGGAGCTCTCAAGTCTGTAAATGCCTAGACACTTATGCCTCTTCATTTTAAAGTAGCCACACTCAACAATCTTAAAAATAGCAAAATACTTTTGAGATTGTATTTCTCATTGCCTAATCTAGGGAAAGCAGCAGAACTCAGTTGTATGGAAGTGCTTTAAAACTTTTCCCAAAGACTATCAAATCAACCCTTGACATTTACCTAGATTGTACTTGTAATTTCCTCTTCCACTTTTGCTTGGGAAGGATCCCCTGATAAGTCTACTACAGACAGCTTGCTGGATGCTAGGGAGTGTTCTCAACTCTCAGTGTTTTGGGGGAAGCCTGCATAGATGGAAAATACACTCAGTTTTACATCCAGATTTTCTCAGAACCTTTCATGGCCTGATAAATATTAACATTTTCAAATTATCCCTGTGATTCTGATTGAAGAAAGAAAAACAAATTTCTGTCAAAGTACTGCATCTTAGCTTGATTTTCGCCAGATTCAGATCCCAAGGAAGGACTGGTTTATTGGTTGCAGATCTCGGAAAACATTTGTTAAGGAGTGAGACGTGACATAGAAAAGGAAAGAAGACTAATTAAGTATCTTATCAAGCAAGGTATCCTTGGGAATACTTGGAACCTAATGAGAACCAGAGAACTTTGAAAGTCAGTGAAGAATATGAGTTTCAGAAGTAATGACAGTGTAGTTGTATTTACACACCAACTCCCAGCAATTATTGGATGGGAGCTGCTCCCGTAGTGGGGTAAAGGGAAGCTATTTTTCACCCTTTATGAGCCTGAGCTCTGAGTGGTTACTTGGGGGTTACATATACTTTGCTCATAGGAAAAGAGATACAGATGTTGGCAGTTGGGAATCCAACAATTTTGCACTGAAATGATAAGGATATGGCAGGGAAATAAGCAACACCTATTGCACGCTGAGATAAAGAAAGATGTACAGAAGACAGTAGCTCAATGAAAGGAATAGGAGAGCTTTCGACTCTTCTAACAATCTCTGCTTCTCAAATAACTCGTTTCCCTGGGATTTTGTGTTACTAGGTCTCCTTATTGTCCTGTTTTATTCAAGGCCCCTAAGTTCTTGAAAATTGAATCATTCTTCTATCTAGCTTTTAAATTTTGTTTGTCTCCCATATTATCTTGTTCTCACTCCACGTACTATACAAGGAAAAAAAAATATCTGTTTCTATTCTTTTAGGATTTATTTGGTATAGCAAGAGAATTATTACAGCAAGAATCTTTTCACTTGAAATCTAGACCCATATATCTAAAAAACCTACTCTGGCTTTCCTCTTGAATATCATACTGGCACCTCCTACTAAACTTTTTCATTAACAAAGTTAGTATATGAAACCAACTACTAACCTTTTTATAAATTTTTAATTCCACAGATAGAGGGTTGCCAAGTAAAACAGAATGCCCAGTTAAATTTGAATTTCAGGGAAATAGTAAATACTTTTGTATAGGCAAATCTTACACAGTACAAAAGGCATACACATGCTAAAAGATTATTCATTATTTTTCTGAAATTCAAATTTAACGAATATCCTGTATTTTTAAGTAAAGCAACTCTACATTGATTGTCACATGTTTTTTGTTGCTATCTCTCCCTCTTTAAACACACCTGGTCAATCACCAAATACTGTTGTATTCACTTCCTAAATTATTACCCAGTCTACTCTGTATTTCTAAACAGCTCTATTGCCACTACATTTGTTATAAACACTCCAATCTCTGTCTTGATTACTTAATTAAAATTTCTGTCTCTTTTCTCCAAAGTACTGCCAAAATTAGCTCAGACTTGATCATGTTACTTCCTTGAATAACACCTTCATATGGTTTCTAGTTATACCTAGATCCCAAGTAAAATCCCTACACTGGGCTTATAAAGCCTTCCATGATATATGGTGCATTCTCAGACTTCTTATCCCGCCCAATCTTATGTCAAGTTCTCACTAACAAGTGGAGCTGAAAACACAATGGACATCCTTCAATTTGTGAAGAAGAACACAACTCTCCTGCCTCCAGGCCTTCACAATTGCTGTAACTTTCTCAGTGAGTCTGAGATCATACATGTAATGAATAACTGAATAAATATTATCCTAGTGAATGCTATTAATAAAATAAAACTACCTCTCTTATTGACTTTTTCTGTATCAGAATAACTCTTCTCTCTCTCTGTGTGTCTGTTTTAATTTTTATTTTTTCATAGTCTATGCTGGTCATTAGACTTCATGGAATTCTACTTTTCCATCTATCCTAACAGTTTCAATACTATTTAGAAGAATAATAATACCTAAAAGAATGAATGGCCTCATTTATACTACCCTTAATACACTTAAAGGGAAAAATGTCTTCAGATAGGCCAAGGGAAAAATTATTACATCACTAATCTGAATTTTAACCAGGTGTGAACTAGGAGTGAGAATGGAAGATGTCAAATCAAATAATTAGAACTAGAGATGGGCAGAAGTAACTGGGGAACCAAAGCTGGGGCTTAATAATGCAGGACCACAAAATTGACAGTTCTTTTAGGATTTATTTGGTATAGCAAGAGAATTATCACAGCAAGAGACTGAGTTTGCTTGTACTGATACTCATACACTATACCTCTCAGTATTTTGCCATTGTTCTAAAAGTTGAGATAGTATTTTATTTTTCCAAGATGGGGGATTGGAGGCTTTTAACACGCCTTAGCCACTTGGAAATACCAAGATAGTGCAGAAAGATAAATTCTGTGAGTTTTAATTCAAGAAGGAAAATGGAAATCCATCAGAATCCTGAAGGACATCCTAGATCCCCGGGAAAATACGTGCCAACAAGCCCCGTGATGGCATCTGACTGATAAAAGTGAGTGAAGCACCAGTACATGAGAGAGGCAGAGAGTCTCCCTCTGTGACTCACCTTTTCACTGGGGATTCAATCAACACAGTCCAAGGGACAACACTTTGTTTCTTCCAAGTCCTGGAGCTAGTGTGGAGAGTGGCTTGGAGGCACAGAGGGGGAAACAAAGTGGGAATATCTGCAGGCATTTTTTCAGCCCTAGGACTGAGAGCAGGATGACATTTTTAATCTAGGCACATACAGAGACAGTCATTCTTTGACAACCTAGCAGCATGGTCACACAGACATTTTAGTCTCTTGCCAAAAACTGAAGCATTTGCTCTAGAGCAGAGTAGGGCTCTCCATAGACAAAACTGTGGGAAGTGCCTCAACAGCAGGCACTGGAATTATGTTTTCTCTGTCACAGGCCTGCGGCAGGAGGAGGACTGCTGCAGCTGTGATTTTCCCTGGACCATGAGACTTGCAGGAAGGGCCAGTTTGGCAACCTGGGACTAGTCTGTGTTTTGCTTTATTGGATGCTTCAGCCTGCTCCCTGGAGTTTGTGGTGCAGCAGGGCCTTTCCGTTCCATCCTCAAGCAGAAATCCAGGCATTTGGGGCACATGTTTCCCAGGGCCAGCAGTCTTAGCAGCCTCCATCATTCTTGGTCATAGATTATGTTGCAGTGAAACCTCTTTGCTCTACACCCAGACACATCATCAGGCATTCAGAGCATCTACTCACCTAGATCAGCAGCTGATGTCTCGCGATCCTTCCTGGGCAGAGATCTGGTAGCAGTATTGCTCTTCCTTCTCCACACTCAGGCAGCTCTCCAGGCATTTGGAACATCTGCTTTCCTGGTTCAGCACACTGCATTGTTCTACCTGCCATGTGTAGAGATCTTGGTGCAGGGGGTACCTCTCTGCTCCATGCCCAGGTAGCTGGAGCACCCACTCGCCTGAACCAGCAGCCTAAGCTGCCTTATCATTCCTGTTCAGAGATCTCAGTGCAGTGACAACTTTTCTGCTCCATGCTCAGGCTGATCCACAGACATTCAGAGCACCTGTTTGCCTGTATCAGCAACCTGAGCTGCTCCACCCTACCTGTGAAAAGACTGTGGTGCAGTGGGACCCTCTTTGCCACATGCCCAGACATATTTTCAGGTAGTCATATCACCCATCCACCTTGATTAGCAGCCTGAGCCACCTTACCTTTCCTGTGCAGATATTAAGATGCAGCAGAGTCCCCTATGCTGCACATCCAGGTAGATCTCCAGGCATCTGGAGCACCTACTTTCATGGATTAGGAGTTTATGTCACCAACTCTGAATGTAGGGAACATGGAGCCAAGGTTGTTTCCCAGCTCCTAGGCTAAGCACACCTCTGGGTTCTTGGTGCTTTCCCACTGGATGATTCCTCAGTGCTGGTGCTTATGTGTGCCTGCCATTAGTGCACCTATAGGTGAATGTTCCTGATCTGGCCTCACCTATACAGCCCACTGCCATCACTGGGGCCTAGCCAGGGAGGTCAGGCCACTGTGCACCCCAGAAATCAACCCACTGGCTGAGGCAACAGATAATTTCTCCTGGTAAGTAAGAATCAAGTATATACTGAGCCGCGTTGACCACAGTTTATTCTTACCCATAAGCACCATCTACTGGCTTGTAGGTCAAACCACACAGCCTAATATAAATCCAGCCAAAAGAAGTGCACTGGGCTATAGAAGCAAAGCCAAAAGGCCTTATTGAACACTCCCTACAGTCACATCCCCTCGGGAAAAGAGAAGGAAAAGGAAAAAAAAAAAAAAAAAAAGCAGTAGTATTATAGGAAAAGAAAGGAAAAGAAAAATCCTATCCACATGAAAATTTTACAGAAGCTAGAAGTACCAACATCTCCAAATGAGAAGGAACCAGTGCAAGAATCCTGGCACCATAAAAAAATCTGAATGTAGTGACATGATCAAAGGACTACACTCACTCTCCAGCAGTAGTCCAAAACCAAAATGAAAACTCAGAAGAGATAGATAAATAATTCAAAGCATAGGCTCGGTGCAGTGGCTCACACTTGTAATACCAACATTCTGGGGAGGCTGAGGTGGGTGGATCAGTTGAGTTCAGGAGTTCAAGACCAGCCTGGCCACCATGGTGAAATCCCATCTCTACTAAATAGAGAAATACAAAACATTAGCTGGGTGTGGTGGCACAAGCCTGTAGCCGCAGCTACTTGGAAGTCTGAGGCATGAGAATCACTTGAACCCAGGAAGCGGAGGTTGCAGTGAGCTGAGATCATGCCACTGCACTCCAGCCTGGTCAACAGAGCAAGACCCTTTCTCAAAACAAAACAAAACAAAACAAACAAACAAACAAAAAATGCAAAGCATGGATTGCAAGAAAAGTCAAGAGATAAGCTTCATAAAAATAAATCAATCAGAGCTTCTAGAATTGAAAAACACAAGGAATTTCAAAATAAAATTGAAAGCTTTAACAATAGCCTGGACAAAGCAGAAAAACATTTCAGAGCTTAAAGACCAGTCTTTTGAATTAACCCAGTCAGATTAAAATATACATATATATGTATATTTTATAAAACATACATATGTATTAAAAGCATATATATATATATATATATATGTTTTAGTGAAAAAGTCTCTGAGGAATATAGGATTATGTTAAATGAACAAATCTACAAGGTAGTGGTATTCCTAAGACAGAAGAAGAAAATTTAAACAACCTGGGAAACAAATTTGAGGGACTAATTCAAGAAAATTTCCCTAATGCTGCCAGACAGGTATATATTCAGGAAATCCACAGAACATCTGCAAGATACCATGCAAAACAAACATCACCAAAGCATTTAGTCACTAGGCTGTCCAAGGTCAACACTAAAGAAAAATTCTTAAAAGCAGGCAAAGAAAAAGGTAGGGTCACATACAGAAAACTTCATCAGGCTAACAATGGACTTCTCACCAGAAACCTAACAGTCCAGGACTAATTTGGGGCCTACTTTCAGCATCCTTAAGGAAAAGAAATTCCAAACAAGAATTTCATACTCTGACAAATGAAGCTTCATAAGTGAAAGAAAAATAAAATATTTTCCAGATAAGCTAGTGGTAAGGAAACTTGTTACCTTTTGATCACCATTTGAAGAGATTCTTACTTGAAAGAGTTCTACACATGGAAATGAAAGAAAGATACCTGTTACCACAAAAACATACTTTAATTACATAGCCTATAATGCAAACACACAATAGAAACTATAAAGTAAACATCTAACAACTTCAAAATAGGATCACAATCTCACATATTAATATTAAAAGCCCCACTTAAAAGGCATAGTTACAAGTTGGATAAAAAATAAGACCCATCTTTCCGCTGTCTTCAGAGACTCATTTCACGGACAATGACATCCATAGGCTCAAAATAAAGGGATGGGAAAAAATCTACCAAGCAAGTGAAAAACAGAAAAAAGAAGAAGATGCAATCCTCATTTTAGAAAAAACAGACTTTAAACCAATAATAGTAAAAAAGAACAAAGAAGGGTATTACATAATTGCAAAGGGTCAATTCAACCAGAAAACTTAATAGCCTAAATATGTATGCACCCAACATTGGAATGAAAAGTTCAAAAGAAAAAAAATTCTAGGCCTTTGAGAAGACTTAGACAGCCCACAATGATAGTGAGAGACTTCAACACCCTACTTACAACATTAGACAGATCATTGAGGCAGAAAACTAACAAAACTGGACTTAAATTGGAGCCTTGATCAATTGGACCTAATAGACGTCTACTGAATACTCAATTTACCAGCCACAGAATATACATTCTTCTCATCTACACATTAAACATAATTCAAGATTGACCACATACTCAGACATTATGCAAGTCATAATAAATTCAAAAATTATCAAAATCATACCAACTATATTCCCAGATCACAGTGGAATAAAAATGTAAATCAACACAAAGAAGATATCCCTAAACCACAAAATTACATGGAAATTAAACAAGTTTCTCCTGAATAACTTTTGGGTAAATAATGAAATTAAGGTGGAAATAAGACATTATCTGTGAGACGAAAAAAAAAAGGAGTGTTAAGAAGAAAATTTATAGTAGTAAAGACTTACCTCAAATAGTTAAACAGATCTCAAATTAACTGACATCACACCTAGAGGAACTAGAAAAACAAGAATAAGCTGACCCAAAGGCTAGCAGAAGAAAATAAATAACTAAAACCACAGCAGAATTGAACAAAATTGAGACCCCAGAGGTCCATACAAAGTATTAATGAAACTAAAAGTTTGTTTTTGAGAGGATAAACAAGATTGATAGACCACTACAAAGTGGATTACAACTTGTCCCACAGAAATAGAAAAGATCCTCAACATATCCATGCATACAAACTAGAAAATCTAGAGGAAGCGGAAAAATTCCTGCAAAAACACAACCTCTAAAGATTAAACCAGGATTAAATTGATACCCTGAGCACACTAATATCAAGTTCTAAAATTAAATCATTAGTAAAAACTTGCCAACTGAAAACAGCCCTGGATTAGATGGATTTAGGGCTGAATTCTATCAGATGTATAAAGAAGAACTAATGTCAATTCTACTAAAACTATTCCAAATAACCAGGAGGAAAGACTAAACGTGGGTGTTATTCAATAACTAGACAGATTTGTCTTCAGGATGACAGTTAAAGATGACAGAATTCAGTAAAATTTTATAGAATATAATAGTGTTGAGCAAAACCATAGGTAATTGACATCTGAACATAAATTGGAAAGTGTATTAAAATCGAACATAATCTACCCTGTATTTCCCTAGGGATTTTACTGGTGATCTATTCAAAATCATACTTATATACATTCCTATTCACTTATTGATTCTTTGGTCGAATTAATTATTGTGTCCTTAAGAATCAACATTGTTTTTTGTGATATAAAAAAGAGTCAATATAATTACAGATAAATTATATCTAAATATTACTACCTTAAACAGTTTGGACTGCTTTAACAAAGTATCATAGAGTAAGTGGCTTATAAACAACAGAAATTTATTTCTCACAGTTCCAGAGGGTGGAAGCTCCAGATCAGGGTATCAGCCTGGTCGATTTGGATGAAGACCTTCTTCTAGATTGTAGACTCAGCCTGGTGGATTTTGGTGAAGACTCTCTTCTAGATTGTAAACCGCCTACTCTGTCCTCACAAGGTAGAAAGAGAGAGAATTAGCTTTCTGGACTTCCTTGCAAGGGTACCCATTCACAAAAGCTCCATCCTCATGACCTAATTACCTCACCACCTCCAAATACTATCACATTAGAGATTAGATTTCAATATATAAATTTTGGGGAGACATAAACATTCCATCTATAATGATTGCTTTCTAGAAAATAGAATAGTGCATAATTAAATATTGGTATGCCATTAAAGTTTGATTATTTTAAATTTGGTGATCTTGATATCAGCATGAATAGAGAGAGGGTTAGTTATTTCAAAGAATTGTGAAGAACAGCTTTGGTAGAACACAGAGTAAAATCTGATTTTTTTTTTTTTTTTTTTTTGGCACGTGCTTTAGATTTTATCTGTGCTGCTCATTTGCCTTGCTGAAATGAGCAGATTTTAAGTGGGAGTTTCTTTTCTTTGCATTTACAATAATTCAGTTGTTGAAAAATATTGTTCATGTGAGCCAATTGATTTTGTTAAAAGCCAAAGAAAAATTTTAAATGTTTTTTAATATAGATTGAAATGATTAAGGAAAAGAAAGAATAATAAAAAATATTGCTCTATAAAGGAGTGAAATTGCAATGCTCACACACAGATTGAAGAATCTGATACTCTCTTAAATCTGCTAATGTTATTTTCAGTTCATGTAACTAATACATTATTGATATTTCGTGTAGATACTTGTATTACTGTTTTAAGATCCAAGAGCAGAAATTCACAGCCAAACATCATTTGTAATGCGTAGTGAACATAATATAAACTCTTCGTTTTGGGGCAGTGTCTGTTTAAGGCCACCTCTCATATTATATAATGCTCATATCTATTTTGCTTAAATCTCTATGCTTCAACATTTTCTGAATTAGCTGTACCAGATCAATTCCTTTCATCCTGTTCAATCTCACTGGAGGGCTACATATTCATTCACAGACCTTAACTGAGATTCTAGAAAGTGCCTTCTAATATTTTCTTGACAGTTTCCAATTTTTTTTTCAGTGTGTAGTTTCCTTGTTATAAAAAGAATACAAAACAATAGAAAGAAATTGATAAAGCACGTAAGTAGATCACAAAGTTGATGTTTCTTCATTGATTTTAAGGATTTTTTGCCATTTTTAAACTGTTGTTATAGATGATGTCATGGAAGCCTAAAAAAATAGAGAACAATGACTATTTTTCACCAAAAATTTGATAAGTTAGGCAAACAAGATTCAATAGTTTTTAAAATATAGTTCAGCTGAATTCACAGGAATCTCCATATTGCCAATGAGTATTAAGTAAAGGATAGCACAGAAATACATTTTTTGAAAGATTGGAATATCATGGTTCTGAGAAGTGTAAGGTGCTGCTGTGGAATTTTTAAAAAGACAGGCATCATTCAAATGGTGAATTTATAGCTATAAATAAAGTGGTCTTTCCCATAAGTTTTTCATAACTTTTTTTTTCATAACCCCTATGTGCACAGTGCCACCAACAGGAAAGACAATCAAATAAGGATGTATTTCAAATTCGAAGGGAAACTACAGATTTTGAATAATCTTCAAGAGTATAGTAACTGTCAGCTGCTGTACTATGTCTCTGAGCCATTCTAATCTTGACTACTAACTTTAGCTATTCAGGTAACTACTCTGCTTTTTGTCTAATGTGGAGCAGTATTATTAAATACTTAGGGTGCATTACACTGCTATTCAAATATTTTCAAAATGACCTGTAGTAAAAAAAATTTTATTGTGATCCATAATACATGCATATGCACCCAATTACTCACAGTTGAAGTAAAATTCCACAAAACAATATTTAAACTTACTTTGTGCAGTAAACTTCAACATTTCATTTTTCTATTCTATTTCATATTTTTCTTCCTTCTTGTGGAACAAGTTCTATCACTTTTGCGTTCTCATATAATATGCATTATATGAAGACCTTGGACAGTGCCAAATTTTTAATTAAAAGATTTTTGATAAATGCATGAATCGTACCAGCTTCTTGAATACCAAAATTCTTCCCCTAAAGATCATAGTTTTTAGGTTTGAAATATTTCAAAAAATTTTTAAATCTTTAGCCATGAGTAATAAAATTAAAGATATTGGCATTTGTAAGCAAGTACCATTGCGAATGGAACCAAATTGGTGAAACGGAAAGAGAAGAAGGAAAATAAGTCAAGGAACTTTGAAAGATATTAGATCTACTTACTAGCAAATGACATACTTAGCAATTTTTTTTTTTCTCATTTTGTGTGGTGGTTCTCTCAGTCTTTATGTTTACTAAGAGGAAATTTTCCCCAGGCCATTCTATAAATTATACCATGAAGCTGGCTGTGAAGCTTTTGATGTTTGTTAAGAAACCATTGATAACAACACAAAAAAATACAACCTTGAAGAAAATTATTATCCTGCTATCAATTCCAGCCAAACATACCTGATTTATACTTGTATTTTAGCTGAATCTCTTATGACCTTAACACTTTTCAATTGTATTTTTCATTTTATAGATAGTTAATACTAAATCAAAATTGTGTGTATATATATACACACACACACACATATATATACACATACACACACACACACACACACACACACACACAGATGTGTATATGTGAATTTCAACATGAGAACCATCACATATATTTTAAAATGCCAGGTATATTTCTATATTTAAAAGAAGGCTGGGAGCTGTGTCTACCTGTAATCCCAGCACTTTGAGAGGCGGAGGCGGGCAGATTTCTTGAGGTCAGGAGTTCGAGACCAGCCTGGCCAACATGGCGAAACCCCGTCTCTACTAAAAATACAAAAATGAGCCATGTGTAGTGGCGCAAGCCTGTAATCCCAGATACTTAGGAGGCTTAGGCAGGAGAATCGCTTGACCCTGGGAAGCAGAGGTTCCAGTGACAGAGAACATGCCACTGTGCTCCAGCCTGGGCAACACAGCGAGACTCCAACTCAAAGAAAAAAAGATAAATATAATTTTAAAAGAAAATAATATGAATTATTTTTTCCTTTAGCAGTGAATTATGATTTAAATTATAAAATGCAGTATGGAGCATGCAGGAAAACAAATACTTGAAAGCCTTTAAAAAGCTGTCCCAAAGGGACAACTTACAGATACTACCACAAGGGGGCTCAGTAAGTGAGGGAAAAGGAAGGAATTAGGACATAACATTTTTTAAAATGTGAAAATGCCATTTCATATTTTAAAGATCCTCTCTCTCTCTCTCTCTCTCTCTCTCTCTCCCTGTCTCTCTCTCCATCTCTTCTCCGTCCACCTTTTTATGAAATAAAAACTAAAACTAAAAAGCCAGTATTTCTGAGAGGAATTGCTGAGTTCTGGTTTATCTTGCAGCCTACTTACACTATGTTGCAGGAAACTCAACAGACTGCATAGGTACTCAGGAGGTAATTTTTATAGCCAATGCAAATGAGCAGTATACTCATAAATGATGTTATGGATTCAGATGTTTTTATAATTTTGGATAAAGGTAAAGGTTTTTCTCTGAAATATGGATATAATCAATGTATATTATGGGACTTCTTTCTTTCCTTCCTCTTCCTTCTCCTCCTTTTTTTTTCTTCTTTGTCCTTTTCTTCTTCTTTTGATCTTTCCTCTATATTTTGTTGCTCTCTCCCTTCTTCTTCTCCTTTTCCTCTTCCACCTCTTCTTTTTCACCTCTCCGTTTATACAAATGTGTTTTTCCTGGGTTACATAATATAATGCAAAGTTCAGAGGCCCTAGAATCAGGCATATTTCAGTTTGATTTTTTGGTTTTTCCGTCTTTGGATGAAATATTTAACTTTTATGAGCACTATAATCGAAAAAGTATTTCCTAATCTGTAAATTTGGAAACACATGCTGCAGGACTGTGAGAGTTTCAGAAAAAAAAAATATATATATATATATATGTGTGTGTATATATATTTATTTTATATATGTGTATATATATTTTATGTGTATATGCACACATATATAAAATATATATATTTTCCAGTTACTCTGGTAGGTATTTTATATATATATAGTGTATATATATTTTATGTATGTATACACACACACATATATAAAAAATACCTACCAGAGTAACTGGAAAATATTAATTCCTTAATAAATAGTGGATTTTTTATGGTTATGAGAGTGTCAATTATTTTATAAATATGAAATGAAATTCATTGTTTAATCTAACTTTGGTTATTAGTGTTTCCTTTAATATTCAGAAACACAATATCTCCTTCACATACATCTTTACTGATCTATGTACCTATAAACCTTTCAGTGTAATATTGTGAAAAATGTCAGTTATATGTTGCTGACATGTAATTATAGTTAGTATGGATGAGCCTCAGTAGACAGAATTTCTACCTATTTGAAGTTTTCAAAAATGAAAAAGACATATTTCTTGGACCAACAGTAAGACCCAGCTGATTTTAGAGAATAAAGCACTAAGAACTGAATAAAAATAAAAACATATAGGGCAGCAAAACATTTTGTATGGATACTGTAATGGTGAATACATGATACTATGAATTAGTTAAAACCCAAAAACCATAGAGCATAATCAGTGAAACTTAATGTAAACTATGAACTTTAGTTAATAACAATACGTTAATATTGGTCTATTGATCATAAAAAGTGTACCACACCAATGCAAGATGCTAACCCTTTTCCCATTTGCCCTGAGAATACTTGTCAGGGCGCTTGCAGCTGCCATGTTTACCCCGAGAAATATCCATGTAATATCTCACTTTTATTAATATTTTAACGTCCCTCCGATATATAGACGTTGGAAACAAAATATATCATTCTATTTATAGCATTTTGTTTTAGTAGTTGTATAACTATTTACAAAATATAGTAATTCTCTATTGCAGAAAATGTCACACCTTAGAAAACGTAGCTTTCCTACCTGTGATGTTAGCTTCACTCTCGAAGAGTTGTTGGCTGAAGATTCATTTGACGAACCTGATTTTTCTAAAATAGATAATTCTGATGATTCAGACAATTTTGATGTTAGTTCTGTTTAGAAATCATTCCAAGGATAGTTTTTATATTTTATTTTCACAAGAAAAATCAGTCAGATTTGCTTCAGCCTCAAACAGTGTGTTTATGTAAAATTAAATGAGCACTGGCAGCAAAATGCACTTATTTTTTTCTAAACAGGAAAAGGGTTAATAATAGGAGAAACTGTGGATAGGGATGATGAAGAAGGAAGTAAGTATATGGAAACTCTGTACTTTTTGCCCAGTGTTATTGTAAACCTAAAACTGCTCAGCAAACAATCTGTTAATTAATTTTTAAAAAAATATATATATATACTTCTCAAACAGAGGATGTCTACTGTTTTCATCTTTTGACGATAAGCATTTACTTACTCATGCAAAATGTTAAAGTTTACACTGTGGGATTTAAATTACAACCATAATTATTTAATACTTAACGTTTATCTACATTTCTCTACTATGAATGTACAGGAATGTTTGTATATTAAGATTTTCCTGAATATTTATCTACGTTTCTCTACTATGAATGTACAGAAATGCTTGTACATTAAGAATTTTCTGAAGACAACCTAATATTTAAAGTTTTACTTGTAATATGATAGAAATAATAAATATTGACCTATTTATTGGACACTTTCTCTGTTACAGGTACTATGTTAAGTACTTTATCTGCATCATGTAAAGCATGTTCATAACTTCTAAGAAAGAAATTATTGTCCAGAAAGTCTTCTAATCTGAATATTATTTATATACTTATAATTCAAATAACTATGAAAACAGAATGTAATGAATTATTTTAACTTCATTTAAAAATCAATGATTTAATAATAGTACATATCCTGAGTTGTGTGCGTATTTCTCTTTAACAAGAAAAATGACTAAGATACAGTTGTGTTAAATACTCATTCATAAAACTTATTATAAATATTACACATATTTATACTATTAACTAGAGATATTACACACTGATAAGTCAGTAATTCAACTCAGAAATTCATAGGAGACTACTATTGGTACTCTGTCATTATTTCTGAAACTAGAATTATTTATGCAGTGAAAGTATCCAATATTTTTCCATCTATTTCATTTTAAATCTCTGTGTTATATAATATACTTATTACAAGATTATTAAATTGCAAACAACGGAGGGCTTGGAGAAACTGTGCCTTGGATGCTACCCTAGAATATGTCAGACTTTTTAAAAATTAGACATATTTATGTGGAATACACTTTATTTGAAAGAACACAAATACACTATTTTCAGTTTAGTTCTGTAGAACATTCAGAAAATCAGGAAGTTACATATGTCAAGAAAAACTGATGGCTTAATCCAACCCCATCATTGGGCATATAAGCAAAAAGAATATAAGAAGTCATGATTCACTGTAACATAATCAAATGACACTGCCCCTCTAGGGCAACAAGAGCACTATAAGATAATTGACTCTGGTTAAAAACAAACAATGAACCAAAAAAGTTAGAAATCATTTCAAAATAAAATGTTTAAACAATATGTGTATTTCTGATTCATAGCAGCCATGATGACTTTACCTGCTGCATTGATGTTTTCTAAATGAGAAAAGGTAAAGGGCAAAAAGAGCACTATAAGGTAATTGACTCTGATTAAAAAAAAACAATGAACCCACAAGGAAAAGCCTTTTCTATTGATTTTGTTTTCTTTCAGACATTTTGTAATTTATCTTTCAAATTTCTATTCTTGAAGTGTAGTCACATCACAAATAACAGTATCAAAGTTGAAAGATATTGGATTCATAATAAATTGCTGTTGTATAAAGGCATCAAGCTTTGGTTTTTGGCCCTCTGTGATTATTCAGTTTATCTACTCCATCGCGACATAGGATCTAGGATATTTTAAAGAAAATATATCAACTCAGTTG
>NW_012119376.1:3347697-3356488 GCF_000951035.1 Colobus angolensis palliatus | reverse complement strand
CTGAGGCTCAAAACAAACTTTACTAAATTCTGAAAAAGTGCATAATTCATGTCAGGCTATAAAATATAACCCATCAGTACATCTACTTTTTTGAAAATTTTTATAAAATATTCTTAGTCAGGTATCTAGAATGATGTGGAATGTTCCAGATAAGCTTTCTTAAATTGTCTTTGTTTAAGGTTACTAATTATTTATACACTTAACATTTGTAAATAATTGAGAGCAAGGTATGAACATGGGATCAAAATATTTTGTCGTCTTTAATACTAGCAAAGCTGTATTGCTGTATAGCCAAATTTAGCCCAGGGAGCTACCAAACACTGATTCATCAATTTAATAATAACCAGGGAAGCTGGAAGAAAAAATAATGGCTGCCAAAGTATGTGTATTTACTAACCAATAGAGGAAATCAAGGGCCAGGCTGATCCTTTCTTCTAATCCATGAAACAAGGAAGAAGGAAAAGAGAGAGACAACACTTATAGACTATACTGTCTATGTTTTACAGTGCTCAATAAGTTATGTATTCACCTATTTGTATCACTCAGGTGATATTGGCCTCTGCTTATAGGTTAATGGATAATATTACATTTGTCATAATATGATTTTGTAAATGTTTTCTCAGAAATTTTGATTGATTTCTGGTCAGTTGACACCACAGAACACATAGCAATCTTATTGGGTGGCTATTGGGTGCATCTCCATCTATGGTCTGCACATTTTTCACATTATCTCTTTGTCTATTGTCAACTCTTGACATCTTCACATAATTTTAAACCAAATAAGGTCATTTCTTTTAATGAGCCCCTAAATCAGACTAATTAGATTTTCTGACATTCTGAAGTTGCAGGGCCTTGTGGCAGGTGAAATTGCTACTACAATGAATTTCAAAACTCTCAACAGAGCAAATTAATATATATATCCTATAGACTGGGATAATACAGTATTCTTGGTTAAAAAGCAATCCAGAAAAGCAACTACAATAAAAAAAACTACAAGATAAAAAAATATTTTTTAATAATTTCAAAGAAGCATTTTAGAAATAGGCCTAAGGCCAAGCAATAAAAGCAGAAATGAAAATAAACTGAACTGAACAAGGTCTTTGATAAAATAAAGAAAACTTTACTTTATGGTTTAATTAGAAAATATTATTCATTGAGTAAAGGGAGAAAAGCAAGTTATGTTGGTAAAGCTTTCTTTCAGCTTAATTAAATATTATATATGTTTTCACTCTGTTTTGTTCTTTCTGAATTGAAAGGTAAACATTATTTATTTCTTCAGTGTTCCATGAAACCAAGACATTGTCGCATACATAAATATAACTGTTACACGTTTGATTATGAAGCCTTTGTTTTATTCAAACCTATTTGTATTCAAAACTGGTTTAGGAGGAAATCAAACTATAGTGAGATGAAAACATAACAATGTTTTCAGAAAGCTTAATGTATGTCTAGCACATAGATCCAATTTATTTAAGAGATTACTCCAATAAGTACTTTCAATATTCTTTATATAATCAATTTGTGCTTTCTTTTAATTTTAAGTAATTCCAAATTTTATTAACTTTATCTAACTATTAAAAACTAGAATGAACTGTACATTATAAGGGTGGTAAGATATTTGTATTCTTGAAAGTAAAATGTAGTGTATTTTAGAATTGGCACACACAAGCAAGCAAAAATGTTGGTGATTAACTCAGGTTATAAGGAATTAAATTAAATGACCTTTCTTGTGTTCCCAAATATATGTTGTTTAAATTTCTGATAAGTAATGTTATCTAGAATATCAAGAGAAGATAAAGTTTGATTGAGAAGGTAAAAACTCAACTGGAAGTTGAAGGTTGCACATTATGCACAATTGCTTGAATCCTCTTATGTTTAGATGGACTGAAACAAGGGAAATATGTGTAACTCCAATACTCAGGAGTGGGCTTGGCACACAGATGATGCCCAAAGACTGTTGCTCAATAAGAGCTGTTAATACATTTTTATTTTTGTTTTGTAAGAAAGGTAACTGAATTTGTAAATATGAATTACAACTTATCTTCTTAATACTAATAGATTTGTTGTACATAGGAAGTTAAATTGGTTGTTAAACTTTTACAAATTATTTAAATGTATGGACTTGAAATTTAAATTTCTGATTATATTATATTATGCAAGTAAACAAAAATAGTTATAAAAATAAAATATTGAACCTAGAGAAAGCTAGTAAAAAGTCCATTGTGAAAGTTAATTTTTAAAATGTTCATAGGGTCGGGCGCGATGGCTCAAGCCTGTAATCCCAGCACTTTGGGAGGCCGAGACGGGCGGATCACGAGGTCAGGAGATCGAGACCATCCTGGCTAACACGGTGAAACCCCGTCTCTACTAAAAAATACAAAAAGCTAGCCGGGCGAGGTGGCGGGCGCCTGTAGTCCCAGCTACTCGGGAGGCTGAAGCAGGAGAATGGCGTAAACCCGGGAGGCAGAGCTTGCAGTGAGCTGAGATCCAGCCACTGCACTTCAGCCTGGGCGACAGAGCAAGACTCCGTCTCAAAAAAAAAAAAAAAAAAAAAAAATGTTCATAGGATGAATATTTTTCAAATTAAAAAAGATTGTGAGCTTAGCAAGGTTATCTATTTTCCAGAATTCTGTTTGATTTAAATTGTAAGACTTATTTTTACAATATCATTTGCTAAGTACTACATATGAAAATAAATATTATCACATATATCAGATTCTAGCATGATTAGAAACTCTTGTTTGTATGCCACGTACATACACACATGATCTCTGGGACTAGAACTTCAAAAGGAAATCTATGGGGCATGGAAAACAGTGGTCTTCTCAGCTAATCTCCCAAAATACAGAGCAAACAAACAAACAAACAAACAAAAAACTGTTTCTTGTGGAGGAAAAAACAATAATTAAATTATATTTAAAGAAAATGTAGCTCATGTCGTCGTCATCTCGTGATGCTGATGTTTGAGGAAATTGTTTTGTTTTCACCTGATTAAATACTACAGCTTTGCCAAATAAGAGGATTTAGGCAAAGATCCAAGATATGAAAAATCTGAAGCACAAAGTTCCTAGCTGAATATGAGAGAAATTGATTCAATATTTAAAAAAGTAACTTTATATAACAAAGTATTATTTCTATCTATAAGATGAACTTATTGCAAGCAAAGAACTAGCTTTTAATACAACAGTAGAGTTGTGCAACTATCACAAACATCAAGTTTTAGAACATTTCCATCACCCCCCAACATGTATTCTGCCCATTTGAAGTGAATTCCTGTTCTCACCTCCAGTCTCAGGCAACAAATTATCTGAGTCTGTCTCTACAGATTTGCTTTTTCTGGGAAATTTACGTTTGTTGAATACAGCATAAGTCTTCTGTGACAGACTTCTGTCACTTAGCAAAATATTTTCGAGATCATATTGTACTATGTTTCAGTACTTTTCTCTTTTCTATTGCTGAATAACATTCTACTGTACAGATAAGCTACAGTGTGCTAATGGACATTTAAATTGTTTCCAGTTATGGTATTAAGAAATAATGTTTCCATGAGCATTAACATCCAAGTTTATTTGTGGAAATATATATATTTAATTTTTATTGGTTGGACGCCCAAGAGTGGAATTGGTAGACTATATGGTACATTTTTAGCTTTTTAAGTAGCTGCCAAAGTATTTTCCAAAATGGCTGTATCAATTTACTTGAGGGCTCCAGTCTCCCCACTTCCTCACCAACACTTCTCTTTGTCTTTCTTTTTTATTATCGCCATGACAGAGGGTGGAAAGTAGCAGGGCATTTTCGGTTTTGGACTGCGAATTTTAAATCATTATAATTAGGCTCAAGAACATTTTTATTAATGAAAATAAGAACCATTACAATCAAGGGAACATTTTTGCCAACAAGAAATAAGTTTGTTTATTCCTGTAGTATAAAAATCCATGCTTCGGCATTTGACAAACTCTTGGAAGGCATTTTCTGCGTGCTGCTGGTTGTAGAAGTATTTACCCTGCAAAAAGTTGTGGAGATGCTTGAAGAAGTGGTAGCCAGTGTGAGAGAGGTCAGGTGAATACAGCGGATGAAGCAAAACTTTGTAGCCCAATTCGTTCAACTTTGAAAGTGTTGGTTGTGCGATGTGTGGTCAGGTGTTGTCGTGGAGAAGAATTGGGCCCCTTCTGTTGCCCAATGCTGGCTGCAGGTGTTACAGTTTCCGGTGCATCTCAAAGATCTGCTGAACATACATCTCAGATGTAATGGTTTTGCCGGGATTCAGAAAATTGTAGTGGATCAGACCAGCAGCAGACCACCAGTGACCATGACTTTTTTTGGGTGCAAATTTGACCTTGTGAAGTGCTTTGGAGCTTCTCGATCCAACCACCCAGCTGGTGATCGCCAGTTGTCACGGTTGTCGTATAAAATCCACTTTTCATTGCACGTCAAAATCCGATTGAGAAACGCTTCATCATTGTTGCATAG
Organism: Colobus angolensis palliatus; assembly: GCF_000951035.1. NCBI lineage: Eukaryota > Metazoa > Chordata > Mammalia > Primates > Cercopithecidae > Colobus > Colobus angolensis. The sequence goes on along the minus strand of NW_012119376.1, from coordinate 3,352,018 downwards.
AATAAGAGAAGACATTTCAAAATGACGAGTTTTTAAAAATTTTCGGTCAGCTCATGAGGCACCTACTTATTGAGCTTTTTCACCTTTCCAATTTGCTTGAAATACCGAACCACCATAGCATGATCAATGTTGAGTTATTCGGCAACTTCTCCTGTAGTTGTAAGAGAACCAACTTCATTGATGGCTCTCAATTAGTTATTATCAACTTCCGATGGCCGACAACTGTGCTTCTCATCTTCAAGACTCCCATCCCCTTTGTAAAACTTCTTGAACCACCACTGCACTGTACGTTAATTAGCATTTCCTGGGCAAATGCATTGTTGTTGCAAGTTGTCTCTGCTGCTTTACTACCCATTTTGAAATTAAATATTAAAATCGCTCAGATTTGCTTTTTGTCTAGCATCATTTCCAAAGTCTAAAATAAATGTAAAATAAATAGGAAGTAAGAAGTCATTATCAGAAAAGAATAAAGTGAGAAATGCACATTAAAATGATGTATAACATAACCACATTTATTTAAGAATGTATTCCAATATCAAGGGACAAATTTCAACAATGTAAAAATCTCAATTGCTTTTGCACCAACCTAATATTTGTATCCCTCAAACAACTAACTATATTGAGCATCTCTCAGTGTGCTTACTGCCCATTTTTATATCTTCTTTGAAGAAGTCTCTTTTTAAATGTGTTTTTTAAATGAATTTTCTTGTTAATATTGAATTACAGTTATAGGATTTTTTTATATTCAAGATATAAGTGCTTCATTAGAAATATGACTTGCAAGTAATTTTTCCCAGTCTATAGTTTGTTTCTGTGTTCTTATCAGTAAATTATTAATTATTTGTCAAATGGACATAAACAAATTTTATTAATCTAGCAAGTAGAAGTAACTTGGAAGTCATACTTGCAACATTAAGGAGAACTTACGGTTTCAACCTAAGTCCTTCAAGAACTAAAATGTAAAAAATTAAAGAGTAATTGGCATTATAAATATAGTTATATTCCCTAAATGTTGTGAAAATTTTTAATGATTTTTATAGGCTACATGTAAGTCTTGAAATAATTTTGAAATTATGTAATGAAAATAAATTAAGGTCTATTTCGTGTATTCATCCATGAATTCTTCATAACTAAACTAATATTAGCTAATATTAGCAAACTAATATTTATTAACACTTAATTGAGGTTTATCTCAAGCTTGAAAATGTTAAGTAATTTGAAACTAAAATGTGTGAACTATAAATTGAAATTTATTAAGTTCTTTGCATAAAAAATATAGTAGTTAAGTCTTGTTTCTAAAGAAACTTTTAGAACTACTCAGGTTCTCAGTTTTCAGTTTTAAAATTCTTAATTTTTCACACTTGTTAATAAGAATGTCTGTGCTTATAAATTACTATATGTATGGCTGTCACATGAGAAAAAAGTGAAGTGACTAAGATTTAATTTCAAACATCTCATTTTGCCATTCCTCCATTACATTCAAGAACATACCACTTCCACCCAGAAAGAAATCTGTACTTGGAGTTATCATTTTGTTGTATAAGGTTACTAATTACTGAGGTCTGTGGTTCTCAATGAAGAAAATTTAACCTTTGTTTGTACTTTGTATTAAAATGGTGCTTTCCATGTTGCATACTAGGCAGAATTAGAACTACAAGGTCATACTTCAAGTAGTTTCATCCATCTAACAGGCCTAGATAACTCAAATAGCCAGCTAATGTTTGTGTTTCCCAGTACAATGTTTAAAATTATATTAATTTTCTTACCTTTGTTATTTATGATATGCAGTGTGGTTTATACTTGACAAGCAAGTGAATAAATAAATGTCCCAGAGGTCAAGTGGAGAGAATTATTGGATTATATTAGGTCAAATGAGGTGGGGAAGAAAGGAAGGTTACTTTGTGAACAAGTTGCCTTTTCTGTACCATATATTTAATTATATTATGTAAGTAGGTCCCTTCCAAATTCATATATGCATAGACATTTTTCTGAATATAATGTTTACATGTCCATGAATGGTATTAATGGACAGATTAATTAGATTAACCAGATTAATAGTGGGCAGAACCAGATTGATTAGATTAACCAGATTAATAGTGGGCAGAACAATCTTGTGTAATCCCCATAATCACATTACATTATATAGCCAAAAATAGATTATTTAGGTGAATTTAATGTAATCACCTGAGACCTTAAAACAGATAACTTTTTCAGCTAGTGTGGAAGGAAGTTAAAAGCACAAGAAAGACTTGATATGCCATTGGTGCTCGAAGATCAAAGGAACCATATGTAAAATAAAATAAACCGAAGTTTGAAGAAGAAACTCCCTCAGCACATATTTAGCCAGATGAGACCTTTAACAGATAACCCAGTCATGCTATACTGAGTTTCAGATCTACTGAAACTGGAAGAGAATGAATCTGTGTTGTTTCAAGCTACTTCATATGTTATGAAGCCAAAGAAAATTAGTAAGTCATGTTGACCCACTGTCTTTTCTCTTTTTCAAGGTGAAAACAGAAATACATCAAATTTGTAACTGAAACTTTTAGGATTGTGATATGGTTTGACTCTGTGTCCCGGAGTTGGCTGGATCATGGGGGTGGATTTACCCCTTTCTGTTCTCACGATAGTGAGTGAGTTCTCATGCGACCTGATGGTTTAAAAATGTATGGCTATCTTTACTCTCTCTTTCTCTCCTGCTCTGCCATGGTAAGATGTGCTTGCTTCCCCTTCACTTTCCACATGATTGTAAGTTTCCTGAGGTCTCCCAGCCATGCTTCCTGTACAGCCTATGGAACTGTGAGTCAATTAAATCTCTTTTCTTCGTAAGTTAGCCAGTCGCAGGTAATTCTTTACAGCAGTGTGAGAAAAAACTAATACAAAATGCAATGAAAAAAATTATATTTATGTTTAGGAGATCTGATTGTTTAAAAAGTGTGTGGCACCTCCTCCTACTCTCACTTGCTCCTTCTTTTGCCATTTTATGTGCAAGCTCCTGGTTCACCTTCCTCCATGATTGTAAGCTTTTGGAGGGCTCCTGAGAGGCAGAAGCCAGTACCATGCTTCCTGTACAGCCTGCAGAACAGTGATTCAATTAAACCTCTTTTCTTTATAAATTACCTAGTCTCAGATATTCCTTTATAGCAATGCAAAAACAGGCTAATACAAGTACTAAAAGTTTTCCTCTAAGATCAAAAATAACCTAAACCTTTTCCTAAATTATCTATCATAAAATTTAATTAATAAAGTAGGTTCAATAAAAGGTTAACACAGTACCTAATAATAAAACAGAGCAAATACAACAAAAAAAGAAAGAATCAAGAATGCCAAAAATAAAATCAAATAAAGTAAATATAAGGTAGGAACTGAAAGGGAAAACAAATTTCTTTTTCACAAATAACATAATTGTGTATGTAAAACATAAATATATATATATACATATACAAGTCATTTAGATTTAATAAATGAATTTATCAAGGTTAACAAAATGTAAAAATAAAAAAGTAAATTGTGTTTTTACAAAACACTAAAAATTACAGAAAATGAAATCTTGTAAATGATATTATTCAACATTAATCATATAAAGTACCTGGAAATAAATCTATAGAAATGTGTGTGACAATAGAAGATCTATAGCAATGAGAAGTGTACTTTGCTCATAAAAGAGAAATATAAAAATTGAATAGATAGCATTTCTCCACAAATTTATGTCACTTTTTTGTGGAAATTGACAAGCTGTGTCTAAAGTTTACATAGAAATGCATTTAGTTAAATCAGCAAAGGCAAACTTGAAAAAGTAAAGGCATGCTTAGTTATTGGAATACAACTGAGAAAAGATAAAAAGGTATACAGATTGAGAAGAAATAAATAACACTGTCTTTGTTCACAGACAACATTATTGTCTATGTAGGAAACCAAAAAGGATAGGCAGAAAACCTCCTGGAGCTAATCAGCAGTTACAGCAGGGTTGCAGAACACAAGCTTAAGACAAAGCAGTAAACTGCTTTCCTATAGAGCAGTGGTGAACAAGTATATTTGAAATTAAAAACCAATACTCTTTACAGAATAATGCCTCAAATAAAATACTTAAGTATAAATATTACAAAATATCTGCAAGGTTCTATACAAGGAAAACTACCAAATGTTGATGAAAGAAATCAAGGAACCAAATAAATGGGGAGATATTTTATGTCCATGGATAGGAAGACTGAACACAGTCAAGATGTTAGTTCCTGCCAACTAGATCTATAGATTCAAGGAAATCTCAATCAAAATCTTAGCAAGTTATTTTATGGATATCGACAGATCGACAGATTTCTTT
>NW_012119376.1:3346024-3346654 GCF_000951035.1 Colobus angolensis palliatus | reverse complement strand
AGAAGACCAGTGATTTCTGCATTTTCAACTGAGGTACTGGGGTCATCTCACTAGTGAGTGCCAGACAATCGGTGCTGATCAGCTGCCGCAGCCCGACCAGCAAGAGCTGAAGCAGGGTGAGGCATCCCCTCCCCTGGGAAGCGCAAGGGGGAAGGGAATCCCTTTTCCTAGCCAGGGGATCTGAGACACACAACACCTGGAAAATCGGGTAACTACCACCCCAATACTGCGCTTTAAGTAAACGGGCACACCAGGAGAATATATCCCACACCCGGCCGGGAGGGTCCCATGCCCACGGAGCCTCCCTCATTGCTAACACAGCAGTCTGTGATCTAACCACAAGGCAGCAGTGAGGCTGGGGGAGGGGCGCAAGCCATTGCTGAGGCTTAAGTAGGTAAACAAAGCTGCTGGGAAGCTCGAACTGGGTGGAGCTCACAGCAGCTCAAGGAAACCTGCCGGTCTCTGTAGACTCCACCTTCAGGGACAGGGCACAGCTAAATAAAAACAATAAAAAAAGCAGCAGGAACCAGAGCACACGCAAACGACTCTGTCTGACAGCTTTGAAGAGAGCAGTGGATCTCCCAACATGGAGGTTGAGATCTGAGAAGGGACAGACTGCCTGCTCAAGTG
>NW_012119376.1:3343007-3343455 GCF_000951035.1 Colobus angolensis palliatus | reverse complement strand
AACATGGCACAAGTATACATATGTAACAAACCTGCACGCTATGCATATGTACCCTAGAACTTAAAGTATATAAAAGAAAAAAAAGAGTAAGAGGAATAAATACATAGAACAAAAATGAGACTGAGAAGGAGACCCACACACACATAGTCAAATGGTATTTGACAAAGGGGTAGAGGCAATACAATGGAGAAAAGATATTCTTTTCAACAAATGGTGCTGAAATTTCCAGATATCCACCTAAAGAAAAAGAAAATGAACATAGACACAGACTGTACTCCCTTGACAAAAATAAACACCTCAGAATGGATCAAAGTCCTAAATGTAACACATAAAACTATACAACCTTTGGGGGAAAAAAAAGAGAGAGAGGAAATCTAGATGACCTTGAATTTGTCAGTAAATTTTAGATCTAACAACGAAAGCACAATCTATAAAAGAATTAAAAAGC
>NW_012119376.1:3291171-3342957 GCF_000951035.1 Colobus angolensis palliatus | reverse complement strand
AAAAAAAGAGAGAGAGGAAATCTAGATGACCTTGAATTTGTCAGTAAATTTTAGATCTAACAACGAAAGCACAATCTATAAAAGAATTAAAAAGCTGAACTTAATTAAAATGAAATATTTCTGCTTTACAAAAGTTATTGTCAAGAGAATGAAAAGACAAGCCACAGACCGAAAGAAAATATTGCAAAAGACATTTGATAAGGGATTGGATCTCTCAAAACTGTAAATCAAGACAAAAGTAACACTATTAAAATAGACCAAAGATCTTAATAGACACTTCATCATAGAAGACATACGTGTGTGTGTGTGCGTGTGTCTGTGTGTGTGTGTGTGTGTGTGTAATAAGCATATTGAAAGATGCTGCACGTCATATGGCATCATGGAAATGCCAATTAAAACAAGATAGCACCACATGCCTATTAGAACAGCCAAAATGAGTAACAATGACAATATCAAATACTGGCAGGATGTGGAGCGAAAGGAACTCATTCATTGTTATTGGAAATGCAAAATAGTATAGCCACTTTGAAAGGCAGTTTGGCAGCTTCTTAGAAAAGGATTGATAAAAATACTTTGACCATACAATCAAGCAGTCATGCTCCTTGGTATTTAGCCAAAAAGTTGAAAATTTGTGTATACAAAAAAACCTGCAGTTTTACTTATAATTGCAATCTTGAAAGCAATCAAGGTATCTTTCAGTAGGTGAATGTATAAATAAACTGTGATACATCCAGCCAATGGAATATTATTCAGTGCTAAAAAGCAACGAGGTGTCAAGCCATGAAAAGACATGAAACAAACTGAAATGCTTATTGCTCAGTGAAAGAAGCCAACCTGAAAAGGCTGCATAGTGTGTAATCCAACTATATGACATCTAAAAAAGGCAAAACTGTGGAGACAGTAAAAAGATCCATGGTTTTTAGGGTTAGGGAGCAGTGAGGGATGATAAGGCAGAACACAGAGATTGTTTAGGGCAGTGAAAATACTCTGTATGGTACTATAACGATGGATACATGGTATTATACATTTGTCCAAACCCATAGACTACACAAGAGGGAGGTTCATCAATTGCAACAAATATAGCACTCTGGTGGGGGATACTGACAATGAGGGAATCAGTGAGTCGGGGTAGGGGGAAGATGGTATATGGGAAATCTGTACTTTGTCCTCAATTTTGCTGTGAATCTAAAACCGCTCTAAACAATAAAGACCATTAAAAATGTAAAGCAGTTATATCACCAGACATCATAACTTGTTTGAAGCAACTGTAATTAAACATGGTTTTGGTGCAAGCATGGATAATTATACCAGTGGATGATAACAGGGAGTGTAACAACAGATCCACACACAGGCAGTCATGTGACTTATGAATGCATTGGTGCATATTGCAGCAACATTATGGAAATAATTACCTTTTTAATTGGTGTTGGATTAAATTTAATATTCATACAGAAAAACATCTTGAAACCTTATCTCTAATAATAGAGGCGAGGTGGATTATATATCTAAATTCAAAATGTAAAACAGTAATACTTCTGGAATAAAATATAGAAGCAAATCTTCATTATCTTTTGGTATATAAATAGTTTTAAAAAGACACAAGCTTGCTAAACTAGATTGTATTAATATTAAGACAAGTTAATCAAAAGACAATATTGTAATTACTATCACCAGTGATATGATGTGGTTATTATGTACCTGCTGGTGTGATGTGATGAGAAGGATACTTCATCTCTGTGGTGTTCTTTCAAAAGGAAACATAACTTCAGTCTAATAATGAAAAAACATCAGACATACTCACTTTGACAGACATGCTAGGAAATACCTGACCAGTAGGCAAAACTGTTAAGGTCATGAAAAATAAGGGAAGACAGAAACTGTCACAGACCTGAGGAGGCTGAGGAGACATGACAATTAAATGCAATATGGTAGCCTCGATTAGATCCTGGAAGAGAAACAGGTCACTAATGGAAAAAAAAAAAAAAAACTAGTGAAATTCAAATAAAGTTTGAAGCTTAGTTAATTAAAATATACCAATGTAGGCTTCTTAATTTCGACAAATATACCATAGTGATGTGAGATGCTAACATTAGGAAAAATTGAGACGATAAGCAATATGCGAGAATTCTCTACACTGTTACAATTTTTCTGCAAACTGATTTTTTAAAAAAACAAAAAGCTTATTGCAAAAACTAAACACTATTGCTAGGGTTAAAATAAAGCCAAAGAGGAAAAGATAATTTTAATAGTCTTCTAACAAAGAAATCATATCCTGAATTTGTAAGAACTCTAAAAATCTAAAGGAAAATAACAGGAATCTGGTAGACATTAGGCAAAAGAATCAGATTTTAGGCCAGGTACTCATGTCTGTAATCCCAGCACTTTGAGAGGCCGAGGTAGGCAGATTGCTTGAAGTCAGGAGTTTGAGACCAGCCTGGCTAACACGGCGAAACCCCGTCTCTACTAAAAATGCGAAAAATTAGCCGGGCTTGGTGGCGGGTGCCTGCAATCCCAACTACTTGCGAGACTGAGACGGGAGAATAGCTTGAAACTGGGAGGAAAAGGTTGCAGTGAGCCAAGATCACATCATTGCCCTCCAGCCTGGGTGACTGAGCAAGACTCCATCTCAAGAAAAAAAAAAATAAAATAAAGAAGCAGATTTTCGTGGACGTGCATTCCACTAAAAAATAAAATACATATATGAAAATATTCTCAAATTAATAAGTAAATATATAAGGTAATTACAAATTAAAATCACCAATAGGCTTTTGTATATCCTCCAGAATGGCCAAATAAAAATGTCTTGTGAGAAAACAGAGTAATTAGTACTCTCATACACTACTCTAGGGATTTAAATTGCTACAACCTTTTTTTAAAACCTATTTATAAAAGCTAAATGAATGCATAATCCACCACTCAAATTTTCCCCTTATATAAAAACAAACCAAAATAAGTACAATCTGCACCAAAATACATGCTCTGGAAGTGTTATCTGTAGTAGGCAAAACCTGGAACAACTCAGTATTTCATACATCACTAGAATAAATAGTGTTTTACCCATACAATGTATTACCATGATCAGTTGAAAAGTAATGCACTGTAACTACATACAACAACTTAGATGGATCTCACAAATATAAGAAACCATGTACAACAAAATATCTGTTATGATTCATCTACATAATTTTTATAATTAGGCAGCAGAAGTCTATGGTGTTAGAATGCAGGATAGTGTACATCTTTGGAAAAGGTAGTGAACAGAAGAGTTCACAAAAGCAGGCTTTAGGGAACAGTAATGTTTTCTTACTGTTTTGGGTGCTGGTTCTACGGATATGTTCACTTGTTAAAAATTTCTCACACTGCACAGTTACAATTTGAGCAATTTTCTTTATGTATATTACAGTCAATAAAATGTTTAGGAAATTGTTGCATTTGTTAAAAATAATTGATTTTCTCCTTTCTTCATGAAAGAAACATCAGTCAACTATTTTAGGGCGCAGTTAAAATCAGCATGGAAATACCGCATGTAAAATATGATAAAGTATTTCCCATAGCTCAACATATTTAAAGAGATCAATTACTAATGGTTATCTTTCATGTTAAAAAAGAACATTCTAGTTTTTGAAAATAATGCTTTCATCCATCAGCAGCAATTAGAACAAACTGCACTCAGGAAACTTTCCCCTTAGTTTTGAAGTCCGTAGTCCACTCAGAAATCCACACAACTCTGACATAATCTCTGCTATTTTTTTTTAATTTTTTTATTATACTTTAAGTTTGAGGGTACATGTGCATAACATGCAGGTTTGTTACATATGTATACTTGTGCCATGTTGGTGTGCTGCACCCATCAACTCATCAGCACCCATCAACTAGTCATTTACATCAGGTATAACTCCCAATGCAATCCCTCCCCCCTCCCCCCTCCCTATAATAGGCCCCAGTGTGTGATGTTCCTCTTCCCGAGTACAAGTGATCTCATTGTTCAGTTCCCACCTATGAGTGAGAACATGCGGTGTTTGGTTTTCTGTTCTTGCAATAGTTTGCTGAGAATGATGATTTCCAGCTGCATCCATGTCCCTACAAAGGACACAAACTCATCCTTTTTTATGGCTGCATAGTATTCCATGTTGTATATGTGCCACATTTTCTTAATCCAGTCTGTCACAGATGGACATTTGGGTTGATTCCAAGTCTTTGCTATTGTGAATAGTGCCGCAATAAACATATGTATGCATGTGTCTTTATAGCAGCATGATTTGTAATCCTTTGGGTATATACCCAGTAATGGGATGGCTGGGTCATATGGGACTTCTAGTTATAGATCCTTGAGGAATCGCCATACTGTTTTCCATAATGGTTGAACTACTTTACAATCCCACCAACAGCGTAAAAGTGTTCCTATTTCTCCACATCCTCTCCAGCACCTGTTGCTTCCTGTCTTTTCAATGATTGCCATTCTAACTAATGTGAGATGGTATCTCATTGTGGTTTTGATTTGCATTTCTCTGATGGCCAGTGATGATGAGCATTTTTCCATAATGGTTGAACTACTTTACAATCCCACCAACAGTGTAAAAGTGTTCCTATTTCTCCACATCCTCTCCAGCACCTGTTGTTTCCTGTCTTTTTAATGATTGCCATTCTAACTAGTGTGAGATGGTATCTCATTGTGGTTTTGATTTGCATTTCTCTGATGGCCAGTGATGATGAGCATTTTTTCATATGTCTGTTGGCTGTATGAATGTCTTCTTTTGAGAAATGTCTGTTCATATCCTTTCCCCACTTTTTGATGGGGTTGTTTGTTTTTTTCTCGAAAATTTGTTTGAGTTCTTTGTAGGTTCTGGATATTAGCCCTTTGTCTGATGAGTAGATTGCAAAAATTTTCTCCCATTCTATAGGTTGCCTGTTCACTCTGATGGTAGTTTCTTTTGCTGTGCAGAAGCTCTTTAGTTTAATTAGATCCCATTTGTCAATTTTGGCTTTTGTTGCCATTGCTTTTGGTGTTTTAGACATGAAGTCCTTGATTCTTCAATGTAGGCTAGATTTTTCAATTTTAGTAGAAATCAGAATATTGATTGAAACTGATTGGATGTGAAATGATCTTTCAAGAAAGCTGTCATCAAGCATTATACAAGTGTACGTTACTTTATTGTGCTTCTTTTTATGGCACTTTGCATTTACTGTGTGTTTTACAAGTTGAAGGCTTAAAGAAACCCTGCTTTGAGCAAGTCTATTGGCACCATTTTTCCAACACCATGTACTCACTTTATATTCTTGCATAACATTTTGATAATTCTTCCAATTTTTCAAGCTTCTCGATACGATTATATCAGTTATGGTGATATTATTTGATGTTACTATGGTCACTGTTTTGGGGTCCATAAAATGCAACTGTATATGATGATGAACTTAGTCAATAAATTGTGTTCTGGTCTGCTCCACTGATCACACATTCTCCTGTCTCTCTCCCTTTTCTTGGACCTTCCATTTCGCTGAGACACAGCAATATTGAAATTAGGTCAGTGAATAACCCTACAATGACCTCTAAATGTTCAAGTGAATAAACAGCCACACATCTCTTTAAATCAAAAGTTAGAATGATTAAGCTCAATGAGAAAGGTATGCCAAAAGCCTGAGATAGGCTGAAAGGTAGGCCTCTTGAGCCAAGTAGTTAGCCAAGTTGAAGGCAAAGGAAAATTATCTTAAAAGATATTAAAAGTGCTAATTCAGTGAATGCACAAACAAAACAGCCTTTATTGTTTATATGGAGAAAGTTTTTGTAGTCTTAATAGAAGATCTAACCAACCACAACATTCCCTAAAGCCAATGCCTAATCCAGAGCAAGGCCCTAACACTCGTCAACTCGATGAAGGCTGAGTAGGATAAAGAAGCAGTAGAAGAAATGGCTGAAGCTAGCAGATACAAGTTCATGAGGTTTAAGGGAAGAAGTCATCTCCATAACATAAAAGAGTGAAGTAAAGCAGCGAGTGCTGAGGTGGAAACTGCAGTTATCCAGAAGATCTCCTTTAGATAACTGTAACAACACTAAACAACAGGTTCCATGAGACAAAACAGCCTTCTACTGGAAGAAGTTGTCATCTAACACTTTTAGAGCTAGAGAGAAGTCGATGCCCAGCTTTAAAGCTTCAAAGGACAGGCTGACTCTCTTTTTAGAGGCTAATGCAGTTAGTGACTTTAAATTAAAGCCAATATTCATTTACCATTTTGAAAACGTTAGGTACTTTAAGAATTATACAAAACTTACCATATGTATTATCTATATATGAAAGAACAAAGCCTGAAAGACAGTACATCTGTTTGCAGCATGGCGTACTAAGTATTTTAAGTCCACTGTTGAGACCTACCACTCAAAAATACAGATTCCTTTCAAAATATTACTGCTCATGGACAATGCACCTACTCATCCAAGAGCTCTGATACACGAACATGTTGGTTTTGTACCTGCTGATACAACATTTGTTCTGCAGTCCATGAGTGAAAGAGTAATTTCAACTTCCAAGTCACGTTATTTAAAAAATACATTTTGTAAGGCTGTAGATGCCATACACGGTGAATCCCCTGATAGATCTGGATAAAGTAAATTGAAAACTTTCTAGAAAGGATTTACCATTCTACATGTCATTAAGAATATTCATGATTCATGGGTGAAGATCAAAATACCAACATTAACACTAATTTGGAGAAGTTGATTACAATCCTCATGGATAAATTTCCATGGTTCAAGACCTCCATAGAGGAAGTGACTGCAGATGTAGTGAAAATAGCAATAGAACTAGTCATAGAAGTGGAGGCGGAAGATGTAACTGAATTGCTGTAATCTCATAAAAATGCTTAAGCAAATGAGAAAATGCTTCTTATGGATGAGCAAAGAAGGTGATTTCTTGAGATGGAAACTACTCCTGCTGAAAATTATGTGAATATTGTTGAAATGACAACAAAGGATTTAATAAATTACGTAAACTGAGTTTAAAAAGCAGAGGCAGGGTTTGGAAGACTGACTCCAATTTTGAAAGAAGTTCTACTGTAGTTCAAATGCTATCAAACAGTAATGCATGCTACAGAGAGATTTCTCATGATAGGAAGAGTCAATCGACGTGACCAACTTCCCTGTTGTTTTCATTGTTAAAAAATGCCACAGCCACCCTAATCTTCAGCAACCACCACCCTGGTCAGTCAGCAGCCATCAATATTGAGGTAAGGCTCTCCACCAGCAAAAAGATTATAATTCACTGAAGCTTTGGATGATCATTGGCCAAAGTATTTGTTAACTAAGGTATTACATTTGCCCAAAGGAAAATAAGTAATTATATGAAAAAGACACATGCAAACATTTGATTATTGCAGCCAAATTCACAATTGCAAAGATATGGAACCAACCTAAGTCGCCATTGACCAATGAAGGTTAAAGAAAATGTGGTATTATATACACAATGTAATACTATGCAGCCAGAAAAGGAACAAAATAATGTCTCCTACAGCAACTTGGATGGAGCTGGAGGCAATTATTCTGAATGAAATAACTCAGAAATAGCAACTGGAGATAGATAAATTCCTAGGTAGAAAGGGACATTTATAAACTAATGTCAGGAAAAATTTGAAGCAGTAGAAAATATCATAAATAGAGAGAATCAGTAGGTTTCTCATAAACAAGATGCTAGAAAGCATTCAGGAGTTTGAGACCAGCCCCAGCAACAAAGCAAGACCCTTTCTCTAAAAAAAAATAAAAAGGATAACATCCCCTGTGAAACCCAACTTTCAAGTCAAGGACAGTTTAAAGCCTGAAAACTGAGCCGCCAGTTCTATGTGAGTCCACTACGAGAGTGAACTTCTATCCTCCTCTTACTCACTCTCTCGACTGGTTCCTTTGGAATGATACCTTTTAGTCAATCAAATGGTGCTTTTTACAAAACCACCCATGGACCAATTAAGCACACACTCTCCCATTCCAATCCCATAAAAACCCTGGACTCAGCCTCACAAGGAGATACCCACTTTCCAGTCCCCTCTAACAGCTGAGAGCTTTCTTTCTGCCATTCAATAAAATTCTACTCTGCCTTACTCACTCTCTGGTGTCTGCATACCTTGGTCATGGGACAAGAACCTGGAACTTGCTGAACTACGGGAGTGAAAGAGTGTAATGCTCCTGCTTGTTCAGCTGTGGGTTGTGGGAGTAAAAGAGCTGTAACACTTTTTCCTGCTTGCAGAACAATGAGAGAGAAGAAGCCGCTAGGCGCCCCACCCTCCACCTCACCAAACTACAGAATTGAGAAAGCTGAAACATCAGGAATAGAAAACCAAATACCATATATTCTCACTTATAAGTGGGAGCTAAGCTATGAGTACACAAAATCTTATAGAGTGATATAATGGACTTTGGAGACTCTGAAAAGGAGGAGAGTGGGAAGGGGTTGTGGAATAAAAAACTACATATTAGTTACAATGTATGCTACTCTGGTGACAGGTGCACTAAAAATCTTGGAATTCACCATTACATAATTCATCCATGTAACCAAAAACCACTTGTATCCCAAAAGCTATTGAAATAAAATAAATTTAAATAAAGAAACCAGATTTCTTGACAAGCTGAGACCTTGAAGATTTCCCTAATCTCCTGCAGATCCTCACATTTTTTTCATTCATGAGATAAGCATGGTATTAGCCACCTATTAGGTTCTCTAAGATAATCAAATGAACAAATGAACATATTTTAAGTGAGCTACTAAGTGAAAATAGCAGTCATGATGTCTGAATATAGAAGTACTCAAGAACTGGTGGTTTACTTTCACTTACACCACACATCATTATCTGTTACTAGACTTTTGGGAAATAACCCACTGCCAAGTGTCCAATAATTACATCACAATGTAGGTAAAATTCCACTGGATTTTATTTATTTATTACTTATTTATTTATTTATCTTTTGGGATAGGATCTCACTCTGTGGCCCAGGCTGGAGTGTAGTGGTGCAATGATAGGCTTATTGCAATCTCAACCTCCTGGGCTCAAGTGACCCTCCCACGTCAGCCTCCAGAGTAGCGGGACTATAGGTACATGCCACCATGCCCAGGTAATTTTGTTCTCTAATCTTATTCTTTTTTATTTTTTTAATGTATTAATTTTTTTTTAGAGAAAGGGTCTTGCTTTGTTGCTGGGGCTGGTGTCAAACTCCTGAATGCTTTCTTGCATCTTGTTTATGAGAAAACTATTGATTCTCTCTATTCATGATATTTCCTACTGCTTCTAATTTTTCCTGACATTAGTTTATAAATAATGATAAAGAAAATAATTAATAAGCAATGAACAAGAAACTCTAGGTCATTTTTAACTTACAGGTTTTTTTTTTTCTGTGAGTTTTTTTTTTAAACTTACCACAATGTTTTGCAAACTCTGCCATGTTTTTCTTCCAAAGATTTTAATTCTTCTCATTTCTTTCACTATAACTATTAACTTTATTTGGATCTCAAGCACATTTAAGAAGTCTTCATAGCAATATATTTTTACTTTATCCATTGATTTTAATCCCAAAATACAATATTAATATATGCCATATATAGGGATTCATTCAATTATATTCCTGACAACAATCATGCTTTACATTTGTGAAGGCACTATTATCTCTCATAAAGTTCAGAGCAAGTGTCCTTGTAACTGTTATATCCAATGTGAACACAGTCTTAAATATATAGAGCGAAATAATTTTCTGATCACTGTATCAGAAACTACAGAGATAGCACACAAGTTTAGTATGATTAAACTGTTTCAAAGTTTGAACACAGTAAGCGGTAACTTAAATAAACCAATATTAAGTTGTTTAAAAACATCTACTATACTTCCATATGTGCCTGACAACAGCTCTGATATGTATCTTGGATACATAGGCCATAATAATTTTTTTTAACTAAGATTGTTAAAGAAATGATTGAAGACTGGAGACTTACAATTTTTATATTCGTTTAAATTATAGTATCACAGAGCTCTGAAAAACATTATATCTAATCTCCCATAAAACAAGAGTTGATAACAATGCTGAACAAATTCTGTTGGCATGAGTCTCTGACAGGGCAGCTTTGATTTATGCTGTAGCTTTCATAAGGTGCACTAAAGAAGAAGTTGCCCAAGAAGATACAGTTCAATAAATTAGAAGCACAAGGAAGAAAGCTGAATGCCTGCCAACTATGGAATGTTTACATGATTTACTTGCTACAGAAATGCTTACTAGAGGGATTACAGGAAAGGTTAATCATGAAATAACATTCTCTGATATTTTGTCCCCTTGGAATTCAGGAATAAAATTCAGCTGCATTGAGATTAACCAAATACCTCTCATTCTTTTGAAGACAAAGCATGCCACATGCCTCCTACAAAAGAAAAATCACAGGAAATGGATTGGCATAGCTATTGTTCTGAATATTCTTTCAACAGTTTGGGCCTTTGCTCAGAAACAATAGGATAAAGATAGGTAGGTACATAGGTAGGTACGTAGGTAAGTAGGTAGGTAGGCAGTATAGATAATTAAAGAGATAAGCAGATAGATATAAGTGTCTGACTACTACTTTTTCAACTTCTTAAAAATACTTTTCTTTATTTTTTCATATTTTTATTTCTTAAATAAGCATTTAATGTCATAAATGTCCATCTAATAAGAGTTTATACTCCATTTCACAATTTTTGATCTGCTTTACTTTCACTATCATTTATTTAAAAATGCTCTCTAATGTCTCTTGTGAATTTTTTAAAAATTCAACTTAAGGTTAATTATGAGTATGTTGATTTATTTCCAAATATTTGAACATTTTCCATATAAATTTCTGTTGCTGATTTCCTAATTCATTTTGTTTTGATTAAAAAAAACACACTCTTATATTTTACTTAAAAGGAGAGCGTTTGATTGCAGAAGGATAATCAAAATACCGGATCAACATCTTACGTGAGTTGTGTTAGCTATCAATTGCTGCTGCATAATAATATTACTGAAAATTTAGCAGCTTAAAACCATACATTTATTTTTTCACATTTTCTATGAGTCAGCAATCTTGGCACAGGTTAGGAGTGTCCTCCCCAAGGTTTTAATTAAGGTACGAGCCGGGGCTTGAGGGTATCATCAGAATGCTTGACTGGGGAAATATTTAATTCCAAGCTCATTCAGTTTGTTGCAGAATTCATTTCACCGTAGCTTTAAGACTAGTGGTTTTATTTTTCTGCTGGCTGTCTAAAGGCTGCCATAGGGTTTTGCCACATGGGACTATTTAACATAACTGATGACTTCCACAAAGCCAGCAAGGGAGTGAGGAATTCCAGCAAGAAGAGCAATGTAATCTATATCATGTAATCATGTACGTATAATCATATCATCTCATCATCTTTGTATCTGATATTTAACTTGATTTTTTGTGAAGATCTTTTGCTGGTTTTTATAAATTAATTTTCTTTTTCTGTGGCTCAATAAGTACATACTGCACACCATCTTCAACAGACAGTTTAGAAGAGACATCTAGAGTCCTTTGTTAAAACCTTAAAAAATGAAATAACAAGCTGACCACAACTTTATCATTTTTCTCCTGTACATCTCTATTTCTTATATATTTTCAAAAATATTTCACATTTTTTCAGATTTGGTTGGTAGGAGGTTACAAAGTAAAACATTCCAGTGACAGTTAATTTTACATGTCAACTTGGCTAGGTTATGGTGCCAAGTTCTTTGGTTAAATATCAGTCTAAGTGTTACTATTAAGGTAGTTTTTAGATGTGATTAATATTTAAATTAATAGACTTTCGATAAGCAGGTTACCCTTTTTAGTGTGGATGGGCCTCATCTAATTAATTAGTTGATAGTCTTAAGAGCAGGTTTTCTAAAGAAGAAATTCTCTTCAAAACTGTAACTTAGAAATTCTCTGAGTTTCCAGACTGATTTCCTGTGTAATTTAGAGTCAAGACGGCAATATCAAATTTTACCATTATATCTGGCCTGATAGCTTGTTCTGCAAATTTTGGACTTGCCAAGACAATTTCTTAAAATAAATTTATCTTGATAGATGATAGATAGATAGATAAAATATAGATACAGATATAGATACATATATAGATATAGATACATCCTATTGGTTCTTTTTCTCTAGAGAACACTGGCTAATACAGACCTGGTATAAATATAGAAGAAGTAAACCAGTAGTTCCTTGCTTTAAAGAAGGAAAATACTCATATCTTTGAGGTTTAGCACGTATTATAGTGCAGAAGATATTATTTAGTGAATATGAAACAGATACCTTAGACAAAGGAGTCATTGCCTTAGTGGTTCCAAGTTCTGGGAAAACAACCAGGTTGTGCCTCACAGAAAAGATATCATGGACCTTGATTGTGAGTCTTCTGCCTGCTAAGACAGCAAGGGCATTCTAGACACTGACCAACGGATTTCCTGGGCAGGAATACTGGTTCTAAGTGCTCAAATACATAAAGGCTAATTGACACAGCCAGGTTTTATCTGTAGTTTATGACTTGGGAGAATGTCACAAAAAGACTCTGAGACTTACTCATGGAGTCCCCGGAATCCTCACAAAAGGCCAGTCTCAGATGCAACTTGATGCTCTTAAAATCATGGAGCCGGCTAGGCGCAGTGGCTCACGCCTCTAATCCCAGCACTTCGGGAAGCCGAGGCTGGTGGATCATGCGACGTCAGTAGTTCCAGACCTGCCTGGCTAACATGGTGAAACCCCATCTGTACTGAAAAAATACACAAAAAAATTAGCTGCGTGTGGTGGCGGTGCCTGTAATCTCAGCTACTCGGGAAGCTGAGGCAGAAGAATTACTTGAACCCTGGAGGCGGAGGTTGCAGTGAGCCGAGATCACACCATTGCACTCCAGCCTTGGTGACAAGAGTGAAACTCCATCTCAAATTAAACAAAACAAACAAACAGAAATCATGGAGTCAGGGCAAGTAAAAACTGCTTTTCTACTATTCGGAGAATCTGAAAATACTTATCCTTGTAAAGTATTGTAAATCACACTTGTTAGTGTTCACAGCTACACCTTTAATAGCAAAATTCATTTTGAAAGGAGGACATTCATATATGTTGCACAGGAAATATAAATATTTTATATGTATTTTAGGTGACATTTTACCACATGCCTAGTAAAAGACACTTGTTTGAAAAGTCATCAAAATTTTCCTCCAACACTTCTGTGCTCTTCAATAGTTTTAAAGTATTACTAAGCAGTAGTGTTACTTAAAAGGAATAAAAAAATAAAATAAAATAAAAACCTCTGCCTTTTCAATGGAGGAGGTATTGCAATTAAAACTGCTAAGACATAGAAAATGCTGTCTGCACAGTAGTACACCCAAGTTGAATATTAAATATATAATATGTGAAAGACTCCCTAGGGAAGATGAACTTTTTAATCATAGTGTTTGACTTTCCATATCTGATTTGTTACTCCTTATATGGCAGAAGGATGGATGGATTGGGGAGCACATTTTTTCTCTAATTTCTTGATAAGCACTACTATCAACCTGACAGCCCGGACTGATTAAATATCCCTATTCACATGCAGACATAACCACCGCCTTTAAGAGTCTCTGAGGCTAAAATTAAATGTAAATTAAGGCAGGCCCAAACCCCTCTTCAGCTTTCTTCCTTTCGGATAATCATTGCATACTACTTTATAGAGAAAAGACAGTGTACTTACAAGTCACACTTGTTTGTTTTTATTTTATTGATCCAGTAGAGGTCTGATGAGATCCTGTCATGGGAAAAAAAGTAAAATAGCATCATTAAAGCAAGCCAAAATTGAATTTAGAAAGAGGAATGCATAAACAGAGATCCCTACATACAGGTATGCACTTTGAAACAGGAAAGTGGAGAGTTTAGGGAAGCAAGAAAGGAGTAAGCATGCCTTTGAGGCCTGGTATAGCAAACACTAAATTAGAGAAGACAGAAAACAAGGTAGAAAATACAGGTTAGAGCCCTGAGTCCCACGTTGTCACCCCTTTGTGGACGATATGAGGCTGGAGTCAAAGATAAATAGTTGACACAATAAGAATGTATAATTTTGACTTGGAGTCCTGATCATCAGTGCTGGTAATGGGATGCTAGAGGTTCCTGGGTGGCTTGAAGTTTCTGTAAGCCAGAATTCTTTGCAGGCATGTATTTAAAGTCAAAGTTATTAGTCTCCTGAAGGCCTGAATTCAGAGGGACAGGAAAACAGATACAGCTGGCTGAATTGGAACAAAGTATTATTCAGGAAGATGGCTGGAGGGTGTAATCATGCTATTGCCGAGATCTTTCAAAAAATCATTTTTCTGCTACTGTACTACTCATATAGTTTGAGTTTTCATTAATTTAACTGACAGTGACTATGATTCCATATTACCATTTCCTGACAATCTCACTACCTTTTGGTCATCAATTTACTTTCTAAGTACTCAGGTGTTTCACTGATTCCTTCCAAATTAAATCATAAATACTTTTTTTTTTTTTCCTTCAGAATTACAGATGGGTATATCAAGCAGTTGCTTAGTATCTCCCCTTGGATATTTCATTAAAACCTCTGAGTAGCATGTCAAAAACTGAAGTTATGATACGCTCCCCACAGACACAGAGGACACAGTCTTTCTCCATTTCCTGTCTCTACAACTGTGATACATGTGATGAGACAGAGTCTTTATCAACCTGCTTCTTTACTGACAGCAATAAGTAGTGCGCCCAGATGGATTTCAATTAGGGTTTTCAGATACAGGAAATAAAAATACAGCCTGTCCATTAAATCTGAATTTCATAGAAATAATAATTTTTTTCTTTTTCTTTTTTATTGAGACAGAGTCTCACTCTGGTGCCCAGGCGGGAGTGCAGTGGCGCCATCTCGGCTCACTGCAACCTCTGCCTCTAGGGTTCAAGCGATTCTCCTTTCTCAGCCTCTGGAGTAACTGGGATTATAGGCGTGCACCACCACGCCTGGCTAATTTTTGTATTTTTAGTAGACACAGGTTTTCACCATGTTGGCCAGGCTGGTCTCAAAGTCCTGACCTCAGGTGATCTGCCCGCCTAGGCCTCCCAAAGTGCTGGGATTACAGATGTGAGCCACCGCGCCCAGTCAATAAACATTTTTTTAGTGTAAGTAATTCCTAAATATTACATGAGATATAGTAATACTAAAAAGATACACTTTTGTTTATCCGATATTTAAGACTGATTTGATATTGAGTATTTTCTCTAGCAACCCTACATATTATAAACATGTAGACAGAATAAAAACTAAATATGGTTTTGTAAGCTATTGAAGTTTGGGGGTCATTGGTCACCACAGTATAATCTAACATACCCTCACTAATGCAGCCATGGTTCATCCACTATTAAGAAAGGAAATTATAGAATTAAATGCCTCATTTTTAGGATTCACAAATATATATTTCCCCATTGAAGATTAATATGTTATTCTGCAAAAATCATTGCCTTCTCCACGTGACACTCACCCCTTCCAAATCGTTCATTATGGCTATAAAAATGTAACTACTCCCATCCTATCCTTAGTTTTGTAAAATTTGTACATCAAGTCAATTACCAAGGTGTAGTACAAACTTTTAACAATTCTTCCCGCCAAAATGTTTTAAACTACAGATAAGATACAGGTAATTTCCTTGATGTTTTCAAATAATGCCATAAAACATAAGACAGATCTAATTCACTGTAAAGTCACATTTAATCATGAGGATAAATTATGATAAACACTCAGGCATGTGATTAGAGGAATGATGGCTCTAGACAGGAAAAGGTTGGGAAAGAGAATGTTGCCTTCACACTTTTTTCTTCCTAACTTTGTGCTGAACTATCATCTCAGACCAGAAGTTTCAATTTAGGAAGCCCAACCATATTGTATTTGTTGTCTTCAGCAGCACTCCCTGATCAGGTCCAGAAATGAGGAAAACAAACAGCGTTTAACAAAGAAAGCTGCATAAGAATACATGCATTGCCCTGAAACTCAACCACCTGATTTGATGCTCCCACAATTGATCTACTTTAGCAAAATAAGTACTGCAGGCTAGGGGCAATATGTTGCAAGTCAGAACTAGAGCCAGGATGACTGACTGAGTTACCTCAATTTAGATGAAACATGTGATGCCAGGTTTATGAACAGAATGATAACAAGAGTAACACACAGCACATCTATGTCTTTGAATGAATCAGTAAGAAAATCACTAAAATAAATTGGGATTCTATTACAAGGATACAGAACAAGAGCTACCTACTAAAGTCTAAGAAATGTGGACATATAATTATGTGGTGGATGTTTCCTTGGGACTCAACTCACTTACTTCTTGTTTTTGTTCTTTTGCTTTAGAGACAGGGTCTTGCTCCATTACCCAGACTCTGAGATGCAGTGGCATGATGAAGATTCACTGCTGCAACATCTAACTCCTGGGCTCAAACTGTCCTTTTGCCTTAACCTCTTGTGTAGCTGAGATTACAGTTGCATGCCAAAACACCTGGATAATTTTCTTATTTTTTGTAGATATGAGGGTCTCGCCTCATTGCCCAGGCTGGTCTTGAACTCCTGACCTCAAGCAATCTTCCCGCCTTGGCCTCCTAAAGTGCTAAGATTATGGGCGTGAGCGAGCGCACATGGACCAGCTTCTCATCATTTTCAATTCTCTTTGGTAATCTCAAAGAACCTACAGACTACCTATTAAAACTAAGAAGAGTCTCCACAGTGCTAGTGGATACAAGATGAATATTAAAAAATCAAGTCCACTCCCATGAAACACTGTTAGTTTAAATTCTCGTAGAAGCAGATCCTGATCTAAAGATCAGGCACAAGTGATTTTTCAAGGAACTATTCTATAAGATATGAGAAAGCAAGTAATGAAATCAGGTCAGGAAACTGGAAAAAGTCAATAAGAAGTGCATGAAAACATGAGCGGTCACAACTTCAACCTAATCCCACAATGAGCTACAAATTTTAAATTATATCTCAGAGTTAGTCTCATTTTGGTTGTGAACTTTTACTCTAGACAGTTATTGGCTACAATCTACACGGGAAAATGAGAGTAGGAGTAAAACAGCCAATGTAAGCTCTCCATCAGGAGAGGAGGAATAGCCCTCTAAAAGTCCCAGGCGTGACCCATGGCAGCCAAGCATTTATAAGCCTGGGACTAGGCACATGGCATGAAACATGGGCTGAAGTATCTGGTCATCACAGGATGTGTCGGTTCTAACATGAGGAACATCTACTTTGAAAACTTAAGTCAGAAATAAGAGATATTTACAATAGCATAGCAATTATAAGTAATTGGTAGATGCTAGGAATTTAATGTTTGTGATTCCCCCAAAATTCACTGCTAAAACCCTAATCCCCAAAGTGATGATATTTGAAGACTGAGTCTTTGGGAAGTATTATTGGGTCATAAGGGTGAGTCTCTTATGATAGGTTCAGTGCCTTTATAAGTAGAGACACTAGGAAGATTGTGTACATGCTCACTCTCTTCCTACTCCTCTTGCCCTGTCACCACTATGTGAGGATACCGTGAAAAGGCAGCTATCTGGAAACCAGGAAAAGTGCCCTCATCAAGCCCTCAACCATACTGGCCTCCTGATCTCAAGCCTACCAGACTTCAAAAATGTGAAAAATAAGTATTTGTTACTTAAGCCATCTGGTCTGTGATGTTTTATTCTAGCAGTCTGAACAGTAGATAGCTAAACAGAAGTTCAAAATACCATTTTAGAAATGTAATTGAAGTAAGAAAAGAAAAAGTTGGAGAGGTCAATGATGTTACTGGATTATAAATTTTAGAAATGTATCATTGTAAACATAATACTTTTCCAAAACTGATATGTAAATACAATAAAACTTCAAATGACATTTCAAAGCTGTATACCTATATCTATCTGATCATCAACAAAGATGACAAAAAACAAGCAACAGAGAAAAGGCTCCCTGTTCAATAAATAGTGTGGTGATAACTGGCAAGCCATATACAAAAGAATAAAACTGGACTCTTAACTTTCACCATATACAGAAATTAACTCAAGATGAATTAGACATTTAAATGTAAAACTATAAAAATCACAGAAGAAAACTTATGAAATACCCTTCTTGACATGGGCCTTGGCAAATAATTTTTGGCTAAGCCCCCAAAACAATTGTAACAAAAGCAAAAATTGAAAGTGGAACTTCCTTAAACTGAAGAGCTTCTGCACAGCAAAGTAAGCTATCAACAAGGTAAACAGAACCCCTAGAGAAAGAAGAAAATATTCACAAACTATGCATCCAACAAAGGTCTAATATCCATAGTGTATGAGGAACTTAAATCAACAAGCAAAAACCAAATAACCCCATTAAAATGGGCAAAGGATATGAACAGACACTTATTAAAAGAAGACAAAAAAGAGGCCAACAAATATATGAAAAAATGCCCATCATTACTGATCAACAGAGAAATGTAAATCAAAACTACAGTGAAATAACATTTCACACCAATCAGAATGACTATGATTAAAAAGTCAAAAAACAACAGATACTAGTGAGACTACAGAGAAAAGGGAACACTTATACATTGTTATGGGGATACCAATTACTTCAGTCACTGTAGAAAGCAATTGAGACTTTTCTTAAAAAACTTAGAACTACCATTCGACCCAACAATCCCATTATTGGGTATATACCCAAACAATAATAAATTATTCTACCAAAAAGATGTGTGTATTTGTATATTCATTGCCACACTACTCAAAATAGGAAAGATATGGAATCAATCTAAGTGTCTATCAATGATGGATTGAATAAAGAAAATGTGGTACATACATACACCACAGTATACTATGTAGCCACAAAAAAGATCAAAAGTATGTCTTTTGCAGTGAAACAGATACAGCTGGAGGCCATAGTCCTAAACAAATTAACACAGAAACAGAAAACAAAATACTGCATGTTCTCATTTGTAGGTGGAAGCCAAACACTGGGAGCTAATGGACATAAAAATGGTAAAACAGACATTGCAGATCAGTAGAGTCGGGAGGAAGGGAGTGGGATGTGGATGGAAAAACCACCAATGGAGAAGGAAAAAGTCCAAAAAATCAGTCCAAACTTTGCACAAAATAAAAGAGTAAAATAAATAAATAAGAAAATTCTGAAAAGGAAGAGAAATAAGCAGGACTTTTCTACCAAATTCAATGACATTTTCCATGTTGGTAATGATTAGATCCGTGTGATTGTGGTCTAGAAAGACAAAAAACAAACAAAACAGAACAAGTATTGACCAGAGATTGCCTTCAGCATGTTGATAATTAATCCATGAAGTGTGTGAAATACGAGAGAAATTTGTGGAAATAAAATATCAGGAACAAAAATCAGAAAAAGAATGAGATGAAGAAGTATAAGATAAACTAACCAGAATAATAAAGTATTATATTTTTTAAAATGGAATCTTATTCAGCCATAAAAAGAAATGGGCCAGGCAGGGTGACTGTAATCCCAACACTTTGGGAGGCCAAGGCGGGCAGATCACCTGAGCTTGGGAGTTCGAGACCAGCCTGACCAACATGGAGAAACCCCATCTCTACTAAAAATACAAAATTAGTCAGGAGTGGTGGCACATGCCTGTAATCCCAGCTATTCGGGAGGCTGAGGCAGGAGAATCGCTTGAACACAGGAGGCGGAGGTTGTCGTGAGCCGAGATCATGTCATTGCACTCCAGCCCGGGCAACAAGAGCAAAACTCCATCTCAAAAAATAAAAATAAAAAAAAAAAAGAAAAAAAAAGAAAAGAAGTATTGATTCAAGCCACAGCATGTGTGAACCTGGAAACATTGTACTGAAGAAAGAATCCAGATACAAAAGGCCACATATTGTATGATTCTACTTATACGAAATATCAAGAATAGGTAAACCTAGAGACAGAAAGTAGATTAGTGGTTGCCAGAGCTGGAGGAGGGAGAAATAAGGAGTGACTGCTAATGGGTATAGAATATTTGGAGGAAGATGAAGAAATGTTCTGGAATTAGATTATAGTGATTGATGCAACTTTGTAAATCTACTAAAACCCATGAAATTGTACGCTGTAAAAGGGTGAACTTTATGGTATATGAATTATGTCGAGGTAAAGCTGTCTTTATAAATATTTAAATTTTGAACTTTTCCTATAATACTGCCCAGAGTAAAAAGCAAAATTAAATTTAAAATCTAGAGAGTTAGAGGAATTCATCTCAGACTTCAAGGGAACAAAACATATGTTTTATGGAGATATGAAAGAACAGAAATTAAGAACTGTGGATTATGTTACAGAGATAGTGCTCTCCAACTTTTCTTCATTTTCCAAGGAGATTTCATCACTATAGTAAAAATAAATTTTTAAAAAGTATTTTTTTCTCATATTGGTAGATCTTAAAAAAATAAACAGATTATAAGTGAATTTTTTTCTTAAATTGTTGGACATGAATTTCATTACATCTACTATGAAATATAGATTCTTATACCAAGTGCCTTTCCAAAGTTCTTACTGTTAGTAATATGTGCAAGTCATTCTCTGTTCATATATTCTAGAGGAGGAAATGGGAGCCTGTTATTTTAGACAGTGATTAGAAATTGACCCTTAGAACCAATTTCCTTAGAATTTATTGATTCATCTTAACTAGTTTGATTTAAACAATTCACCCTAACTAGTTTGATTTAAACAATTATCTGGAAATCGCCCAAAGCAGCCTTTTCTCAGGTACATTTTTGTGACTCTAAACACAGGCTATTGATCTGATTATCAGTTGCTGTTTTTCATAACAGGGCAAATTTACTTGCTTCACCAGCTGCTTTTGGGTATAATTTGAAGAATCTGATTGACATTTAAATAACTATTGTAGTTATGTCAATAAATATTTTTAGTACATTTTCTAGAGAGAAATTAAAGTTAAAAATACATTCAGTTAGCTCAGTTATTAAATCTGCAAATGCCTTCAAAATGAGAGAAGCCAGAATATTTATTCTAAGAGATTTAGTGTCCTATAATCAAGTAAAATGTCCAGTAATGAAATTTAAAGTCTAACAAATTGCACTCTTCATAGAAAGTCATCGACATGCAAGCATAACTTAACCTTCACACAGACATATACACAAGCATACATTCTGTCTTTTACATTATTACCTACAAGCAACATTTCTTCTTCATTTCTTTGGATTTCAAAAAAAGAGCATAAAATAAGTAGCTACTCCCAGAAAAACATGTTATAAATATAGCCCAATTTTATATATAACCTTAGGATTTGGATTAATTTGTAAAAGGAAACACAACAGTTGTTTCTGTTTATTTTAGATTTAATGATCTTAGTTTCTCATAGCCAGTAGGTAGCACAGTCATCATTCTCTTTAAAATTCCTTAAATGTATGATCATTAGAATCTTTGAAATTATATATAAGGGTAAAAGAAGGTGTATGGATGCCTCTCAGGCAAGTAGTGGCTTAGTGTGGACATCTGTTGGGTTTTTTTTTCTGCCAAGAATCTCTACCCTGTATTCAGACATCAGTTTCTGCAAGAAAGATTAACCTACTCTAGGCATTTTCATCAGAAAAGGAATTAGGTGCTTAAAGGTTACTGAATTTTCTAAAGAATTGGGTCCTTGGATGGGCCATCCGGAAAGACTCCCAGAACCATACAGAACTGGCCATTAGAGAAGCTACTCTCTCTGAGGCTACTGGTTCTATGCTAGAAGAAAAGAAGTTGACACACAACTGCCTCTTGGACAGCTGGAGAAGATATTGGAAAGGTATTAGGTTGGTGTAAAAGTAATTGTAGTTGTCGCCATTACTTTTAATGGCATTTTGCCACTAAAATTTACTTTCCATTTTAATGGCATTTTGCCATTAATGACAAAAACCACAATTACTTTTGCACCATTCTAATACTTCAGAGGGAAAAAATCAGAACTCACATGTTCATGACATTATTTACCCACAGAAACACCCCTTAAAAATACAAAAATATTCATACTTTGTATCTTATGTATAGACAATGTTTTGCAATCAAATTTAAAGATTGTTTATGTTATAATAAGTATAATTTTAAAAAATCAAATATATAGATTATTCCATAATTTTTGTATATCTCATCTTGACCAAAGTAATTTCTACTAACTACAGCATAAATATAAAGTATCCTAAATTGTATTATGTTTTTATTGTTTTATGGTTTATGATTGGTATTTATAATCCATATGAAACTTATTAAATCTCTTATGGTATGGTTATACTTCTACATCACCATTTTTTCCCCAGTAAATTAAAATGCAACATTTGTCAAATGTTCAATTGCTTTTATATATCTTTATGTATTTTCAAGGACTCTATTCCAATGATACACATCTAGTCCTCTGTTTATTTAATTGTTATCATAATATGTTTCAATACCAGATATGACGAGTGCTCTCACTATTCTGCTTTTATTTGAATTATGTGGTAAGTCTCAGACTTTTATTTCTTCATATAAAAATCAAGATTCCAAATCTAAGAGCACTGAAATTTAAATTAGAATTGCAGAACGTGAATATATTATTATCTGAAAAACTGATGTTTTATTTACAATTTATCTCCAGAAATATGATATACAACTACATTTGTTTAGCACTTGCTTCCAATATTTTATTAAATAAAAAGAGATACATCTATTTGAAATACACGTCTTTATAATTGCCATTTTATCTTTCTTGTAATTTTTTGATAGGTACTGATTTATTTAGTATATAAAGTTCAGTTATTTTAAAATCTCCATTGTTATTTCTCATTAATTATGAATTATTTAGAATTACATTGGTACATTCATAAATGATGTATTAATTTTTCTACTATTTTAATATTTATTTCTAATTTTACAGATTAATAGAGAGAACTTATGACATATAAGATAAAAATTCTTTAGAATTTATTGAGACTTCCTGTTTTGGCTTAGGACAGTTCAGCTACAAATGAATATAGCCTCTGCTTTGAGCGTAGGATTTTATTTATGCCAATTATATCATGTTTGTCCATTTCGTTGTTCAAATATTCTGTCATATTATTATTTATTTATCTATTTTAGATAGATATAATACAAAGTATGTGGTTTTTTCTATTTCTCTTTGTATTTCTGTCATTTGCTCTATACATGTCGAGGCTCTCTCATTAGGTGAATATAGATTCTATGTTTGCATACTGTCTTTGTTGATTTTATGTTTTTTCTTTTACTAACAATCTTGCAAATAATGCCTATTAATATTCTTGTTTTTAAAACTTTTTTGGTCATACACCTGATTTCTTTTGCTTAGAATTTTCCTGGTATACATTTTATTCATCATTCTTGTATTCCAATTTTCTACCATAATGTTTAACTTTCAACGTTTAAAACAGAATATGGTTAGAATAAAGTTCAATTGTGTTTTATTTTTAATTCATTTAAATAATTTCAGCATTTTAAAAGTAAATTATAGAGTTTTTGGCAGCTGTGGATTTATAGACAAAATTAGCAAAAGTTCAGAGTTCCCATATACTCCCTCAAGTCATCCTGCTTGCTGACCACACCCACTGCATTAGTTAGTGTTCTCTGGAGGGATGGAACTAATAGGATATATGTATTTATAAAAGGGGGTTTATTAAGGGGGATTGACTCACGTGATCACAAGGTAAAGTCCCATGATAGGCCGTCTGCAAGTTGAGGACCAAGGAAGCCAGCAGTGACTCAGTCCAAGTCCCAACACCTCTAAAGTATGGGAACCAATGGTGGGTCTTCAGTCTATAGCCAAAGGCCTGAGAGCCCCTTGCCCCTACTGGTGTAATTCCAAGAGTCTAAAAGCCAAAGAACTTGGGGTCAGATCTTCGAGGGCAGGAAGAATCCAGCATGGGAGAAAGATGAATATTGTAAGACTCAGCAAGTCTGCTTCTTCCACCTTTTTCTGCCTGCTTTTTCTAGCCTTGCAGGCAGCAGATTGGATGGTGCCCAACCACATTGTGGGTGGGTCTTTGTGAGGGTGGGTCTTCCTCTCCCAGTCCACTGACTCAAATATTAATCTCTTCGGGCAACACTCAGAAATACCCAGATACACCCAGAAACAATACTTTGCATCCTTCAATCCAATCAAGTTGACACTTAATATTAACCATCACACCCTCATAGTTTCCCTTATTGTTAACCCTTGCAACAGTTTGGCAACATTTGTTATGACTGATGAGCAAATATGGTGTTATGGTTTGAATATGTTCCTCAAAAGTTCATGTGTTGAAAACTTCATTGACATAATAGTGGCATTAGGAGATGAGGTCTTTAAGAGATGATCAGGCCATGAGGACTCTGCTTCCATGAATACATTAGTTCCAAATTGGTTAGTTATCTTGAGAGTGGGTTCCTAATGAAGGAGGTGATTTCAGCCCACTTCCCTCACTTTCTCAGGTTTTCCCCCCTGGCTTCTGGCTCTTCTGCCATGGATGATCCTCACCAGATGCTGGTGCCATGGTATTGGACTTCCCAGCCTAAGTAAATGTGCAAAATAAATTTTCTTTTTTAAATAAATTACCCCATCCATTGTATTCTGCTATAGCAGCATAAAATGGACTAAGACATATGGATACGTTATTGTTAACATTTAGATTAGGGTTAATTCTCAGTGTTCTACATTCTATGGGTTTTGACAAATGTACAATATATGTACCCACCATTATAGTATCATGTAAACTAGTTTCACTACCTTAAAAAATTCCCCTCTCTTACACCTATTCAATCTTTCCTCCATCCTCTCCAGCCTCTGGTAATTGATTTTTTTTTACTGTCTCCATAGTTTTGCCTTTCCAAAAATATCAAATAGTTGAAACTGTATAATGTGTAGTCTTTTCATTTTAACTTCTTTCATCTTATGCATTTAAGCTTCTTTCACGTCTTTTTGGGGCAATTTTAGTCTTTGAATACTTAGTCACTTTAATCTTTTGCCTTTGTTTCTATTACAAATGGATACCCCATTTTAACTTCCATTTTTGTGTTTATTTAAATTCTATTCTCCCTCCTTCCCAGTATATACATTGTTCATTTTCTACTTCTTTATATAAAAATCATTAAACAATAAACTTTCTCAGTCATTGCATATTTTAAAACATCTTTATGCTGCCTCATTCTTGAATGATAAATTCAATAGTCTTTGAATTGGGACTGACAGTTCTTTTTTCTCTGTATTTTGAAGATATTCATTTAGAATTTTCTTGTATGTGAACTTCTCAATCAACACCAATATATGTATTGCAATATATGCATATATGCAATATATGTATATATGCAATATATGTATTGTTTCTGTGTGATTTTTTTCTCATTAGTTGCTTTTCAGTTTTTCTCTTTGTCCTGTTGTCCTAAAATAGGTATTGATGCTTTTGACATACTTGCTTTTATTATTCCTCTCAGGCCTCTCTGTTCTTCCTCAATCTACACATTTACCAATTCTTCAATTCTGAAAATTTCTCATCCACAATCTTTATGATTTTTTTCTGTCCTATCTGCACTTACTTTTTTTCTGGATGTATTATTAGAAATGAGTCATTCTAGTCCTCCTTCAGTATCCCTTTTATGTGTCCACCTTTCTATCTCATGTGTACTTTAATATAAGTAATTCTATCATATTGTTCTCTTCTTTCATGTATCTTTAGCATATTTGTCTATTCCAACACTTTCTATTACTATATTTCCTCTCTAGAATTTGTATTTGTTTCTCATTCAATATTCTTCTTTTTTTAAGTGCTATTTTTGTCTAAGGGTTCTCTCTTTCTCTCTCTCTCTCTCTCCATGAAGATTTTAAACCAGTTGTAGTAGTTCAGGGTTTTTTAGCTCATTGTATCTACTTACTTCCCCATCTACTTTGTTTTGGGGAGGAAGGGGTCTTATTTTTAGTTTTGCGTGGGTTAACTCATCGGAGTGACTTGCTTTTCCCTGAAACTCCTGTGTGCCCTGAATTGCAAAAGTGTTCCTAATGTGTTTGTGTTTTAACCACTTTAGGAAGCCCTTACATGTTTCTCCAGATTAAGCCAAGCTTAATCATAATTTTCAAAGTTGCGTGTTTTAACCAAGTGGGCATTTTGAATTCAGACCTGAAGTGCCTTTGTGGTAAAATCTTGAATGTTCATATTTGCAAGACACTGTTTTTCTACCCTTTGCACCAGGAAGAATGGCAAATATTTGTGCTCTTGTGTCTAATAAGGATGCCTTTTCTTTAGTTAGTTTTAAAGAATGGCATAGTTCTTCTTATTCTTGACTGATTCCAAAGATTAGCTAGATTCCTAGTAAGTCAAGAATCTGTCTCTGCCTTGTTTTTATTGTACACACATTTTTAAGGCAATTAATAACTACCATTTTACTACCCTTTGCACCAGGAAGAATGGCAAATATTTGTGCTCTTGTGTCTAATAAGGATGCCTTTTCTTTAGTTAGTTTTAAAGAATGGCATATTTCTTCTTATTCTTGACTGATTCCAAAGATTAGCTAGATTCCTAGTAAGTCAAGAATCTGTCTCTGCCTTGTTTTTTATTGTACACACATTTTTAAGGCAATTAATAACTACCATTTTACTAATGCCAATAAGTACATCCTCATTCTTATATTCCTTAATGTTATGACAGCAGTTGATTCTGTTGACAGTATTCTTAAATGTTTCTTACTTTTTAACTCAAGTGCAGAAAATTAAGTTAATCCTATTTTTCAGGACAAAGACACACGATTAACATTTATACAAGATCCCATACTATTTTCCCTTTTTAAATTTATGATTTGTATTTATATTTATTTCTACATATAAATATCTAGTATAATGTATTTAATATTTGTGTATGTATATAAAATATACTTAAGAATACATAGTGTTTGTGTGTATGTGCACATGCATATTTAATTACATAGTGGCGATATCTTAGATATCTTATTCTATATTCTTTTGTTACTTAGTGCAAAATCAACCCACCTATCTATATGTATCTATATGTATATCTAGCTTAATGTTCTAAGAAGGCATAGTAATACATAGTGTGCTTTCAGCATATTTATCCATCCCTTTAATGATGAACATTTAGATTGATTCCACTTCTCTACTACAATAAACAATAATGTGATAAGCATTCCCATATATTTTGCCATTTATTCTCAGTGCTTTGTGCTTTTCTTGCTTTAGCCATTTCTAAAATTCTGATTGTCATCATAAAGGTGCTCATTCTTGTAGATAATCTTTTATTCTCACTTTGAAGTCTCTCACCAGTCATTCTATTTCCCTCCAATAACATTAACTGGGAGTAATAGATTCTGTGTGCCAAGAAATGACAAATCTCTGTGTCCAACCAACATCCCTCTTCAGAGCCTCACATAGACATGCTTAAACTACCCAAAATTGAATTTCAGATTTACTTCCTAAAACGTTCTTGTCCATATTTTTTAATTTTCTTGTTATTAAATGCCAGCAAAACCAATTGTTTAAATCAGAATCTAGGAAATTTTCCTTTATTCCTATCCCTTCTTTGTCTCAAACACCTAATCCACAGGTGAATCCAACAGATTCTACCCCTGCATTTCTGTACAGTTGTCTCCATTCCCAAACCTAGTTTAAAACACTATAGTCTCTTGTCTGGATCACTATGTTGTTTAGCAGCTTCCAACATTGCCTCCTTATCCTCTCTCTCGCTTGCTTTAAATCTATTATTTGAATGAATTCAGATATCCAAAATGTAAATCGAATTATGTAATCCACTGTTTAAAATTCTAATTGTTTTCCACCATCTTAACATAAAATCCAACCACGTTAACATGAATTTTAAGGTCCTTGACAATGGAACTCCTAGCTACCTTATACCCATAGTTTTTGGTTACACGGAAATTCTAATTCTTACATTGTGGTGGAGTTTCACCTGCGAGATTTAACATATCTGGTCTCTAATCTCTGAAAAACTCATTTTTTCACCAATTTATGGGATAAATTCTGCTCAATCCTTCAAATCTTTATTTCATTTTTTAAAAATCAAGACATTTTTAGACCCCACAGCCTGAATAATGAGAAACCCTTTCGTGGCACTCCGTGTTTTCCTCCATAGTACTTGTCAATATTTGCATCTAGGCACTTATTTCTCATATTACTCGTTTAATGGTGATTTCATTTCCTCTGCTAACCTGAGGAAACTGAAGAGTTTGTAATATACTACGTTACCTGGCACACAATCATAGATCAGGTATTAACTAAACACCTAACAGGCTCCAGACACCACTCTTGGCACCTTAGATGCATCAATAAACTAAACAGACAAAAATACCCACCCTCAAGGGAAAGACAAATATACATATAACAAATAAAAAGGAGGAGCATGGTGTAGAGTTTAGGAGATGAGCTTTGGAACCATATTGCCTAGGTTCATATCACAGCCCATCAACTTCCAAGCTTTGGGGCTTTTACAAGTTTCTTAACTCTTGGTTCCTGTTTCCTTATTATAAAACAGATAATAGTATCTACTTCATAAGATTACTAGGAAAATTAAATGATATAACATGACAATGGAAAAAATCAGATTCTAAATGAAGATATAGGATAATGCTTCCTTCCACCCTCTCCACTTGCTGGCACAGTGGGCCATGGAGCATGAGCAGAGAAAAACACACATTTTGTGAGGGGGCTGTAATTCCACACTTTCACAAAGGGAGAAGCTAGCTCTAATTAAGGTAAGGAGATGGTCTGAAAGAAAATGGTAACTTGGTCAGGAGATAGCAGCTAAACCAAAAATTCTGAATAAAATAAAGTTACCTTTTTCCCTAATGCAACATATTTACTTATGGAAAATAAAAGCATTTGCCTACCTTAATATTCCCCTTATAAAACTGCAATTTAAGTTTATATTCAATTTAGATTATATAAATTAATTATTAATCACTAACTGTTTAATATGTGGATTAGTACTTTCAACATCAAATCTGAAAATGACAATAATGAGGATGATAATGAGAGTGATTAAAATGGAAAATCTGAAGGAAAACTATAGTATTATAAACTATAAAGAGAAGAAAGAAAAGAAGAGGACAAGGCAAAGTCAGCTTGAAAATCACACATGCCCTTGAATTCATTTGCCCATATGTGTCTTTTTGTCAAATGTTACACTAATGAATCCTCCAAAACACATCTCTACAAATCACTCTATACTACATAACCTTTGATGTGGAAGAACAGGCAATTGCTGCTCTATTTCCAGTGGTTGTTTGAAAGAAGCTAAAGTTGTGAAAACTGATAATACCTTTCCTCTCGATGGACAGAGACTATGTTGTTTCTATTCAGCACTCAGTGATAAATAACACTCTGTTGCAAAATATGAGGAATAGATTCTGCTCTGTTCAAATCCTTTGCTCATTAAACAAGCCTCTGACAAAATGCTCTCCAATAAACATTTTTATAAACTGTATCTGGTTTTATAAATTTATTTATAAGCATTATTAGACAACCTCACACAATAGAATTAAAGTCTGTCTCAAACATGTTATTTATAACATGTAGAAGACTAGAAAATAATGGACTAGACAATTTTTATACAACATACCAAACAATAGATAAATTCAGAAAGTGAAAGTCAAAATTTGAAATCCCACTGGCCATTACAAAAATATTAAAGTACCTTCATTTCACCTCTTGCACTGTTTAGAAATCATATTTCAATGCTTCTCGCCAGTCTAAGCTGATAGTAGAAGTGACTTCTAAATGCTGTTTTTTAATTCTTCAGAGATTACTTCATAGAAAGAATATTAAATTCTTGCCAAGAATAAGTGAAAAAAGTCACTCCCTTGCAATGGCATCATTTTGAAAACCTGGAAAAATAAAGCCTAATTCTATAAAGAAAGAAATATGCAAGTTTATTGAGACAGTAAATAATAACAAGATATTCAGAAGCCTTTGAAGACAGCCTACTAAGGATAGAGGGGGGACACGCCTCTTTCTTCCATTACTCTAGTAATTTTCCCTGCTACTTCAAAAGGCATCTTGAGGTTTACAGGTACAAATTTATTTATTTATTTATTTATTTTTTTATATGTTTATTTTATTTTATTATTATTTTTTTTATTATACTTTAAGTTCTAGGGTACATGTGCATAACGTGCAGGTTTGTTACATATGTATACTTGTGCAATGTTGGTGTGCTGCACCCATCAACTCGTCAGCACCCATCAATTCATCATTTATATCAGGTATAACTCCCCAATGCAATCCCTCCCCCCTCCCCCCTCCCCATGATAAGCCCAGTGTGTGATGTTCCCCTTCCCGAGTCCAAGTGATCTCATTGTTCAGTTCCCACCTATGAGTGAGAACATGCGGTGTTTGGTTTTCTCTTCTTGTGATAGTTTGCTACAGGTACAAATTTATAAAACATGTCTCTTCCAGGTAATTACAATTAAAATATGGCAAACATCATTTTTACTTTTTATTTATGTGGGATCAGCTAAAATATATAAAATTAATTTTCCATGTAGTACACTTTTCAATAAGAGCTTTTTTTTTTTTTTTTTTACCCAGAAATGTATTGACATTATAATTATTGGGTGGGGGAACAATTGTATGATTGGAATTAGGTAGAAAAACAATACATTTTATTTTTTACTCTGAGACCTGGACATCTAATGGCTATAATATAGAGTCAGGATGTTGTGGTCTCTCAGGCTGCTTAGTTTTGACATATTTGGGAATAGTTAGAACCACAAATCAACCTCATTTAATAAGACATATTTACATAGAAGTCACTGCCAACAAATTGATTCTTCAAATATTATTGTTAGTAACATATCTGTCTAAGTCTCCCATATTTGTGAGGTGAGCTGGCTATATAGAAACCTTCAGGACAGCATTTTACCCTTTTAGCATCAGACCTGAAATAGAGGCAAGCCATACATTGAGGCCTTGAGCTTGTATTTTCAATTCAACACTGAGAATACTAATGGGCACTAGAGAAATTAGAATACTAACATACTAGAGGAACAATCTAATAAAAACAAAGAAAATGTGCCATTGATTCCTTGGGAGAAGAGCTTGTCTGAGAAAGAAACTTTGCTTCATTTCCTCTGAACTTCAGCCCAGAAATAACAAAAACTTTCAGTGTGTACTCCTCTAGCCAGATGATACAATTCCATGGAGGTGAAAGAAAAGAGAGAAAGAAAACATACCATGCAAAAAAGATGGATTCAATAAAAGCAAATTTTTCATGTTTGATTTTTTAGTAATTTGTCATCTATGATAAAGGCACAGGAAAATTATGTGGACCTGTATATTTTACTCTACCATTCATCCTTTCAACACTCTTAAAATTTTAATTTAAGCTTACTAATATTATGGAAGGGAAATATTCTACCTCTGCAGAGGGGTTTCAGAGAATAAAAGAGAGAAAAGCAAGGGTATAGGCATGAAAACCATAGGTAGCCATATGTAGGGTCTAAAGAGAAAGAAAATCTGATCATCTTTTGTGAATTCTGATTTTCAGGTAGCTGACCAATTTCAGAAAGTGTGAAATCCAAATGAGCACTTGAAAGGGAAGGCACAGAAAGTTATGGGAAAGGTATATAAAAAGGGGGATGAAAATACTAGACTACCAAACTTTTGAGTGTGTTGAATGTTTTATAAAGTGCTTGATACATATTCAACAAATATTTGTTAATTTAACAGATATAACTGAATATTACTGTTAATATCAAATTTATTCATTAGGAATATTTGATTGAAAAATAATTGGACCTACTTTAATATTAGAATTTACCGGAAAAATATGGGGTGACTCAAAGAAGAAAGAAAATTCTGACAAACCAAGACTTCAAAAGGACAGAGATGAGAAGCTAAGTAACAACAACGAATGAAAAGTATCTTCAGAATGCTACTTTTAGAATGAGTAAGCCCTGTCTTGAAATAACTTGACTCAAGATTTAAATTCATAAGGTAAGTAAGTCTGCTTGGCTTAGTTTGGCCTGAAATTAACACTCTGAATGATGATCCAACGAACACTGTAAGCAATGGTGGGAGAGTAGTTTACCAGATGGAAACACAGATATTATTACCAGAAACCAGAAAAATGATGGAAAGGCAGTATATCACCTCTTCTTATACTTTACTAAATTTTTAAACATATCATCTCATTTAAATACCTCAACTAGACTTTGAGATGGGATTTATTTCCCATTTTCTATGAAGAAATTTGAAAACAGAAAATAAGAAACTTGTCAAAAATTATGAAGACACCCTCACCAACTCCAATATTCTTACTGTGTCTATAACACACAAAAAGAGAAAATACAGCTATTTCACACTTACTCTAAACAGACTTTTAAATTAATATTTACAAAATTAAAATGTTTGTCAAATTATATACAGTTATTAATTCAAGAATTGTATAAATAAAGGAGACTTTGAATTGTTTGCTATTAAATATAAATCTTAGCAAAACCACTATGATGGCTTCAATATTTTCAAATGCTTTTTTTGAAAAAGACACAGGATCTACATAATATATGACTTTTTAACGCATTGTTGAGCTCACAGCAAAAGTAAGAGAATTCCCTGAAGCCAAAGGATAAACAATTATCTGAAAAAAAGTGGCAAGTGAACAAAAGAGCCAGAACTGCACTGGAAATGACCGCAGGGCTTTGTTGGTTAACAATCAAACATAACAGAATAAGAGAACAAGGCTTGGGAGTATGAAAAATTGAAAACTAAAAGTGTGACTATCACAAAGCCAAGATTCTAAAGAGATTGCATCCTCATTGAAAGGGTAGACTGGAAAAAGTCAATCAGTTAGAAAGAGAACCCATCAGGGAATCCTATTTGACTTGGCCATCTCAAGGTGGAAAAAAGATAATGATAATGCTTTCCTCAGAGAATTTGCAGCCAAAAACACTGTTCTCATAAGACTCTGGGACTGAATTTACATGGGAAATTACCACTGGAAACCGTAACAAAATTTATACAAAATTACCATACAAAAGAATTAAAATTCCATTATAGTGACATAGAAGTGAGAAATAGAGTGAAAAATTTCCAAAACAATGAGGATAGGGAGCTGATCAAAAAAAAAAAAAGAAATCTATCAGTTAAAAGGTCAACATTATTGTCAGATCTTGGATTTAACTTTATCTCACAAGCTACTAACTTAGTCCATTACCCTTTCATTGCTGCTGGAAGAAGACATGAGATTTCCAGGAGAGAAACAAGGGACTTTCTTGCTCACAGCACAGTGAGCAACATGAGCATCAGCACATTCATGTCACTTTCCCTTGCCCCCAAGTCCCACAGGTGTGGCACGATATGATCCATATGGATGTTACACAAGACTGTTCTTTTGTACTAAAGAGAAATATTACTTCATCTCTTAGTGTTATTGCCTTCAAACCCTGAGAAACAGCCCGAATAAAGAGCGGTCAGAACCTTCTTTTCTTGGGATTCTAGCAAGAAAATACAGGGATGGATACTCAGGGCTTCGGTGAGTTGCCTCTCCCACCAATCTACTCCTGCTTCTAACACACTCTTGGCTGAAGTCAAATTTTCTCATGAGTATGCCAATTGGTTGGCCATTTGGAATAATCTTACCAGCAGAGGGTGAGAACAAATCAGTTTAATTTTTATGAAATTTTAAATTAGGACTACTATTAACCAGAATCCAGGCATTAGGATAAAACCAATCTGTATTATTGACTGAAACTAGGCCTCTCAAAATCACAGACTCAACCAAATATAAGTAAGTCTTAAAGGGGCCAGCAGGTCTTATTTCAGGCAGCAAGGATATAGCCTAAGACCAGTCTTTTATTTATTTCAATTCACAACCTATATTGACTTTCTGAATTGGGGGGTTTTGCCAATAATTACTGCCCACAGAGTGGCCAGAAAGCAACCCCATCCCTAATGAGAAGATGCTCCAAGGCAGGCTCTCTTAAACATATAAACATATAATCTGAAGTGACTCAGGTCATTCCAGCTCAGGGTTTATTGTTAAACTTGACTTTGATCATCATTGCATTGATTTGACTAAGCCACTTGAGGCATGACCAAATAGTTTCAGCCTCTCTTGCCACCAAGGAACAAGCTGAGGCCACTCACGTATCAGAAAAAGAATATAAATTTGTATCCATTAGCCTGAAGCAAGACAGTTCTGGCCCATGTTCTTCTACATGTATAGGGCAGGGAGGTGAAACTCCACATTAGGAGCTACCATTGATGGCTTCTGAGGCATCAGAACATTTCAGGGCTAATCACGTCCACAGGAATTTACTTCTATTTTCATAACCCAGCAGTGGGTCAGTTGTAAGTCACAACTACTGCTTAATGATTGTTTTGCCAGGCTGTGGTTTGGGATCTAGAGGACAAAGAACATTAATTGTTTTCCACTCCCTGAACCTCTCAGGGTCTAATGTGGGTATCTCTTCCTTAGGTTCTGGGGTTGTTACTACTCTTTCAAGTTCACAAAACAAGTGTGTCTCATCTTAGTAGCTACGGCTTCACCCTTCTTCAATTACCTCCTACTTATGCCCAGACTTTTCATGTGGCAGGTCAAGTGCAAGAAGAACAAGGACAGTTGTATACAATGTACAGAGAGACTCATTATATACTCTGCCTTAGTGTACATGGGTCACTATATGGTTCTTGGCTACCAGTGTACTCAACCAAGTTGTCATTACTTTTATGATCTAGGATCATGTCAATCCAACAGAATAATCCAGGTGGGTAATCCAAAATTAAGTTTGTATATAGGAGGCCCCATTTTGGGTAGGATGTCACATCGTGTACAGATCACACTGGCCTGTAGTTTTTGATAGAATAAAAAAAATCATCATGTCCAGAAATGGTCAAGGTGTAATTAAAATTTTCAAAAGCAGTATACATGATCCTCCACTTCTTTCATTTGATCATTAACTGGGGAGTAATCAACAAAAAGAGAATCCTGTTTGGGCATGGCTACATTCAATGATCAAACTGCCTAAGGCTCATGGAGCAAAGAGAGAGAGAGAGCAGAAGTAGAGCGAGATATCCTTTTGATCTTAATTTTGAGGAGTTAATTCTGCTTTTCAATAATGCTAGATGTCTGGAGCTTATAAGGAATCTGGATTGCCTGTCAAGTACATTGACTATTGGTCCATTATAAGTGGCCTACTCAACAAAAGCCAAAACAATGTCAGACTGAAAATGGTCCAAAACACTGAAACATGGTAAAAATTATTTTGATGGGCCACCATAGTGTGACCAGAGGATGCTCATCAGATTGAAATAACATATGACATAATTTAGGTCTGTGTCCCCAGCCCAAATCTCATGTCAAATCGTAGTCCCCAATGTTGAAGGAGGGGCTTGGTGGGAGGTGACTGAATCATGGGGGCAGAAATCCCCCTTGCTGTTCTCATGAGTTCTCACGAGATCTTGTTTGAATGTGTGTAGCATCCCCCCCACCCTCCACCACCCCTTCTCTTGCTTCCTCCTGCTCCGGCCGTGTAAGAGGTGCCTGCTTTCCCTTCACCTTCTGCCATGGTTGTAAGTTTCCTGAGGCCTCCTGAGCCATGCTTTCTGTACAGCCTGCAGAGCCATGAGCCAATTCAACTTCTTTTCTTTATAAGTTACCCAGTCTCCGGTATTTCTTTACAGCAGTGAAAGAACAGCCTATTACAACATCATATCCTAAAAATGTGTAAACGGCTGTGAGCTTCCATTGGTCGCTTCAACCAGGGGTCAAAGTTCAAATATAGTCAATTTTCTGGGAGCACATTAGAGTCAATGTCCCATGCAATATGGCCTTCTTCACTGCAAGACAAATGGGCCAACTTTAGACAGGAATTACATGCCTAGTATACAGTAGTAGCTTCTTCATAACAAATGCATAATCCTTTATTATGTGGACAATCTGTGATGGTAGATTTCATCACACCAAGGCTGTGCCTGATGCAATGAAAGTCCAGGTGGCCATGGTGATGCTAGACAGTATAGTCTTGATCAGCATCCTAATTCCACTAAGTCTCTTATCTGATCATCTACATGGGTAGCTCAGGCTGATTACCATTATAATTTGTTGCCACAGTTCACACCCCAAAGAGGGCTATCTTTAACCTGATCATCTGCAGTCTTTCAAGTAAGTGGCAGACCAGATGGTTGGGACATTAGCAACGGTCTAAAAGTAGCTAAAAATATAGAAATGCTGGCCCTTGGGAGCACTGTCTATGGCAATTCAGCCCTTTGTTTTGACTTTCTTACTCAAGTCAAACTCCCTGAGTTGTCACTGGCCCTGGATGGGCCAATGGCACCTTATCCATGAATGAACCTTCATGGTTCTGTCACCTTAACCATGACATGACAGCATTCATGAATGCGGTCTACCATTCATTGCTGTCACCTTAACCATGAATGAACCATTCTCATGCATTCAGAGAGACCTCTATAAATCCATGGTGCTGGGAGCCAGTAACTTTGTGTTGGGTGTTGAAGGCAGGGATAATGATTCCCTACAGTGAAAAGTACCACTTGTTTAAGAATCAGCAGTTTTAACAAGGCCAGACTTGCTGTGTTCTTGGAAATATCATCTCCATTTGCCCAGCAAGTCCTGTTGGGCCCATCCTGCCTTATCAGTCATTGACTCCAAGTTGACCTACTCTAAAATGAAAATGTCAGAGAGTCATAAGACCTCAATGGATGAAACATTCAGTTTTATAAGTTATTAGTTGCAGATTACTAGGGAAAAAGAAGAGATGATGGAGCATAAGTGTTCCCCTTGTTAGGTAATACTTCTTTCCCTTTGTTTTCATAGCCAGCATCTCCTTAGCTTGATTGTGCTGTCATTGGTCTAATGGCCAAGAGGGTCAATATCTACCCAATATATATATATATATATTTTATTTTATATTGTCAAATTTATCAATATTTATCTGTACTGCTTTTGGATTTTAAGTCACAGTGAGATAGGTTTATAGACTCCTAAATTATGCAGAAATTCACCCATTTTTTCTATTATATATATGTTTTCCTTTTTTAGAGTTACATGTCAGATTTGTTTAACATAACTCCATTATATATTGAGAACTATAGTTTTTAATGTTGACTTAGAAATGGCCATTTTGAGAATCATTTTTTGGGGAGATTCCTGAACAAAAGATGAAATGACATATTGAGATTATATTAAATTTATATTGACTTGGGGTAAATTAATATCTCCATGATGTATCATCTTATCCTACTACATGGGTTTTCCTTCCTTCCTTTTGAGATGTTTTATAGTTTTCCTCAGTCAGGTTTTGTAACTTTCTTGATACATTTATTCATAGGACTATTACCTACAGATACTACCTTTTAGTTATAATGGGTCCTTCTATAATTTACACTGTTAGTGGGAGTTCTCCAGAAAGACAGAAATGATGTGCGTGTCAGGGCATAGGTGTTGGGGGGGTGTTGGGAAAGATCCATTTGAAGAATAGGTCACATGATGGGAGAGGCTGATAAGTTCAAAATCTGCAAAGTAGATGAGCAGGCTAGAGGCGCAAGGAAGAGCTAGTACTGCATCTCAAGACCAGAGGTAGACTCCTGACATTTTCCTCTTTCTCGGGAGAGGTCATTTTTTTTTCTTTTAAAACCTGTGACTGATTGGATGAAGCCCATGCATATTTTATAGGGTAACTTGTTTTACTTAAAGTCTACTGATTGAAATGTTAATCTCATCTAAAAATACCTCCACAGAAACATCTAGAATAGTGTTTGACCAAATATCTGGACACTGTGGCCTGGCCACCAAGCTGACACATAAAATTAACCATCACAAGGTACTTTACTCTTAGAATATTAATTTTATATCCATATCCTGTTACTCACTCAATTATTTAATCTTTATTTCATCTCTCTTTTGAGAGAGAGGGAGAAAGAGAGAGAGAGATATCTCCCCCACTTTCACCATCTCCTTTTCTTTGATTTTCTGTAGTTTCGTAGATATTTTATCACAGAATCTGCAAATAGAGATAATTTTACCTTTATGCTTTCTAACTCATATGTTTCTAATCATTTTCTTCTGGTCTGATTTTATTTTTTAATAATTTCAACACAATGTTTAAAACTGTAGCAATAATGAGCCTCATTTACCTTTTCTCTGAAATTTTATAGATACTGGTTCAATATTTTCCTATTATTTAATATATGAGTTACTTAGATATAAGAAACATCCAATCAATTTCTCTTCTATTGAGCATTTTTATTTAATTTTATGTGAGTTAAGTATTTACCCGTGAAAAGATATTTAATTTTGTGTAAATTTTTTCCCAGAAA
Source organism: Colobus angolensis palliatus (assembly GCF_000951035.1). Classification (NCBI taxonomy): domain Eukaryota; kingdom Metazoa; phylum Chordata; class Mammalia; order Primates; family Cercopithecidae; genus Colobus; species Colobus angolensis. The sequence goes on along the minus strand of NW_012119376.1, from coordinate 3,304,682 downwards.
TTATATAATTTTTTCTCATTATATCTATTCAATAGCATGAATTATATTAATTGAGCTTCTAATTTTTTATCTCTGGATTACCGCAATAAATCTTAGTCATTATTCATTAATTTTAATGTGCTATTACCTCTAGTGTTAATATTACTTTATTTCAAATATCTTCAACAGTATTTGTACAGATGAGGTTGATCTGCAGTTATACTTTATGTGAAATCATTATTGAATTTAAATATTAATATTATGCCTGTGCATCTGTTATGTTCCATCTGGAAATCAGACACCACAGTAGGTATTCCAAACAGAAGCAATTTATGGATAAATTAGTTATGCAATTTGAAAAGATTAGAGGAGCAGAAGTGAAGATAACATTACTAAAAATTAAATTGCTGCAAACCAGTAAACAGTGATGCTGCAAGCCTAAGATCTCTGTGGCACACGGATAAAGTGGCTTTTGCTGCAAGTCAAATCCTCCTAATGGGCTGTCAGTGCCATGTCTAGACCAGAGCTATCTTTGCTGGGAACCACACTGCCAGAGCAGGAGGTTAAGGAGTCTGCATTCCCAGGCCTATGTTCCTCTTCGTGGCTGCAAGTGTCACTCTCAACACTCTGAACACTATGGTGCTGCTCCTATTCGTGCAGCCAGAAATGCCATGCCAAAGAGAAGGAGTAAGAATCAGTTCTTCCCTCCTCATCCTGTCTAACATCTCATGAGGGCAATTCATTTGCCAAACCCAGCTGGAGATCATTTATTTGGTGTGGGTGTCTGGGAACTGTAGCTTGTGGGGTCCCAATCCTGCCCTACAGACTAGATCACAGAAGGGCAGAAACATATCTGAGAACATGGAAATGACTGGGGTAGGTTATTACATAAAAGGAATTCAGAAGGCTTTCTCTTTTTTTCTTTTGTTTTGATTTGTTTTTTCCTATTCACTAACACAGTTTGGGTAACCCTGGGATTATCTGGTCTTTGAATCCTCACCTAAGCCAAGTGCTTATTTGGGGGCAGGTCTTTAATGGCAGCCTCTGTAAAAGCCGGGCTGTTTATAATTCTGTGCTGGGATCAGTTTTGGTAACTTATATTTTTCCTGGAAAATTATCCATTTCCTCTAGGCTTCAAATTTCTTTGGCACACAGTTGGAAAAGTGGTTTCTTACAAACATTAAAAACCTCTCTATTTGAGGTTTGATTATTTTCTTCTTACCACTTCTTATTTTGAATATTCTTTCTCCATTTTTCATTCCTTCTGTTTTCTAGTTACTGGACTGTCAACTTTGTCATTATATTTAAATAACTGGGATTTAATTTTTTTTTTCTGTTCTAATTTATTGACTTTTCCACTTGATTTTCTTACTCTTCTTTTCTTTTCTTTTTTTGAGACGGAGTCTCGCTCTGTCGCCCAGGCTGGAGTGCAGTGGCCAGATCTCAGCTCACTGAAAGCTCTGCCTCCCGGGTTTACGCCATTCTCCTGCCTCAGCCTCCCGAGTAGCTGGGACTACAGGCGCCCACCACCTCGCCCGGCTAGTTTTTTGTATTTTTTTTTTTGTTTAATTATACTTTAAGTTCTAGGGTACATGTGCATAACGTGCAGGTTTGTTACATATGTATACTTGTGCCATGTTGGTGTGCTGCACCCATCAACTCGTCAGCACCCATCAATTCATCATTTATATCAGGTATAACTCCCCAATGCAATCCCTCCCCCCTCCCCCCTCCCCATGATAGGCCCCAGTGTGTGATGTTCCCCTTCCCGAGTCCAAGTGATCTCATTGTTCAGTTCCCACCTATGAGTGAGAACATGCGGTGTTTGGTTTTCTCTTCTTGTGATAGTTTGCTAAGAATGATGGTTTCCAGCTGCATCCATGTCCCTACAAAGGATGCAAACTCATCCTTTTTTAGGGCTGCATAGTATTCCATGGTGTATATGTGCCACATTTTCTTAATCCAGTCTGTCACAGATGGACATTTGGGTTGATTCCAAGTCTTTGCTATTGTGAATAGTGCCGCAATAAACATACGTGTGCATATGTCTTTGTAGTAGAATAATTTATAATCCTTTGGGTATATACCCAGTAGTGGGATGGCTGGGTCATATGGTACATCTAGTTCTAGATCCTTGAGGAATCGCCATACTGTTTTCCATAATGGTTGAATTTTTTAGTAGAGACGGGGTTTCACTGTGTTAGCCAGGTTGGCTTTTCTTATTTTGACTTTTTAGTGTCTTTGTCTATTTTCTTACCTTTCAAACGGAATGTTTATTTCTTTTATTTTCTTTCAACTATTTCCTAAAAATGTGAACACAGTTTCTATAAGCATCTCTTTCTAGAACTTCTATAATTTTGATTTGTATATTTCTTTTGACTCGAGATTTATTTTTTAAAAGATTCTTATCTCCAGTAAGGTAGCCTTTCCTTTTTGTAATTGGTTTTTAATCGTACTGCATATTTATGTTGGTAAATGTTACTTGCATACTTTCAAATTTGTAGAATTAATCGTTATTTTTAGAGCTATCAGGAATTTATTTTCTCACGATTCTGGAGGCAAAAAGTCTGAGATCAAGGTGTCAGCAGAGTTGATTTCTACTGAAGACTTCCTCCGAGGTTTGCAGATCCCTGTTTTCCTGTGTCTTCACATGGCCTTGCTTTTGCACATGTCTGTGTTCAAATTTCCTCTTCTTTAAGGACTCCAGTCATATTGAATTAGGGCCCACTCTAATGAATTCATTGTAACTTAATTACATCTGCAAAGATCCTGTTTCCAAATTCAGCCACATTCTGAGATACTAGGCATTAGGATTTCAACATATGAGTTAGGAAGAGGGCACAACTCAACCTATAACAACTTGCATTCTTTGTGTCAAGCTCCTATCCCACATGTACATGCCCAGAGAGCTTCCTTACATCTGGGAGGAGCTCCTCAGAAAAACAACTTTAGAAGCATGAATTATCCAAACCAGTTCTTAATTATAAAATATAAATGAACAATGAAGTCAACACAGAAAGATGAGAAGAAAGACCATGTAAAAGAGACCAGAATAAAATAACAGGAAACATCATTGCAGGAGATAAAAGAATAATTTAACAAACTAGGGAATATTTAAAAAACACAATCTGTAGAGCTGATGTGATTTATATGTACATTGCAGTCATAAAACAGTATATTGTTGACTAACTAATTTATATGATAAATTCATACAAACTTTCAACACATTGCTTTAAAAGGCAGAAAGAAAATGTGAGAAAAACAAAAACATATAAAAGAAGTAGGTCACTTGTTACCAGTGGAGGGGTCCAGATTCTTGGTGTCTTGAACAAAGAATTGGACAAAATGCACAAACAAAGCAAGGAAAGAAGAAAACAACAAAAGCAAAGATGTACTGAAAATGAAAGTACACTCCACAGGGTGGGAGTGGGCAGAGAATCGGGGCTCAAGAGCCACATAATAGAATTTTTTTGCAGTTTAAATACCCTCTAGAGGTTTCCATTGGATACTTGGTGTATGTCATATGTAAATGAAAAGGATGAAGTAAAGTTACAAACTCATTTACTTGGTTTACGCCCTGTGTAGATATTTCCTGTCATAGATGCAGTGTTTTCATTTGATTTAGTTCTAGGAAGTCAGCATGAATCGGCCTTATGGTCCCTGCCTGTATACCCTATTCTCCTGCCTCACACTATCCACAAAAAGAGAAACTTTAAAACTGAGAATAGAAAACCATAAAAATTTTAAAGAAATGGGATTTTTCATACTGAAAGTGTTCTGTGAATGCTGAGCAGAATATATAAATAAGTCAGCCACATCACTATGAATTTTAGACATTAAACATAAAGCAAATAAAAACAAATAAAGAAGAAACTGCTCCTTAAAAAAAATCAGATCAGAGTTCTTAACAGCTATTATATATGTTATAAACAAATATAACAAATTCTTCATACTTTTAAAAAAATATGAGTTTGAACCTAGAATTATATCAAACCAAACTACCAGTGAAGTGTGAGACAAAACTGTAGGTAAGTTTAGCCAAGGAAATAGTCAAGATTTTTATTTTTTTTGCCAACTACTAAGTTAAAATGTTGGTAGTTTAATTTTTTAAGTCATCTCTGTATAGGCTGATAAAATATCAGTGGGGCTTATATATGTGTTTGCTATCTAAGACATACAATTCACGAAGACAGTTTTTATTTATCTGGAATTTGCCCTGACAAGACAGTCTTAACATTCCTCTCAACTTGATGAAATATTTGAAAGGTTTCTCCCTGACTATAGGTCTCTGATGTCCCTTTTCTGACATTTACTTTAAAAAACTTGTAATTGTGTATTCTTCTCTGCCTCTTTAAGTTGTGAATCTTCTCACAGCCTCTTGACAGTTTCATAACCAGAAATAAATTTCTCGAGGACCTAGGAGCATCCTTTTGAAATGCAATCATCAAGAAAAGTGCCCTTATCTTCCAGTCTCTGTGGGAGGGTAGGAACCTGATTTTAATAAGCTCTAATTAACAAATGCAGAAGACCAACCTCCCCCGACTAAGTTCATCCAATACTTTTCCCATTAGCTCATCTCTATGCTCCAAAACTCTCCCCTAGCCAGCACGGTGGCTCAGGACTGTGGTCCCAGCGCTTGGGGAGGCGAAGGCGGGTGGATCACCTGAGGTCGGAAATTCCAGACCAGACTGACCAACATGGAGAAACCCCGTCTGGACTAAAAATACAAAATTAGACGGGCATGGTGGTGCATGCCTGTAATCCCAGCTACTCGGAGGGCTGAAGCAGGACAATAACTTGAACCTGGGAGGTGGAGGTTGCAGAACCCAGGAGCGGAGATTGGGCCATTGCACTCCAGCCTGGGCAACAAGAGCAGAAACTCTGTCTCCAAAAACAAAACAAGACAAAAAACAGTAACTCTCCCCACTTTGTTTCAGTGGTATTCAGTTCCTCTCCCCTTTTGTATAATAATAGTCTTCACTCCTATTGCAATAGACCTCAATAAACTCGTTCTCTGTTTAATTCTATCCACTGTAACTTTTCTTTGACAGCTCTGGGATTTATCGTATGACAGTACAAATGTTGTAACCAGAGCTGGTTACTTCCAGTGTTTCAGCTCTCCATAGCTCAGTTAACATCCTGAATTACCATATTAAATTTCAGAAATAGATTTTCTATGTGAATCTACCTGGGAAACAAGGAAATTAATTACAGAATTAAACATGAGAATCAACCTAGAAACCAATAACAGAAAGAGCTAGGAAATCTCAAAACACTTTGAGATTAAAAAACACACTTTTTTATTTATTAATTTTTTAAATTTTATTTTGAGTTTCAAGATACATGTACAGGACATGCAGATTTGTTATATAGGTAAATGTATGCCATGGTGGATGGCTACACCCATCAATCCATCACCCAGCCTGCATTAGCTATTATTCCTGATGTTCTCTCTCCCCCTACCCAACCCCTACAGGCCCCAGTGTGTGAACAACATGCTTTTAAATAACACATGTATCAAAAAATAACTGTCAAGAGAAAATTAGAAATATTTTGAATTAAATGAAAATAGAAAATACAACTTACTAAAATTTATGGAATGCAGCTAAAGTAATGTTTAAAGGTAGATTTACAACTTTCAATGCATATATTATAAATAAATAAGGATATAAAATGAGTAATATACTTCTCACTTCAGAAAAATAGAACAAGACAAGCAAATTAAATCCAAAGAAAACTGAAAAAAAAAAAAAGAAATAATAAGAATTAGAGAAGAAATCGATGAAATAAAACACAGGAACTAAACAGAGAAATCAACAAAACCAAAACCTTGTTTTTTTCTTAAATAATAAAATCAATAAGCATCTGGCCAGCTAACTAAGAAAAATAAAAAGGATAAACAAATGACTAATATCAGAAATGAAAGAGGGATATCACTACAGATCCCAAGAACAATAAAAGGAAATAAAGGAATAATATGAAAAACTCTATGCCCAAAATATGATAAACTAGACAAAGTTGACTAATTTTATTAAAGGCACAACATGTCAAAAGGTATACAAGAAGAAACAGACAATGTGAACAGGCCTATATATATATAAAATAAATGGAATCATTAGTTAATAAGTTCCTAAAACAGCATGTGGCCCCGATGGGTTTACTAGTGAATTCTACCAGTGATTTCAGAAGAAGTGTTTCCTATATCAGTCTATAAGACTATAGTGTGCTAATACCAAAATCAGAAAAAGACTTTAAAAGAAAACTAAAAACCACCATCTTTCATATACATACATGCTAAAATCTTCAACAAAATTAGATTGTTAACATTTCATGCATGCTATTCTGGGTCGTTTGCCTCTTTACAATAACTTTAGAGTCAGTTGATATTTATAAAATAACTTACTGGAGTTGGATTGCATGAAATGTATAGATCCATATTGAGAATCTATAGACCAAGTGAGCAAGAACTGATGTCTTGAATATTGAGTCTTACTACTCATGAACATGGAACATCTCTTTATTTTCTTAGTTTTTTAAAATGTCTTTTCTCAGACTTTTGTAGTTTTACTTATAGGTCTTGAATATATTTCATAGAAGTTATACTTAAGGATTTTATTCTGAGGATGCACTACATTGTAAGGAGACTTAGAAACTTTTGCACAAAGGTAATTGATAGCTGCAGGACTTTATTATATTTATTGGAGTCTTATTTTGGATTTTCCGAAAACATCCTCTGTCAAAGATGCCTGTGATCTGCACATGCTGTCTTTGTGGTGGAAACTTCTGTGACTCCGGGCTTGCTTAAAATATTTAAACTAATATAGGGAGGGGAGAGAACTCAGAAATTGTTCACCTACATAACTTTTGGTTTTTGTTTTTGTTTTTAAGAATTATTTGTTGAATTGTCTGACTCCAATTGGTAAACAAAAACATCACAAAAATTACATTAACAACTTTAAAGGACAGCAAGCCATGAAAAATGTTCATATAACTTCCACTAGTAATCTTATTTTCAGAATAAATTCTAATAAAATAATCCAAATGGTAAGATATTGCTTGTGTAATAATTAGCTTAGAAGAAATAAATTGCAAAATTGCCATAAACATAGAATAAGAATAAAAAGAAGCAATTATAAGAAGATACATACTTGATAAATCATGTCTTAATTACTACATATTTAATAAATATGTATATTAAATGTTGGCAAAATAATCTTTTAAAGTCTAAAATTTCAAAGCGATATGAATCCAATCTATAATATCATAAATGAAATTTAGCTCACAAATATGAATTTTAATTGTATATATAATCAGTCATATTCACTCAAGGTCTTTGCTTTTAAGCCAGTTGGTATTTGGACTAATTTATTCTCTCTCTATTCATTCAAAATTTTCCATTTTATAATAAGATGTGTTTACTTTGTGATAAATACGCTGATTTTTTTTCCAGAAGTAATTTCCTACTGGGTAGTGTTTCACTATAGGATTCTCCTTTTCTTTTCTCAATCAATTTCCAGAATAAAACCTGGAGTGAGAAGGTCACTTCTCTTCAGATAAATTTTTATCAGCTCCTCATTGTTGGCCCCTGCACAATGTTCACATTCTCTATTCTAAGTTATAAGAATATAAAATGTAAATATATGCATATATATATAAAATATATATATATGACAGAAGGAGCTGATGACTGCACTTCTGAGAGAAAGATACTAAAAGGGCACAGAGAGTTCAGATCGGGTGGCCAATCACAAGCTCTGCCAGTTTTTTATTTTCATATAAAGTAGTCCTAATTTTTCAGAGAAATCTTTAAAGAGAAGGTATTTTACCCACATAGAATTACTATGAATCCCATAAATTTGCAACTGTCAACATCAGAGTTAAAAGAGATTTGAAAATATATGTTGCCTGCTCATATATTTTGAATTAAAATGAAGCTTTCTATACTCACAGTGATGTGGGAATATAATAGTTTATATAAATATAATGATAAACCTTGAAAAACTATGGACTCAGAAGTCTGGCAAAGAGTTAAGACACACCGGTGTAAAATATGACAGCTATAGATGGGACAGCAGATAATCAAATAACAATTTGTCTCATTATTTTTGTTCTGTGATGAACTTTTTTGCAGAATATTAGGCTTATTTTCTTTAAACATATTCAATCTGTAGAGTTTATAGTTCATCTCAACCTATTTTAGCAGACATGATTACAGTTACAATTCCTTCATCACTTTTCCTCTAAACTTAAATTAAAGAATACAGAACCCAGTGTTTCATTAAATATTTATTTTTTCACTGATATTTTGAAGAGTAATATCCATAGAGTCTAGATAAACCTCCATGGGTATGAACTTGTGAAATACAAGCTGGACAGATGCTCTCTGAACGCACAATGGGGAAAAAGTATTTTCCAGGTGTGTAAGGTTATAGTCAGCCTAGGTATTATAAAGCAGATCATTGAATTAATGCAAAATTCACTGATAATAAAGGTTATTAAAGCATTCTTAGACTTCTAATACTACAGTATTTTTCCAGAAGATAATTTGTACATTGGGTGACTAAAACTAAATGCGAGAAAAATACCAGTAACTTGGTGCTTTGCATCATTATTTATTTATAATCAAAAATATATAATAAAATGAGTCATACTAAATTTTATTGTTCACAAAAGGCTTATATGAAAACCTGTGATTTAGAGACACACATATGTATTTATTTAGCTAAGATTTTTGATTTGTTGTATGGCAAGCACTATGAAGGATGTTTGAGATGCGTCGTGAATAAAACACTTCTTCCATTCTGGGTACCAAAAATACAAGAATGTAACGATTTTGTCATTACTAGCAAGCAGCAGGAGCAAGTAAGAGTGGCTACTGAGATCAGGCACTATGGTTCACGCCTGTAATCCCAACACTTTGGGAGACTGAGGCAGGAAGATTGCTTGAGGCCAGGACTTTACGATAAGCTTGAGCAACACTGTGAGACCCCATCGCTTAAAAAAAAAAAAAAAAAAAAAAAAGTCAAAAATTAGCCAGGTGTAGTGGCACACATGTGTGGTCCCATATGCTTGAGAGTCTGAGGTGGGAGTATCACTCATGCCTAGGAGATGAAGGCTATACTGAGCTATGATCATGCCACTGCACTGCAGGCTAGGCAACAGAAGGAGATGAAGGCTATATTCAGCTGTGATCACGCCACTGCACTGCAGGCTAGGCAACAGAGTGAGACCTGTCTCAAATTACTAAAATAATAAAATAAAATTTAAAACAGTGGCAATACATTAATAGACTGAAGCTCTGGTACATAATAGGTGGAGAAAATTAAGTAAGGAAATGTGTAATAATATATCAATATAAAGGCGTGTGTGTGTGTGTATGTGTGTGTGTGTGTGTAAATCAAGAATATGGGGCCGGGCGCGGTGGCTCAAGCCTGTAATCCCAGCACTTTGGGAGGCCGAGACGGGCGGATCACAAGGTCAGGAGTTCGAGACCATCCTGGCTAACAGGTGAAACCCCGTCTCTACTAAAAAATACAAAAAGCTAGCCGGGCGAGGTGGCTGGCGCCTGTAGTCCCAGCTACTCGGGAGGCTGAGGCAGGAGAATGGCGTAAACCCGGGAGGCGGAGCTTGCAGTAAGCTGAGATCTGGCCACTGCACTCCAGCCTGGGTGACAGAGCAAGACGCCGTCTCAAAAAAAAAAAAAGAAAAAAAAGAATATGGGACAGCACGGGATGGCTGAAAGAAAAATACCAGAGCGGGACAGTGAGAAACAAGTGAGATCAAGATACCCCAGGAACAAGAACAGGAGGAGAAACATCCTCACAGGGCATAATAATCTTGCAACAGAATATACATCATAGGCTTGTTTGACACTATGCTTGAATTGCAAATGTTTGAGCCAAAACTTGAGGGATAAAGTAGGATTTTAATTGGCATTGGAGCAGCAAAAGATATTAGAGAGAATAGAATGGGAGAAGGAGACAGTTCAGGTGGAGGAAATGACATACACAAAGCAGATATTAAAGAGTTTGTAGATTATTTAGTAAGCATAATATTTGATCAGAAGGGTGAAAAGCAAGCTTACATTCACTTCCACTTCCTCTTAATATACTCATACAGTGCAGTCTTTGTATTCCACTTAATAGGTAAATGGGTAAAAGATTTAATTAAGCAACCAAATGTCATTTACTTTACAGGAAACCTGGACATATGCATTAATTGAAGTTTTACTCATATTTATTTTAGAAATTGTATAAATAATTCACTGTTTCAGAGTGTACTGGAAATTGGTTTGCTACAATTTCAGAAGTACTACTCTAAAGCACTGGTTTTGGAAGAGAACAACTTCTCCGCAGTCAACTGAAGTAATTGTTTGCTTTTTGTTGTTCTTTAACCCAGTCTATGCCATTTTTAAGTGCACATCCTGGAATCCTCCCAGTGAAGATTTTCTTGGGTATTTTAGCATTCATTTCTCAATATGCAATATGCTGTTGTTGCAAGACAATACTACTCCAAGTTCTTTAACTTCCTAGTGATAATTAAACCACAGATGCATAATTAGATGTATCCAAGCTTAAACAAATTAAGTCAAATAAAATTCCAGTGTTCTCCTTATCTGAAAATGTAAAGTCTTATATAGAAATTTGCATTCTTTCTTAAAAAAGAACATTTTATCATTGTTATGTTTTCAAGTGGATAAAAGGCAATAATTGATCATCTATCACAGAGTCCATCTTATGAATTTATTTTGGTTAGCCAAAATAATTTGAGAAAAGTATATGTAGTAACACTGTGAGTAGAAAGACCTCTTAGATGGTGTCAGTGGCTATCATATGTTCTATATGAATAAACAAGATATTCTAAACAATAGAGAAATAAAATAGATTATTTTTAAAAATCTACTAGTGGATAATTCAACAAACATTTATTGAGAGCCATATATGATGTCACTCACTGGACACATATATTAATAAGGTATAATTTTCAAGAAGTTAATAATCAAATGAGGGAAACTGAGAAGCTGGAGTTTACTTCAAAATGCTGATCACGTTAATAAAGGCATGCACAAGATACACTGGGAGCATTGGAGAGAAGCTGCCAACTTCTTTGTAGGAGAGGAAAGATTTCACATGAATAGAGAAGAGCTTGGTGAAGTCATAGAGGAAATAAGTTTTAGGGAGACAATACACCATACCAAAAATATTAGCAATACTTACCATTTGATAGTTGAAATACTGGGCACCACTCTTTTATTTTTCCAGGTATGAGAAAAACCTGCTGTTGTTTTTGTTCAGTTGCTGTTTTTACAACTGTTTATCTCAAGGCATAAAGTGAGTTTTCAAAATTTTATTTGTTATTTGCTTTTATTTTTGACAGGTGGATGTAATGTACATGTTTACCAGTTATGGCAGGAAGACAGTGTCAATTTGCTATTTCATTTTCTCCTTGTATTTAGGTTCCTCTAAAGCATGATTTCAGCATTTAACTATATTAAGTAATTTTCTGTTTAATGTCGGAAATTTTATGCTTTGTGTTTCTCTTTTACCATGAATGCCACAAGATACATTTATTAATTAATATGTAAAAATACCATGTCATGGTTAACAAAACTGCGAGTACAATACTTGATTATCCTAAGGCTTAAGATTTAATGTTCCTTTAGGTACTGTACTCCAAAACACCTATTACAGAATCGCAATTCAGTCACACCTATAGCCAGAAATAGGTTTTATTGCCCATATGAGCTCATCCTGTCCACTTCGAGGCTAGAAAAATAATTATATGACTCATTCCTACTGGGGTGGCCAGCAGGATATATCAATCCAAGGATATCCTTTTATTTAACCAGTTATTTATTTTTAAAATCAGCACATGTTTGAATATACTTGACCTGTGAGGAAGAAACATTTGTTACAGCATATAAGGATAGATTTCCATTAGCTATAGAATACATACTATGCTAATTTGTGAGAGACCACTTAGGCCTCAAATACACAAATGAAGTACAGTCTTAACTAAAATATGAGTTCTTAATAAACTTTGTAAATAACCACATGGTCATGAATAGTAAGGAACCTTGTCAGTGTACTTTATTCCATATTTAACAATAGTTCTGAGTAATTTTGCAGGCAAGGCAAATCTATCAATCTGTGTGTCTATATTTCTACTATGGTAGATCCATTACCTTTAACCTTTCCTATTGATTTATTACCTTATACTTAAGAATTTTTATAAGCTATATTTTCTGGATTGTGTAGGACCAACTTGAATAAGAAACTAGATAATGTTTCATTAAAGTTTATACAAATATAGTCTGTTATAATATAATTTGTTTATGCAAAATATAATCTGTTACATTATAATGTAACAAATATAATCTGTTACATTATCTAAAGTAGAAAAGAAAAGGATGTTTCTCTATGTCCATTAGACAACAAAACTTTGGTCATAATAAATTCACTTTATTAGATCCTAAGAAATTAATTATTGCTGTAATTATTTGGTGTAGTTAAAAATGTTCATGCATGAAGTTGTCAGCTACTAGGCTAAGAGAGCTTTGGAAATCTTAACTCAGTTTCACAAGATGAAAAGGATCTCTTTATAGTGACAATGTCACTTTGAACTTGAGAAGCCTGTCCATGGGTCTATGCCCTGAAATATTAATTGTAAAAAATAGCTGTGAGTGTTATGTACTGAGTTATTCTTTTGACCTTTTCCCAGAATACTTATCCAAGCCTGTAAACAAGTGGAAGGGAAGTGAAGAAACCACCTGCCAATAATCAGATTATGGCATTCTGGTTAATTTAATGCAAGATACTGCAATTTCAGAACAAAGGAGAATTGAGTGCTTTACTGAGATAATACTCAGTTCATAATGATTCAATCAATAACAATTCTGACAGTAAGAAAATATTGTGAACAGTGAAGTATTGACAAATCTCCAGAAACGTCTAATTCATCTGAGAAAGTGTTTGTTGTGCTGGTCATGAATTGACAAGAGATTACAAAATACTCTTATGCATCAATTTGATGGCAGTTACTGACATTCTATATACATCAGCATGATTGTGTTTTTATCTGTCTTGAAAGGGACACAACCCCTGAAATATTTTTTAACATGCCACTGGTATATTTTTAACCTAGAGAACCTGTTTTTGGTTTTTATTTATTTACTTATTTATTTATTTATTTAGAGACAGAGTCTCACTCTGTCACCCAGGCTGGAATGCACTGGCGATATCTCGGCTCACTGTAACTCTGCCTCCAGGGTTCAAGCAAGAGAACCTGTTTTAATTTCTCCTTTTGGTTTGTCAATACTTTCCATAGTGAAGGGTTTAAAACCAGTACAACTGTCTGTATATTTTAAGGTAATTAAAAATACAATATAGAGACTATCAATAATACATAAACTTTTTGTATCCCTTCTGTTATAATATGAGGGAAAAGAACTTGGCATCAGGTTTATCAAAGATCAGACGGCTGTAGATGTGTGGAATTATTTCTGAGGACTCTGTTCTGTTCCATTGGTCTAT